>NW_028296612.1:2363511-2663511 GCF_055471065.1 Atractosteus spatula
ACCCTCATCCAGGCAATTTAATCCATACAGAGACCTCATCCAGACAATTTAATCAACACAGAGACCTCATCCAGGCAATTTAATCAACACAGAGACCTCAGACAGGCATTTTAATAGAGGCCCTCAGACAGGTAATTTAATCCAGAACGAGACCTCATCCAGGCAACTTAATCCGAACAGAGACCCTCATCCAGGCAACTTAATCCAGACAGATACCCTCATCCAGGCAGTTTAATCCACACAGAGACCCTCATCCAGGCAATTTAATCCAGACAGCAATTTAATTCAGACAGCATCCTCTTCCAGACAGAAACCTAGTCCAAACAATATAATTCTGACAGCAATGTGACCCAGACAACAGATTTATGTAACAACATCACGTAATAAAATGGCAGAAACTTCCATTTGACTTCAGCGATTTTTATGTAGTCAAGCACTGGTGCAGAGTTCCTCAAACAGGCGTGCGGAGAGCCCCATTTCACCCCCAGTTATCCGTTCACCAACTGTGCTCATGGAAATCTGGACAGGTGCTCCTCACAAGCCTGTTTTGAGTCACGGGTGAGCTCCGAGTTTCACATGGGCTCTCTGTGGGTTCCCCCTGCCTAAAAATACATTATCCCCCTGCACGGATTGATCGCACACACGTGACAAAGGAAATCAATACAAAATATATATTTATAAATATAAAAAAAAATCAACAGCAAACTGCTATAATAGCTAACTGGTACTAAAACACACAAACAGTAAGATACAGACTGTGACCATCAGGCTAACTGGCTCTGACACACAGACACACACACTGTGAGATACACACAGACTGTGACCATCAAGCTAACTGGCTCTGATGGGGACACAGACACACACACTGTGAGATACACACAGACTGTGACCATCAAGCTAACTGGCTCTGATGCAGACACAGACACACACACTGTGAGATACACACAGACTGTGACCATCAAGCTAACTGGCTCTGATACACACACAGACACACACACTGTGAGATGCACACAGACTGTGACCATCAAGCTAACTGGCTCTGACACACACAGACACACACACTGTGAGATACACACAGACTGTGACCATCAAGCTAACTGGCTCTGATACACACACAGACACACACACTGTGAGATACACACAGACTGTGACCATCAAGCTAACTGGCTCTGATGGGGACACAGACACACACACTGTGAGATACACACAGACTGTGACCATCAAGCTAACTGGCTCTGATACACACACAGACACACACACTGTGAGATACACACAGACTGTGACCATCAAGCTAACTGGCTCTGATACACAGACAGACACACATACTGTGAGATACACACAGACTGTGACCATCAAGCTAACTGGCTCTGATGCAGACACAGACACACACACTGTGAGATACACACAGACTTTGACCATCAAGCTAACTGGCTCTGACACACACAGACACACACACTGTGAGATACACACAGACTGTGACCATCAAGCTAACTGGCTCTGACACACACAGACACACACACTGTGAGATACACACAGACTGTGACCATCAAGCTAACTGGCTCTGATACACAGACAGACACACACACTGTGAGATACACACAGACTGTGACCATCAAGCTAACTGGCTCTGATGGGGACACAGACACACACACTGTGAGATACACACAGACTGTGACCATCAAGCTAACTGGCTCTGATACACACACAGACACACACACTGTGAGATACACACAGACTGTGACCATCAAGCTAACTGGCTCTGATACACAGACAGACACACATACTGTGAGATACACACAGACTGTGACCATCAAGCTAACTGGCTCTGATGCAGACACAGACACACACACTGTGAGATACACACAGACTTTGACCATCAAGCTAACTGGCTCTGACACACACAGACACACACACTGTGAGATACACACAGACTGTGACCATCAAGCTAACTGGCTCTGACACACACAGACACACACACTGTGAGATACACACAGACTGTGACCATCAAGCTAACTGGCTCTGATACACAGACAGACACACACACTGTGAGATACACACAGACTGTGACCATCAAGCTAACTGGCTCTGATGGGGACACAGACACACACACTGTGAGATACACACAGACTGTGACCATCAAGCTAACTGGCTCTGATACACACACAGACACACACACTGTGAGATACACACAGACTGTGACCATCAAGCTAACTGGCTCTGATACACAGACAGACACACATACTGTGAGATACACACAGACTGTGACCATCAAGCTAACTGGCTCTGATGCAGACACAGACACACACACTGTGAGATACACACAGACTTTGACCATCAAGCTAACTGGCTCTGACACACACAGACACACACACTGTGAGATACACACAGACTGTGACCATCAAGCTAACTGGCTCTGACACACACAGACACACACACTGTGAGATACACACAGACTGTGACCATCAAGCTAACTGGCTCTGATACACAGACAGACACACACACTGTGAGATACACACAGACTGTGACCATCAAGCTAACTGGCTCTGATGGGGACACAGACACACACACTGTGAGATGCACACAGACTGTGACCATCAAGCTAACTGGCTCTGATACACACACAGACACACACACTGTGAGATACACACAGACTGTGACCATCAAGCTAACTGGCTCTGATACACAGACAGACACACACACTGTGAGATACACACAGACTGTGACCATCAAGCTAACTGGCTCTGATACACACACAGACACACACACTGTGAGATGCACACAGACTGTGACCATCAAGCTAACTGGCTCTGACACACACAGACACACACACTGTGAGATACACACAGACTGTGACCATCAAGCTAACTGGCTCTGATACACACACAGACACACACACTGTGAGATACACACAGACTGTGACCATCAAGCTAACTGGCTCTGATGGGGACACAGACACACACACTGTGAGATACACACAGACTGTGACCATCAAGCTAACTGGCTCTGATACACACACAGACACACACACTGTGAGATACACACAGACTGTGACCATCAAGCTAACTGGCTCTGATACACAGACAGACACACATACTGTGAGATACACACAGACTGTGACCATCAAGCTAACTGGCTCTGATGCAGACACAGACACACACACTGTGAGATACACACAGACTTTGACCATCAAGCTAACTGGCTCTGACACACACAGACACACACACTGTGAGATACACACAGACTGTGACCATCAAGCTAACTGGCTCTGACACACACAGCTCCAGACTGGCGTAGTGCAGCTCTTCCTCTGTCTCCCCCTGCAGAACCAGATATTCCTCATCATCATCATCCTAATGAACATGGCACCAGTGCACGCTGGTTAATGACCATGAGCCCAGCGGCCACTGGTTAATAAACATGCAATTAATGGCCCCTGGTTAATGAACATGGAACCAGTGTACGCTCATTAATGAACATGGCACCAGTGCACACTGGTTAATGAACATGGCACCAGTGCACGCTGGTTAATGAACATGGCACCAGTGCACGCTGGTTAATGAACATGGCACCAGTGCACGCTGGTTAATGACCATGAGCCCAGCGGCCACTGGTTAACTCCCTGGTCACACCGGGGAGCCCCCCCACACGCGGCGCGGCGCGGCGCGGCGTGGCCTCACCTCCGGCGGTCAGGCGGACCCCCGCCCCAAAGCAGATGGTCCCCCGGTCCCGGTGGGCACAGAAGTACAGCGCCAGGTCGCCCGCGGTGAGGTTGCGGATGGTCAGGGAGACGGCGTCTGTGGCGCGGTCCAGCTCGGGGGCGAACCGGGCCCCCCCGCGGTCTCCTGCTCGAGCCGGTCCCTGCCCAGGGCCGCCCGCGGGGCCAGCTCCCCCCCCTCGCGCAGCGCCAGCCACAGCGTCTCGAAGCGGAGCCTGATGGGACAGCGCAGCGTCTCGCCGCGCCCCCCAGCTGCACCTCCTGCCGGTACGCCGCCGCGCCTGGGGAGGGGGGAGGGCGTCAGGACCAGGGGGGTGCTGGGGCAGGGGGGGGCGAAAGCGGAGGACTGGTGGACTGGTGTCCTGTCCAGGGTGTGTGTGTGTGTGTCCTGTGATGGACTGGTGTCCTGTCCAGGGTGTGTGTGTGTGTCCTGTCGGACAGCTGATTGATGACTCAATTCGGGGGTTCCCAATCCCAACCCCCCTGCCACACACACACACACACACACACACACACACACTGACGCCTCCAGGACCAGGACTGGACAGCCCTGCTTTAAAGACCCCTGGAGACTCTGCAGACACACACACACACACACACTGACCCCTCCAGGACCAGGACTGGACAGCCCTGCTTTAAAGACCCCTGGAGACTCTGCAGACACACACACACACTGACCCCTCCAGGACCAGGACTGGACAGCCCTGCTTTAAAGACCCCTGGAGACTCTGCAGACACACACACACACTGACCCCTCCAGGACCAGGACTGGACAGCCCTGCTTTAAAGACCCCTGGAGACTCTGCAGACACACACACACACTGACCCCTCCAGGACCAGGACAGGACAGCCCTGCTTTAAAGACCCCTGGAGAGTTTGTGTGTGTGTCCTGTGATGGACTGGTGTCCTGCCCAGGGTGTGTGAGTGTGTGTGTGTCATGTGATGGACTGGTGTCCTGTGCAGGGTGTGTGTGTTTGTGTCCTGTGATGGACTGGTGTGTCACGATATGAATTGTCCTCCTTGATTCCCTCCTTCATCGCCAGAGTGAAAGCGGGACACGGCAGTAAGAGCTCAGCCCTGCGGGTGGTGGTCCTCTCGGCCACACGGGGGCGCTGTGGCCCCACGGGTGGGGTGGGGGGTTATGTTCACGTCCCGCTGGGAAACGCACCGACGCGGCGGAGTTCGTGAACGTCCCCAGACACCAAGAAAACGAGAGAGAGAGAGAAAAAAAGGTCGTTTTCGGGGTTCAAGAAGCAACCCCGAGATTCAGGGAGTTTCCCCGCTGAGCTTACTCTGCCGAAAACACGCAGGTTTTATTTTTTTCCCGTGTCCGCCCCCCCCCCCTCACACAGGCCGTTTCTGTAGCGTGAAGGTGTGTTTTTTTGCGCGGCGGTCGGTGAGGGGCGAAATTTTATTGATGTATTTATTTCCCCCGGTCTGAAACAGAAGCGGCCGGGTGGTGTTGTAGAGAGGTCGACGTGCCTGGTTTTCCTCGTCTGCGAAGACCGTTTTTTTTTTGGGGGGGGGGGGGGGTCGTGAGGTCCCACGCAGCGCTCGGAAAAGAAAATGGCGTCTCTTTACCCCGCAGGACGGGGGGGGGACCCGTGTTTTTTGGACGTGGCGTGGCCCGAAATGTCCGCCCTTGGGCGCTAGAGGGGGGTGGAGGTTGGTCTTTCTTTGACTTGGGGGTCGGGGGGGGGGGTGCTGTATTTTCACTGAACCCCACCCCACGGAAACCCGTGTTGGACGTGGGGGTGCTGAATGCGCCCTCGACGTGATTTTGTCTTGAAATTCAAGTGCAGCTCTTGTAACCCTTGGGCCGGAAACAGCTGGACCCGTTTCCCCTGCCTGTCCGAGGTGGCGACTACCGGGGTCGTGCAGGGACACCCGGCTGGCCGCTGAGAGTTGGAAAAATAAAATGTCCACCCCCCCCCCAAAAAAAAAAAAACAACCGCGAAAAACGGCGGCCATTTTTGTTTCGCGGCCGAGCCGTGAGCGCGTCGGGGGCGACGTCACGGGGGCGTCACAATGAGCCGCCTGACGTCACAGAGCGGCGGATTCTAGCGGGGGGGGGGCGGCGCCGGAGCCCCGTGAGCTCAGAGGAGTGAAGAGAGAGGAGGAGGGAAGGACTATATAGCGCTTTCTAAACACGTGTTTCTTCAAAAAAAGATTCGCGGGTTACTTCGACTTTCGATCAAATCATAGTTTCAGCTTCAGATTCGCTCTGCAGTATCCCCGTGAAATCGGTAAGTCGGTCAGAAATGCCGCTGGCGAGAAATAACAAAATAAGTTGAGAAATAAGTTGTTGTTTTTCCCGTTACTCCACTCTTATTGGTGTGATCGTGCTGTAAAAAGATATTGAGAGGAGGTGCACCTCTACACAGAGGGTGGTGGGGGTGGGGAACAAGCCGCCCAGCCCTGTGGTTGAAGCCGATACCCTGGCTTCTCTCCAGACACAGCTGGGTGAGCTCCTCCAGTCAGGACAGGAGGCTCTACTGTACACAGAGAGTGGCGGGGGTGTGGAACAAAGCCGATACCCTGGCTTCTCTCCAGACACAGCTGGGTGAGCTCCTCCAGTCAGGACAGGAGGCTCTACTGTACACAGAGAGTGGCGGGGGTGTGGAACAAAGCCTATACCCTGGCTTCTCTCCAGGCACAGCTGGGTGAGCTCCTCCAGTCAGGACAGGAGGCTCTTCTGTACACAGAGAGTGGCGGGGGTGGGGAACAAGCTGCCCAGTCCGTGTGGTTGAAGCCAATACCCTGGCTCCTCTCCAGACACAGCTGGGTGAGCTCCTCCAGTCAGGACAGGAGGCTCTTCTGTACACAGAGGGGGGCGGGGGTGTGGAACAAAGCTGATACCCTGGCTTCTCTCCAGACACAGCTGGGTGAGCTCCTCCAGTCAGGACAGGAGGCTCTACTGTACACAGAGAGTGGCGGGGGTGTGGAACAAAGCTGATACCCTGGCTTCTCTTCAGACACAGCTGGGTGAGCTCCTCCAGTCAGGACAGGAGGCTCTTCTGTACACAGAGGGGGGCGGGGGTGGGGAACAAGCCGCCCAGCTGTGTGGCTCCGCCCCCTCCCCTCCCCACTGTGACTCTGCTTGTCTCGGCAGGACGATGCACCGACAGAGATGCCGCACGGCCGTGCGCGGTCGCAGCAGGACCCGGGCCCGGCGAGGCGTCGTAAGTCCACCCCTCCCGCCCGCCGTCCAGCGTCCAGCGTCCAGCCCTCCTCCGACTGGCCGCTCCGCCCCCAGCAGCGCTCGCTGTATTATAATAATAATAATAATAATAATAATAATAAACTTCACTGATGGAGCACCTTTCACACACAGCAGCGCAAAGCGCTTGACAGACCAGGTCTCACGGTAACACCTCCAGACGAGGAGAGACACCTCCAGTGGTGATCTTGACTGAGGACACGCCTCGGCTCAAGAGACAGGGTCGCGGGTCCGAGGAAAACCAAGCTGCAGGTCCATTATGGCCTTCTGAGAGCACAGATTGCCTCTGGACGTCCCAGACTCTTCCTGGACACACTGTAGAGACTCACCTGTCCAGACCTTCACTGGACACACTGGACACACTCACCTGTCCAGACTCTTACTGGACACACTGTACACACTCACCTGTCTGGACTCTTACTGGACACACTGGACACACTCACCTGTCCACACTCTTACTGGACACACTGTAGAGACTCACCTGTCCAGACCTTCACTGGACACACTGTACACACTCACCTGTCTAGACTCTCACTAGAGACACTGTACACACTCACCTGTCCAGACTCTTCCTGGACACACTGTAGAGACTCACCTGTCCAGACTCTTACTGGACACACTGTACACACTCACCTATCCAGACTCTTACTGGACACACTGTACACACTCACCTGTCCAGACCTTCACTGGACACACTGTACACACTCACCTGTCCAGACTCTTACTGGACACACTGTACACACTCACCTGTCTGGACTCTTACTGGACACACTGTACACACTCACCTGTCCACACTCTTACTGGACACACTGTACACACTCACCTATCCAGACTCTTACTGGACACACTGTACACACTCACCTGTCCGGACTCTTACTGGACACACTGTAGAGACTCACCTGTCCACACTCTTACTGGACACACTCACCTGTCCAGACTCTCACTGGACACACTGTACACACTCACATGTCTGGACTCTTCCTGGACACACTGTAGAGACTCACCTGTCCAGACCTTCACTGGACACACTGGACACACTCACCTGTCTGGACTCTTACTGGACACACTGGACACACTCACCTGTCCAGACTCTTACTGGACACACTGTACACACTCACCTGTCCAGACTCTTACTGGACACACTGTACACACTCGCCTGTCCAGAATCTTACTGGACACACTGGACACACTCACCTGTCCAGACTCTTACTGGACACACTGGACACACTCACCTGTCCACACTCTTACTGGACACACTGTAGAGACTCACCTGTCCACACTCTTACTTGACACACTGTCCAGACTCTTACTGGACACACTGGACACACTCACATGTCTGGACTCTTCCTGGACACACTGTAGAGACTCACCTGTCCAGACCTTCACTGGACACACTGGACACACTCACCTGTCTGGACTCTTACTGGACACACTGGACACACTCACCTGTCCAGACTCTTACTGGACACACTGTACACACTCACCTGTCCAGACTCTTACTGGACACACTGTACACACTCGCCTGTCCAGAATCTTACTGGACACACTGGACACACTCACCTGTCCAGACTCTTACTGGACACACTGGACACACTCACCTGTCCACACTCTTACTGGACACACTGTAGAGACTCACCTGTCCACACTCTTACTTGACACACTGTCCAGACTCTTACTGGACACACTGGACACACTCACCTGTCCACACTCTTACTGGACACACTGTAGAGACTCACCTGTCCAGACCTTCACTGGACACACTGTACACACTCACCTGTCCAGACTCTTACTGGACACACTGTACACACTCACCTGTCCACACTCTTACTGGACACACTGTACACACTCACCTGTCTGGACTCTTACTGGACACACTGGACACACTCACCTGTCCAGACTCTCACTGGACACACTGTACACACTCACATGTCTGGACTCTTCCTGGACACACTGTAGAGACTCACCTGTCCAGACTCTTACTGGACACACTGTACACACTCGCCTGTCCAGACTCTTACTGGACACACTGGACACACTGTACACACTCACCTGTCCAGACTCTTACTGGACACACTGGACACACTCACCTGTCCAGACTCTCACTGGACACACTGTACACACTCACCTGTCCAGACTCTCACTGGACACACTGTAGAGATGCCCAAGGCCCCTAGTCTCGACACGACTGGGCTGGGCTGTGTGGTCAGAGCTGTCTCGGAGATGGGCTGTTTGGCGTCTTCACAGGTCACACCGGTCAGGCCGAACCCGGACTGGCAGCGGGAGAGGTCCCGGCCCAAGTCCCGGTGCTTTTCCGTAAGTCTGACCCCCGATACCCTACAGCTCCCCACACTGACCCCTAAACTCCCCATACCCTACAGCTCCCCCCACTGACCCCTAAACTCCCCATACCCTACAGCTCCCCCCACTGACCCCTAAACTCCCCATACCCTACAGCTCCCCCCACTGACCCCTAAACTCCCCATACCCTACAGCTCCCCCCGCTGACCCCTAAACTCCCCATACCCTACAGCTCCCCCCGCTGACCCCTAAACTCCCCATACCCTACAGCTCCCCCCACTGACCCCTAAACTCCCCATACCCTACAGCTCCCCACACTGACCCCCACAGTCCTGATGGCCGAGAGGTCTCTGCTTGCTGTAGTGATTGAGAGAGCTCTGTGGACCTGACCTCTGTCTTGTGTCCTCGTTTCCAGCGTCTCCTTGTGGTCCGTCACTTCTCCAGACCTGAAGGTGAGATCTGGGGAGGAGACAGAGCACCCCCTAACACCCCTGAGCTGGGTTACAGGGTAAGACAGCTTCTTACTGTTGGACACACCTGTCCACACTCTTACTGGACACACTGGACACACTCGCCTGTCTGGACTCTTACTGGACACACTGGACACACTCACCTGTCCAGACTCTTACTGGACTCACTGGACACACTCGCCTGTCCGGACTCTTACTGGACACACTGGACACATTCACCTGTCCAGACTCTTACTGGACACACTGTAGAGACTCACCTGTCCAGACTCTTACTGGACACACTGGACACACTCGCCTGTCCACACTCTTACTGGACACACTGGACACACTCGCCTGTCCGGACTCTTACTGGACTCACTGGACACACTCACCTGTCCAGAGTCTTACTGGACTCACTGGACACACTCACCTGTCCAGACTCTCACTGCACACAGTGTCCACACTCACCTGTTCACACTCTTACTGGACACACTGTAGAGACACACTCACCTGTCCAGACTCTCACTGGACACACTGTCCACACTCACCTGTCCACACTCTTACTGGACACACTGGACACACTCACTTGTCCAGACTCTTACTGGACACACTGTACACACTCACCTGTCCAGACTCTTACTGGACTCACTGGACACACTCGCCTGTCCAGACTCTCACTGCACACAGTGTCCACACTCACCTGTTCACACTCTTACTGGACACACTGTAGAGACACACTCACCTGTCCAGGCTCTCACTGGACACACTGTCCACACTCTTACTGGACACACTGTAGAGACACACTCACCTGTCCAGACTCTCACTGGACACACTGTCCACACTCACCTGTCCCCACTCTCACTGGACACACTGTACACACTCACCTGTCCCCACTCTCACTGGACACACTGTCCACACTCTTACTGGACACACTGGACACACTCGCCTGTCCAGACTCTTACTGGACACGCTGGACACACTCACCTGTCCAGACTCTTACTGGACTCACTGGACACACTCACCTGTCCAGACTCTCACTGGACACACTGTACACACTTGCCTGTCCAGACTCTCACTGGACACACTGGACACACTCGCCTGTCCAGACTCTTACTGGACTTACTGGACACACTCACCTGTCCACACTCTTACTGGACACACTGTAGAGACACACTCACCTGTCCAGACTCTCACTGGACACACTGTCCACACTCGCCTGTCCCCAGTCTCACTGGACACACTGTCCACACTCGCCTGTCCAGGCGTAGTCTCTGGTCCTCACGCCCCCTGCGTTGTGTTTCCCCCTCTCCCTGCTGGACAGAATCCCGTGGTGTCTTCCTGTCTCCCCGAGCTCGTCCAGAAGCTGGAGAGGGCGGCCGAGCTGCAGCTGGAGCTCCCGGGGTCGCCCGGCTCGTCCCGCTCGGGCTCGCCCTGCTCGTTCCGCTCGGTGTCCCCCCCCTCCTCGCCCGAGAGCCCCCTGCGCTCCCCGCCCCCGGCCCCCCCCTCCGGCCCCCTCCGGCCCCTGGCCGCCCCGCCCCGCCACCCCCCCTTCCTCGCCGCCATGCCCCTCGAGCCCCCCCTGCTGCCCGGGGCGGTGCCCCTGCCCCTGCCCCCGCCCGTCCTGCCCCCCATCGCCCGCCCGGCCCCGCCCGGCCCGGCCTGGGGGTCCCCCACGCGGAGGGCAAGGAGAGAGGCTGAGATGTCTGACGAGGCAAGTGGGGCAGAGTCTGTCCGTCTGTCCGTCTGTCCTTCTGTCCATCTATCTATCTGTCCGTCTGTCCATCTGTCCATCTGTCCATCTATCTATCTGTCCGTCTGTCCGTCAGTCTGTCTGTCCTTCTGTCCATCTATCTATCTGTCCGTCTGTCCGTCAGTCTGTCTGTCCTTCTGTCCATCTATCTATCTGTCCGTCTGTCCGTCTGTCCTTCTGTCCATCTATCTATCTGTCCGTCTGTCCGTCTGTCCATCTGTCCATCTGTCTGTCCTTCTGTCCTTCTGTCCATCTATCTATCTGTCCGTCTGTCCATCTGTCCTTCTGTCCGTCTGTCCGTCTGTCTGTCTGTCCTGCTGTCCTTCTGTCCGTCAGTCTGTCTGTCCTTCTGTCCATCTATCTATCTGTCCTTCTGTCCTTCTGTCCGTCTGTCCGTCTGTCCGTCAGTCTGTCTGTCCATCTATCTATCTGTCCGTCTGTCCGTCTGTCTGTCCGTCTGTCTGTCCTTCTGTCCATCTATCTATCTGTCCGTCTGTCCGTCAGTCTGTCTGTCCTTCTGTCCATCTATCTGTCCGTCTGTCCGTCTGTCCATCTGTCCATCTATCTATCTGTCCGTCTGTCCGTCTGTCCATCTATCTATCTGTCCGTCTGTCCATCAGTCTGTCTGTCCTTCTGTCCATCTATCTATCTTTCCTTCTGTCCTTCTGTCCTTCTGTCTGTCTGTCCTTCTGTCCTTCTGTCCGTCTGTCCGTCTGTCTGTCTGTCCATCTATCTATCTGTCCGTCTGTCCATCTGTCCGTCAGTCTGTCTGTCCGTCTGTCCGTCTGTCCTTCTGTCCATCTATCTATCTGTCCATCTGTCCGTCTGTCCATCAGTCTGTCTGTCCTTCTGTCCATCTATCTGTCCGTCTGTCCATCTGTCCGTCTGTCCTTCTGTCCTTCTGTCTTTCTATCCATCTGTCCTTCTGTCCTTTTCTCTGTCCATCTGTCCTTCTGTCTTTCTATCCATCTGTCTTTCTGTCCTTTTCTCTGTCCATCTGTCCTTCTGTCCATATGTCTTTCTGTCCTTTTCTCTGTCTTTCTGTCCTTTTCTCTCTTTCTGTCCGTCTGTACTGCTCTCTTTCTGTCTTTCTGTCCTTCTGTCTGAGTCTCTCTTTTTCTCTGTGTCTGTCCCTCTCTCCCTGTCTCTCTCCCTGTGTCTTTCCATGTCTCCCTGCTCTCTGTCTGTCCTGCATTGTCCCAGCGGGGCCTGTCTCCCCGGCTCTCTGCCTTCAGCTCTGTTCGCCGATGTCCCGCCAGCCCGTCTCTCTCTCAGCCTGTCTCTTGACTTGCAGGAGGAAGAGGAGGTGGAGACAGCTCCTCCGGCAGGAGAGAGGAAGGAGGTCAGTGCTGGTCCCACCCTGCCTCTAGTCCTGTCTGTGGTGGAGTTTCGCCGTCTTGTCTGTCCCTGGGTCTCAGTGTCTCTCTCTCTTTCGGCCCTGTCTGTCAGTGTCTCTCTCCTCCTCCTCTCTGTCCACAGTGTGTCTCTCTCCTCCTCCTCTCTGTCCTGTGGTGTCCAGGCAGTGTGTCTCTCTCCTCCTCCTCTCTGTCCTGTGGTGTCCAGTGGGTCAGTATTAGTGGGCTACACCCAGGCTCACTCCCTGCGAGTGTGATCTCAGCAGAGTCTCTGTGCTCTTGGGACACTTGACTCACCTGTCTCTCTCTTTCTCTCCCTGTGCTGTCCCTCTCTCCCTCCTCGGACTCCAGCTGGAGGAGGTCCAATCAGCACCTCCTGTGAGACAGAAGAAAAAGAAGGTGGGTAATGCTCTGATCCTCTCTGTACTCCTGTCCAGTGTCCAGTCAGTGTCCAGTCAGTGTGTCTGTATGAACCCCCTCTCTCTCTCAGTGCAGTGTTCATGTACTGGAGTGTCCAGTCAGGGTGTCTGTATGAACCCCTCTCTCTCTCAGTGCAGTGTTCATGTACTGGAGTGTCCAGTCAGTGTGTGTGTATGAACCCCCCTCTCTCTCAGTGCAGTGTTCATGTACTGGAGTGTCCAGTCAGTGTGTGTGTATGAACCCCTCTCTCTCTCAGTGCAGTGTTCATGTACTGGAGTGTCCAGTCAGTGTGTGTGTATGAACCCCCCTCTCTCTCAGTGCAGTGTTCATGTCCTGGAGTGTCCAGTCAGTGTGTCTGTATTAACCCCTCTCTCTCTCAGTGCAGTGTTCATGTACTGGAGTGTCCAGTCAGTGTGTGTGTATGAACCCCCCTCTCTCTCAGTGCAGTGTTCATGTACTGGAGTGTCCAGTCAGTGTGTCTGTATGAACCCCTCTTTCTCTCTCTCAGTGCAGTGTTCATGTACTGGAGTGTCCAGTCAGTGTGTCTGTGTGAACCCCTCTCTCTCTCAGTGCAGTGTTCATGTCCTGGAGTGTCCAGTCAGTGTGTCTGTATGAACCCCTCTCTCTCTCAGTGCAGTGTTCATGTACTGGAGTGTCCAGTCAGTGTGTCTGTATGAACCCCTCTCTCTCTCAGTGCAGTGTTCATGTACTGGAGTGTCCAGTCAGTGTGTCTGTATGAACCCCTCTCTCTCTCAGTGCAGTGTTCATGTCCTGGAGTGTCCAGTCCGACTCTTAACGTGACTCTCCTGTCTCTGCTTCAGAGGCGCTGGTGCGTCTTTTTACACTCCCTGATCTGCGTGTCGGTGGAGACAGATGATCAGGACGAGCCGATGGAGGTGGCGGAGACCGTAGGTCAGGAGAGGGAGAGCGAGGGAGAGGAGGAGCAGGCTGCCGGGAAGGACAAGAAGAGGAAGAGGAGGTGCAGGTGAGCAGACAGGGGGGCGCCGCCCGGTCGTGTCTGTGACTCAAGGAGGAGCCTCCTCTTGCTGTTTGATGTCATGGTGACGTCTGTGTCTGTGTCCCTCACACCTGCAATAACAATATTCTTTCCAGGTTCCTTTCCTGGTTCTGTGCCAGCTAAGATCTGGACTGGACTGGACTGGACTGGACTGGACTGGACCGGAGCTGAGAGACACCAGACTGGACTGGACTGGAGCCTAGGGACACCAGACTGGACTGGACCGGAGCTGAGAGACGCCAGACTGGACTGGACTGGAGCCTAGGGACACCAGACTGGACTGGACCGGAGCTGAGAGACACCAGACTGGACTGGACTGGAGCCTAGGGACACCAGACTGGACTGGACCGGAGCTGAGAGACACCAGACTGGACTGGACTGGAGCCTAGGGACACCAGACTGGACTGGACCGGAGCTGAGAGACACCAGACTGGACTGGACTGGAGCTGAGGGACCCCAGACTGTGCTGGACCGAAGCTGAAGGACCCCAGACTGTGCTGGACCAAAGCTGAGGGACCCCAGTCTGGACCGAAGCTGAGGGACCCCAGACTGTGCTGGACCGAAGCTGAGGGACCCCAGTCTGGACCGAAGCTGAGGGACCCCAGTCTGTGCTGGACCGATGCTGAGGGACCCCAGACTGTGCTGGACCGAAGCTGAGGGACCCCAGACTGGACTGGACCGAAGCTGAGGGACCCCAGTCTGGACCGAAGCTGAGGGACCCCAGACTGTGCTGGACCGAAGCTGAGGGACCCCAGTCTGGACCGAAGCTGAGGGACCCCAGACTGTTCTGGACCGAAGCTGAGGGACCCCAGACTGGACTGGACCGAAGCTGAGGGACCCCAGTCTGGACCGAAGCTGAGGGACCCCAGACTGTGCTGGACCGAAGCTGAGGGACCCCAGTCTGGACCGAAGCTGAGGGACCCCAGACTGTGCTGGACCGAAGCTGAGGGACCCCAGTCTGTGCTGGACCGATGCTGAGGGACCCCAGACTGTGCTGGACCGAAGCTGAGGGACCCCAGTCTGGACCGAAGCTGAGGGACCCCAGACTGTGCTGGACCGAAGCTGAGGGACCCCAGTCTGGACTGGACTGAAGCTGAGGGACCCCAGACTGGACTGGACCGAAGCTGAGGGACCCCAGTCTGTGCTGGACCGAAGCTGAGGGACCCCAGACTGGACCGAAGCTGAGGGACCCCAGACTGTGCTGGACCGAAGCTGTGGGACCCCAGACTGGACTGGACTGAAGCTGAGGGACCCCAGACTGGACCGAAGCTGAGGGACCCCAGTCTGTGCTGGACCGAAGCTGAGGGACACCAGACTGGACTGGACTGGAGCTGAGGGACCCCAGACTGTGCTGAACCGAAGCTGAGGGACCCCAGACTGTGCTGGACTGAAGCTGAGGGACCCCAGTCTGGACCGAAGCTGAGGGACCCCAGTCTGTGCTGGGCCGAAGCTGAGGGACCCCAGACTGTGCTGGGCCGAAGCTGAGGGACCCCAGTCTGGACTGCACTGAAGCTGAGGGACCCCAGTCTGTGCTGGACCGAAGCTGAGGGACCCCAGTCTGGACTGGACTGGAGCTGAGGGACCCCAGAGTGGACTGGACTGAAGCTGAGGGACCCCAGACCCCAGTCTGGACTGAAGCTGAGGGACCCCAGACCCCAGTCTGGACTGAAGCTGAGGGACCCCAGACCCCAGTCTGGACTGAAGCTTGTAATTTTTGTTCTTTTGTTAAGCATCAATAAAAAAATTTAAAAAATTCTGTTTAGCTTTTGGTTTTTTCCCTCCCCCCCCCCAAGGCTGCTGCTGGGAGAGGGGTGAGTAGGGCCAGCAGGGGGCGCTCTCTCCCTGCGGTCTGTGTGGGTCCTGATGCCCCAGTATAGTGACGGGGGACACTGGACTGTAAACAGGCGCCGTCCTTCGGATGAGACGTCAAACCGAGGTCCTGACCCTCTGTGCTCATTAACAATCCCGGGGTGTTTCTGGAGAAGAGTAGGGGTGTTACCCCAGTGTCCTGGTCTTGACCCATCATGGCCTCCTAATCACCCCCCTCTCTGAACTGGCTCCATCCCTCTGCTCTCCTCCCCACTGAGAGCTGCTGTGTGCTGAGCGGACTGGAGCATCATCCAGGTGGGGTACACACTGGGGGGGGGGGGCTGGAGGGGATCCCCCTGACCTGGGAAGAGCTCTGAGGGGAGAGTCCAGACTTCTGAATTATTATGATTATTATTCGTGCTGCACTGGGCTTCAGTCCTGGCAGTGAGAGGGGGCTCTGTGATCAGTACAGACACTTATGACTGTATAATGATACACGATAGAAATGGAAAACAGGGTAGCGCTGTAGTCTCTTCGAAACGTTTTGAACTGCCAGAAGAAGATTTCACAACCCGGACTCGTGAAGGTGCAGGTCTTCTCCCATCGTCCGGAGCAAGGTGAGAGGTCACCCCCTCGGGGCGCAGTATCCCCGGTGCACCCCCACCCACCACCACCCCTACCACCCAAAACGACGCCCACTTCCGTGACGATTGGGAGACCTCGGTTCGACCAGCCCCTGCGGTGGAGGAAACGACCCGCTGGAGAGAACACGCAGACTCCACACAGAAGGGTCACCTCGGCATTTATTCCAACAGCAAAACAACACCAGAGAGAAACGGTCTCCGAAAGATAAGTAAGTGCACACTGGGAAAAACACGACGGGGTCATTACAAATGGGAAGAGGAGTTCTTGTATTCTGTTCCGGCCGTCAGGTGTATCGTGTCCTGGTGATTTCTCAAGTTTCGAACGGAGTTTAATGTCGCGTTTCTACTTTATAAGAGAGAGGCACTGAACATCCTGTGATGGACTGGTGTCCTGTCCAGGGTGTGTGAGTGTATGTGTGTGTGTGTGTCCTGTGATGGACTGGTGTCCTGTCCAGGGTGTGTGAGTGTGTGTGTGTCCTGTGATGGACTGGTGTCCTGTCCAGGGTGTGTGTGTGTCCTGTGAAGGACTGGTGTCCTGTCCAGTGTGTGTGTGTGTCCTGTGATGGACTGGTGTCCTGTCCAGGGTGTGTGAGTGTGTGTGTGTGTCCTGTGATGGACTGGTGTTCTGCCCAGGGGGTGTGTGTGTCCTGTGAAGGACTGGTGTCCTGTTCAGGGTGTGTGAGTGTGTGTGTGTCCTGTGATGGACTGGTGTCCTGTCCAGGGTGTGTGAGTGTGTGTGTGTCCTGTGATGGACTGGTGTCCTGTCCAGGGTGTGTGAGTGTGTGTGTGTCCTTTGATGGACTGGTGTTCTGTCCAGGGTGTGTGTGTGTCCTGTGAAGGACTGGTGTCCTGTCCAGTGTGTGTGTGTGTCCTGTGATGGACTGGTGTCCTGTCCAGGGTGTGTGAGTGTGTGTGTGTCCTGTGATGGACTGGTGTCCTGTCCAGGGTGTGAGTGTGTGTGTGTGTGTCCTGTGATGGACTGGTGTCCTGTCCAGGGTGTGTGAGTGTGTGTGTGTCCTGTGATGGACTGGTGTCCTGTCCAGGGTGTGTGTGTGTCCTGTGAAGGACTGGTGTCCTGTCCAGGGTGTGTGTGTGTCCTGTGATGGACTGGTGTGTCACGATATGAATTGTCCTCCTTGATTCCCCCCTTCATCGCCAGAGTGAAAGCGGGACACGGCAGTAAGAGCTCAGCCCTGCGGGTGGTGGTCCTCTCGGCCACACGGGGGTGCTGTGGCCCCACGGGGGGGTTATGTTCACGTCCCGCTGGGAAACGCACCGACGCGGCGGAGTTCGTGAACGTCCCCAGACACCAAGAAAACGAGAGAGAGAGAGAAAAAAAGGTCGTTTTCGGGGTTCAAGAAGCAACCCCGAGATTCAGGGAGTTTCCCCGCTGATCTTACTCTGCCGAAAACACGCAGGTTTTATTTTTTTCCCGTGTCCGCCCCCCCCCCCCCCCCTCACACAGGCCGTTTCTGTAGCGTGAAGGTGTGTTTTTTTGCGCGGCGGTCGGTGAGGGGCGAAATTTTATTGATGTATTTATTTCCCCCGGTCTGAAACAGAAGCGGCCGGGTGGTGTTGTAGAGAGGTCGACGTGCCTGGTTTTCCTCGTCTGCGAAGCCCGTTTTTTTTGGGGGGGGGGGGGGTCGTGAGGTCCCACGCAGCGCTCGGAAAAGAAAATGGCGTCTCTTTTCCACGCAGGACGGGGGGGGACCCGTGTTTTTTGGACGTGGCGTGGCCCGAAATGTCCGCCCTTGGGCGCTAGAGGGGGGTGGAGGTTGGTCTTTCTTTGACTTGGGGGTCGGGGGGGGGGGTGCTAATTTCACTGAACCCCACCCCACGGAAACCCGTGTTGGACGTGGGGGTGCTGAATGCGCCCTCGACGTGATTTTGTCTTGAAATTCAAGTGCAGCTCTTGTAACCCTTGGGCCGGAAACAGCTGGACCCGTTTCCCCTGCCTGTCCGAGGTGGCGACTACCGGGGTCGTGCAGGGACACCCGGCTGGCCGCTGAGAGTTGGAAAAATAAAATGTCCACCCCCCAAAAAAAAAAAAACAACCGCGAAAAACGGCGGCCATTTTTGTTTCGCGGCCGAGCCGTGAGCGCGTCGGGGGCGACGTCACGGGGGCGTCACAATGAGCCGCCTGACGTCACAGAGCGGCGGATTCTAGCGGGGGGGGGGCGGCGCCGGAGCCCCGTGAGCTCAGAGGAGTGAAGAGAGAGGAGGAGGGAAGGACTATATAGCGCTTTCTAAACACGTGTTTCTTCAAAAAAAGATTCGCGGGTTACTTCGACTTTCGATCAAATCATAGTTTCAGCTTCAGATTCGCTCTGCAGTATCCCCGTGAAATCGGTAAGTCGGTCAGAAATGCCGCTGGCGAGAAATAACAAAATAAGTTGAGAAATAAGTTGTTGTTTTTCCCGTTACTCCACTCTTATTGGTGTGATCGTGCTGTAAAAAGATATTGAGAGGAGGTGCACCTCTACACAGAGGGTGGTGGGGGTGGGGAACAAGCCGCCCAGCCCTGTGGTTGAAGCCGATACCCTGGCTTCTCTCCAGACACAGCTGGGTGAGCTCCTCCAGTCAGGACAGGAGGCTCTACTGTACACAGAGAGTGGCGGGGGTGTGGAACAAAGCCGATACCCTGGCTTCTCTCCAGACACAGCTGGGTGAGCTCCTCCAGTCAGGACAGGAGGCTCTACTGTACACAGAGGGTGGTGGGGGTGTGGAACAAGCTGCCCAGCCCTGTGGTTGAAGCTGATACCCTGGCTTCTCTCCAGACACAGCTGGGTGAGCTCCTCCAGTCAGGACAGGAGGCTCTTCTGTGCACAGAGGGGGGCGGGGGTGTGGAACAAAGCTGATACCCTGGCTTCTCTCCAGACACAGCTGGGTGAGCTCCTCCAGTCAGGACAGGAGGCTCTACTGTACACAGAGAGTGGCGGGGGTGTGGAACAAAGCCGATACCCTGGCTTCTCTCCAGACACAGCTGGGTGAGCTCCTCCAGTCAGGACAGGAGGCTCTTCTGTACACAGAGGGGGGCGGGGGTGGGGAACAAGCCGCCCAGCTGTGTGGCTCCGCCCCCTCCCCTCCCCACTGTGACTCTGCTTGTCTCGGCAGGACGATGCACCGACAGAGATGCCGCACGGCCGTGCGCGGTCGCAGCAGGACCCGGGCCCGGCGAGGCGTCGTAAGTCCACCCCTCCCGCCCGCCGTCCAGCGTCCAGCGTCCAGCCCTCCTCCGACTGGCCGCTCCGCCCCCAGCAGCGCTCGCTGTATTATAATAATAATAATAATAATAATAATAATAAACTTCACTGATGGAGCACCTTTCACACACAGCAGCGCAAAGCGCTTGACAGACCAGGTCTCACGGTAACACCTCCAGACGAGGAGAGACACCTCCAGTGGTGATCTTGACTGAGGACACGCCTCGGCTCAAGAGACAGGGTCGCGGGTCCGAGGAAAACCAAGCTGCAGGTCCATTATGGCCTTCTGAGAGCACAGATTGCCTCTGGACGTCCCAGACTCTTCCTGGACACACTGTAGAGACTCACCTGTCCAGACCTTCACTGGACACACTGGACACACTCACCTGTCCAGACTCTTACTGGACACACTGTACACACTCACCTGTCTGGACTCTTACTGGACACACTGGACACACTCACCTGTCCACACTCTTACTGGACACACTGTAGAGACTCACCTGTCCAGACCTTCACTGGACACACTGGACACACTCACCTGTCCGGACTCTTACTGGACACACTGTAGAGACTCACTCACCTGTCCACACTCTCACTGGACACACTGTAGAGACTCACCTGTCTGGACTCTTACTGGACACACTGGACACACTCACCTGTCCACACTCTTACTGGACACACTGGACACACTCACCTGTCCAGACTCTTACTGGACACACTGGACACACTCACCTGTCCAGACTCTCACTGGACACACTGGACACACTCACCTGTCTGGACTCTTACTGGACACACTGGACACACTCACCTGTCTGGACTCTTACTGGACACACTGGACACACTCACCTGTCCAGACTCTCACTAGAGACACTGTACACACTCACCTGTCCAGACTCTCACTGGACACACTGTACACACTCACCTGTCCGGACTCTTACTGGACACACTGTAGAGACTCACCTGTCCAGACCTTCACTGGACACACTGTACACACTCACCTGTCCAGACTCTTACTGGACACACTGGACACACTCACCTGTCCAGACTCTTACTGGACACACTGTAGAGACTCACCTGTCCAGACCTTCACTGGACACACTGTACACACTCACCTGTCCAGACCTTCACTGGACACACTGGACACACTCACCTGTCCGGACTCTTACTGGACACACTGTAGAGACTCACCTGTCCAGACTCTTACTGGACACACTGGACACACTCACCTGTCCAGACTCTTACTGGACACACTGGACACACTCACCTGTCCACACTCTTACTGGACACACTGGACACACTCACCTGTCTAGACTCTCACTGGACACACTGTACACACTCACCTGTCCAGACTCTTACTGGACACACTGGACACACTCACCTGTCCACACTCTTACTGGACACACTGTAGAGACTCACCTGTCCACACTCTTACTTGACACACTGTCCAGACTCTTACTGGACACACTGGACACACTCACCTGTCCACACTCTTACTGGACACACTGTAGAGACTCACCTGTCCAGACCTTCACTGGACACACTGTACACACTCACCTGTCCAGACTCTTACTGGACACACTGGACACACTCATCTGTTCAGACTCTTACTGGACACACTGTACACACTCACCTGTCCAGACTCTTACTGGACACACTGTACACACTCACATGTCTGGACTCTTACTGGAGACACTGGACACACTCACCTGTCCACACTCTTACTGGACACACTGTAGAGACTCACCTGTCCACACTCTTACTGGACACACTGTCCAGACTCTTACTGGAGACACTGGACACACTCACCTGTCCACACTCTTACTGGACACACTGTAGAGACTCACCTGTCCACACTCTTACTGGACACACTGTCCAGACTCTTACTGGACACACTGTACACACTCACCTGTCTGGACTCTTACTGGACACACTGGACACACTCACCTGTCCACACTCTTACTGGACACACTGTAGAGACTCACCTGTCCACACTTTTACTGGACACACTGTAGAGACTCACCTGTCCACACTCTTACTGGACACACTGTCCAGACTCTTACTGGACACACTGTACACACTCACATGTCTGGACTCTTACTGGACACACTGGACACACTCACCTGTCCACACTCTTACTGGACACACTGTACAGATTTACCTGTCCAGAGTCTTACTGGACACACTGTACACACTCGGCTGTCCAGACTCTTACTGGACACACTGGACACACTCACCTGTCCAGACTCTCACTGGACACACTGTAGAGATGCCCAAGGCCCCTAGTCTCGACACGACTGGGCTGGGCTGTGTGGTCAGAGCTGTCTCGGAGATGGGCTATTTGGCGTCTTCACAGGTCACACCGGTCAGGCCGAACCCGGACTGGCAGCGGGAGAGGTCCCGGCCCAAGTCCCGGTGCTTTTCCGTAAGTCTGACCCCCGATACCCTACAGCTCCCCACACTGACCCCTAAACTCCCCATACCCTACAGCTCCCCCCACTGACCCCTAAACTCCCCATACCCTACAGCACCCCCCACTGACCCCTAAACTCCCCATACCCTACAGCTCCCCACACTGACCCCTAAACTCCCCATACCCTACAGCTCCCCACACTCACCCCTAAACTCCCGATACCCTACAGCTCCCCCCACTGACCCCTAAACTCCCCATACCCTACAGCTCCCCCCACTGACCCCTAAACTCCCCATACCCTACAGCTCCCCCCACTGACCCCTAAACTCCCCATACCCTACAGCTCCCCCCACTGACCCCTAAACTCCCCATACCCTACAGCTCCCCCCACTGACCCCTAAACTCCCCATACCCTACAGCTCCCCCCACTGACCCCTAAACTCCCGATACCCTACAGCTCCCCCCACTGACCCCTAAACTCCCCATACCCTACAGCTCCCCCCACTGACCCCTAAACTCCCCATACCCTACAGCTCCCCCCACTGACCCCTAAACTCCCCATACCCTACAGCTCCCCCCACTGACCCCTAAACTCCCCATACCCTACAGCTCCCCACACTGACCCCTAAACTCCCCATACCCTACAGCTCCCCCCACTGACCCCTAAACTCCCCATACCCTACAGCTCCCCCCACTGACCCCTAAACTCCCCATACCCTACAGCTCCCCCCACTGACCCCTAAACTCCCCATACCCTACAGCTCCCCACACTGACCCCCACAGTCCTGATGGCCGAGAGGTCTCTGCTTGCTGTAGTGATTGAGTGGGCTCTGTGGACCTGACCTCTGTCTTGTGTCCTCGTTTCCAGCGTCTCCTTGTGGTCCGTCACTTCACCAGACCTGAAGGTGAGATCTGGGGAGGAGACAGAGCACCCCCTAACACCCCTGAGCTGGGTAACAGGGTAAGACAGCTTCTTACTGTTGGACACACTGGACACACTCGCCTGTCTGGACTCTTACTGGACACACTGTACACACTCGCCTGTCCGGACTCTTACTGGACACACTGGACACACTCACCTGTCCAGACTCTTACTGGAGACACAGGACACACTCACCTGTCCAGACTCTTACTGGACTCACTGTAGAGACACACTCACCTGTCCAGGCTCTCACTGGACACACTGTCCACACTATTACTGGACACACTGTAGAGACACACTCGCCTGTCCACACTCTCACTGGACACACTGTCCACACTCGCCTGTCCAGGCGTAGTCTCTGCTCCTCACCCCCCCTGCGTTGTGTTTCCCCCTCTCCCTGCTGGACAGAATCCCGTGGTGTCTTCCTGTCTCCCCGAGCTCGTCCAGAAGCTGGAGAGGGCGGCCGAGCTGCAGCTGGAGCTCCCGGGGTCGCCCGGCTCGTCCCGCTCGGGCTCGCCCGGCTCGTTCCGCTCGGTGTCCCCCCCCTCCGCGCCCGAGAGCCCCCTGCGCTCCCCGCCCCCGGCCCCCCCCTCCGGCCCCCTCCGGCCCCTGCCCGCCCCGCCCCGCCACCCCCCCTTCCTCGCCGCCATGCCCCTCGAGCCCCCCCTGCTGCCCGGGGCGGTGCCCCTGCCCCTGCCCCCGCCCGTCCTGCCCCCCATCGCCCGCCCGGCCCCGCCCGGCCCGGCCTGGGGGTCCCCCACGCGGAGGGCAAGGAGAGAGGCTGAGATGTCTGACGAGGCAAGTGGGGCAGAGTCTGTCCGTCTGTCCGTCTGTCCATCTATCTATCTGTCCGTCTGTCCGTCTGTCCGTCTGTCCGTCTGTCCTTCTGTCCTTCTGTCCATCTATCTATCTGTCCGTCTGTCCGTCAGTCTGTCTGTCCGTCTGTCCGTCTGTCCGTCAGTCTGTCTGTCCATCTATCTATCTGTCCGTCTGTCTGTCCATCTGTCTGTCCATCTGTCTGTCCTTCTGTCCGTCTGTCCGTCTGTCCGTCTGTCCGTCAGTCTGTCTGTCCATCTATCTATCTATCTGTCTGTCTGTCTGTCTGTCCGTCTGTCCATCTGTCCTTCTGTCCGTCTGTCCTTCTATCTGTCCGTCTGTCCGTCTGTCTGTCCGTCTGTCTGTCCTTCTGTCCATCTATCTATCTGTCCTTCTGTCCTTCTGTCCGTCTGTCCGTCTGTCCGTCAGTCTGTCTGTCCATCTATCTATCTGTCCGTCTGTCCTTCTGTCCATCTATCTATCTGTCCGTCTGTCCGTCAGTCTGTCTGTCCTTCTGTCCATCTATCTGTCCGTCTGTCCGTCAGTCTTTCTGTCCTTCTGTCCATCTGTCCATCTGTCTGTCCTTTTCTCTGTCCATCTGTCCTTCTGTCCATCTGTCTTTCTGTCCTTTTCTCTGTCTTTCTGTCCGTCTGTACTTCTCTCTTTCTGTCTTTCTGTCCTTCTGTCTGAGTCTCTCTTTTTCTCTGTGTCTGTCCCCCTCTCCCTGTGTCTTTCCATGTCTCCCTGCTCTCTGTCTGTCCTGCATTGTCCCAGCTGGGTCTCTCTCCCTGTGTCTCTCCGTGTGTCTCCCTGCTCTCTGTCTGTCCTGCGTTGTCCCAGCTGGGTCTCTCTCCCTGTGTCTCTCCGTGTGTCTCCCTGCTCTCTGTCTGTCCTGCGTTGTCCCAGCTGGGCCTGTCTCCCCGGCTCTCTGCCTTCAGCTCTGTTCGCCGATGTCCCGCCAGCCTGTCTCTCTCTCAGCCTGTCTCTTGACTTGCAGGAGGAAGAGGAGGTGGAGACAGCTCCTCCGGCAGGAGAGAGGAAGGAGGTCAGTGCTGGTCCCACCCTGCCTCCTGTCCTGTCTGTGGTGGAGTTTTGCCGTCTTGTCTGTCCCTGGGTCTCAGTGTCTCTCTCTCTTTCAGCCCTGTCTGTCAATGTCTCTCTCGGCCTGCTGTCTGCCTGTCCCTGCCTCTCTGTCTCTCTCTCTTTCAGCCCTGTCTGTCAGTGTCTCTCTCCTCCTCCTCTCTGTCCTGTGGTGTCCAGGCAGTGTGTCTCTCTCCTCCTCCTCTCTGTCCTATGGTGTCCAGTGGGTCAGTATTAGTGGGCTACACCCAGGCTCACTCCCTGCGAGTGTGATCTCAGCAGAGTCTCTGTGCTCTTGGGACACTTGACTCACCTGTCTCTCTCTTTCTCTCCCTGTGCTGTCCCTCTCTCCCTCCTCGGACTCCAGCTGGAGGAGGTCCAATCAGCACCTCCTGTGAGACAGAAGAAAAAGAAGGTGGGTAATGCTCTGATCCTCTCTGTACTCCTGTCCAGTGTCCAGTCAGTGTCCAGTCAGTGTGTCTGTATGAACCCCCCTCTCTCTCTCAGTGCAGTGTTCATGTACTGGAGTGTCCAGTCAGTGTGTCTGTATGAACCCCTCTCTCTCTCAGTGCAGTGTTCATGTACTGGAGTGTCCAGTCAGTGTGTCTGTATGAACCCCTCTCTCTCTCAGTGCAGTGTTCATGTACTGGAGTGTCCAGTCAGTGTGTCTGTATGAACCCCCCTCTCTCTCTCAGTGCAGTGTTCATGTACTGGAGTGTCCAGTCAGTGTGTGTGTATGAACCCCTCTCTCTCTCTCAGTGCAGTGTTCATGTACTGGAGTGTCCAGTCAGTGTGTCTGTATGAACCCCTCTCTCTCTCAGTGCAGTGTTCATGTACTGGAGTGTCCAGTCAGTGTGTGTGTATGAACCCCTCTCTCTCTCAGTGCAGTGTTCATGTACTGGGGTATCCAGTCAGTGTGTCTGTGTGAACCCCTCTCTCTCTCAGTGCAGTGTTCATGTCCTGGAGTGTCCAGTCAGTGTGTCTGTATGAACCCCTCTCTCTCTCTCAGTGCAGTGTTCATGTACTGGAGTGTCCAGTCAGGGTGTCTGTATGAACCCCTCTCTCTCTCTCAGTGCAGTGTTCATGTCCTGGAGTGTCCAGTCAGTGTGTCTGTATGAACCCCTCTCTCTCTCAGTGCAGTGTTCATGTACTGGGGTGTCCAGTCAGTGTGTCTGTATGAACCCCTCTCTCTCTCAGTGCAGTGTTCATGTACTGGAGTGTCCAGTCAGTGTGTCTGTATGAACCCCTCTCTCTCTCAGTGCAGTGTTCATGTCCTGGAGTGTCCAGTCCGACTCTTAACGTGACTCTCCTGTCTCTGCTTCAGAGGCGCTGGTGCGTCTTTTTAAACTCCCTGATCTGCGTGTCGGTGGAGACAGATGATCAGGACGAGCCGATGGAGGTGGCGGAGACCGTAGGTCAGGAGAGGGAGAGCGAGGGAGAGGAGGAGCAGGCTGCCGGGAAGGACAAGAAGAGGAAGAGGAGGTGCAGGTGAGCAGACAGGGGGGCGCCGCCCGGTCGTGTCTGTGACTCAAGGAGGAGCCTCCTCTTGCTGTTTGATGTCATGGTGACGTCTGTGTCTGTGTCCCTCACACCTGCAATAACAATATTCTTTCCAGGTTCCTTTCCTGGTTCTGTGCCAGCTAAGATCTGGACTGGACTGGACTGGACTGGACTGGACTGGACTGGACTGGACCGGACCGGAGCTGAGAGACACCAGACTGGACTGGACTGGAGCCTAGGGACACCAGACTGGACTGGACCGGAGCTGAGAGACACCAGACTGGACTGGACTGGAGCCTAGGGACACCAGACTGGACTGGACCGGAGCTGAGAGACACCAGACTGGACTGGACTGGAGCTGAGGGACCCCAGACTGTGCTGGACCGGAGCTGAGAGACACCAGACTGGACTGGACTGGAGCTGAGGGGCCCCAGACTGTGCTGGACCGAAGCTGAAGGACCCCAGACTGTGCTGGACCGAAGCTGAGGGACCCCAGTCTGGACCGAAGCTGAGGGACCCCAGTCTGTGCTGGACCGAAGCTGAGGGATCGCAGACTGGACCGAAGCTGAGGGACCCCAGTCTGTGCTGGACCGAAGCTGAGGGACCCCAGACTGGACCGAAGCTGAGGGACCCCAGACTGTGCTGGACCGAAGCTGAGGGACCCCAGTCTGGACCGAAGCTGAGGGACCCCAGACTGTGCTGGACTGAAGCTGAGGGACTCCAGTCTGTGCTGGACCGAAGCTGAGGGACCCCAGTCTGGACCGAAGCTGAGGGACCCCAGACTGTGCTGGACCAAAGCTGAGGGACCCCAGTCTGTGCTGGACCGAAGCTGAGGGACCCCAGATTGTGCTGGACCGAAGCTGAGGGACCCCAGTCTGGACTGCACTGGAGCTGAGGGACCCCAGACTGTGCTGGACCGAAGCTGAGGGACCCCAGTCTGGACTGGACTGGAGCTGAGGGGCCCCAGACTGGACTGGACTTGAGCTGAGGGACACCAGACTGGACTGGACTGGAGCTGAGGGGCCCCAGACTGTGCTGGACCGAAGCTGAGGGGCCCCAGACTGGACTGGACTGAAGCTGAGGGGCCCCAGAGTGGACTGGACTGGAGCTGAGGGACACCAGACTGGACTGGACTGAAGCTGAGGGACCCCAGACCCCAGTCTGGACTGAAGCTGAGGGACCCCAGACCCCAGTCTGGACTGAAGCTGAGGGACCCCAGACCCCAGTCTGGACTGAAGCTTGTAATTTTTGTTCTTTTGTTAAGCATCAATAAAAAAATTTAAAAAATTCTGTTTAGCTTTTGGTTTTTTCTCCCCCCCCCCCCCAAGGCTGCTGCTGGGAGAGGGGTGAGTGGGGCCAGCAGGGGGCGCTCTCACCCTGCGGTCTGTGTGGGTCCTGATGCCCCAGTATAGTGACGGGGGACACTGGACTGTAAACAGGCGCCGTCCTTCAGATGAGACGTCAACCCGAGGTCCTGACTCTCTGTGCTCATTAACAATCCCGGGGTGTCTCTGGAGAAGAGTAGGGGTG
Organism: Atractosteus spatula; assembly: GCF_055471065.1. NCBI lineage: Eukaryota > Metazoa > Chordata > Actinopteri > Semionotiformes > Lepisosteidae > Atractosteus > Atractosteus spatula. The sequence goes on from NW_028296612.1 coordinate 2,391,651, forward strand.
TTACCCCAGTGTCCTGGCCTAATTCCCCCCCTGGTCTTGACCCATCATGGCCTCCTAATCACCCCCCTCTCTGAACTGGCTCCATCCCTCTGCTCTCCTCCCCACTGAGAGCTGCTGTGTGCTGAGCGGACTGGAGCATCATCCAGGTGGGGCTGCACACTGGGGGGGGGGGCTGGAGGGGATCCCCCTGACCTGGGAAGAGCTCTGAGGGGAGAGTCCAGACTTCTGAATTATTATGATTATTATTCGTGCTGCACTGGGCTTCAGTCCTGGCAGTGAGAGGGGACTCTGTGATCAGTACAGACACTTATGACTGTAGAATGATACACGATAGAAATGGAAAACAGGGTAGCGCTGTAGTCTCTTCGAAACGTTTTGAACTGCCAGAAGAAGATTTCACAACCCGGACTCGTGAAGGTGCAGGTCTTCTCCCATCGTCCGGAGCAAGGTGAGAGGTCACCCCCTCGGGGCGCAGTATCCCCGGTGTAGCCCTTTTCACGCTACAAGACAGAGTCCGTCAACATCGCCGCGGCCCGAGGCGCGACTTCCGGTATGACGTTGGCGGGGGGGAGGGGGTAAATACGTCACAGCCGGGTGAGGCCCCTATCACGTGAGAGGGGTGCGGCGAGCCCCCGGGGACGAAGAGAAATTGATTTGCGTGGGGTGTGGAAACGCTACACGACCGGGCGAGCGAGCCGGTTTTTTTTGGGGGTCTGGTCAGGGAAAAGCGTCGTTTCCCGCGACAGGAGCACGTTTCCGATCGCCGAGCAGCACAGCCGGCGGATCAGAACAACCGCAGAGATTCCTTTTTTGTCCTCCGTTTCCTTTTTTGTCCTCTTTGGCCTCCAAAATGAAAAGAAAAACTGGAATCCAGCGTGGCGTTGCCAAATTAAAACGTCAACCACTTTCCGGGCTTTCGTGCTGTGCGTGATGAGACCGTCATGGTTGTGTAAGGATCCGTTACGTCACAGACCGGCGGCGCTCGGGCGTGAGGAGTGTCGTCACGTTTTTGAAGCGGGCACGTCAGACAAGATCTCTGACACGATCTCCGAAAAACCCAAACCTGTAAGATTCAATTTCAATCCAGTTTTTTTTAATATAGCGCCTTTCACAACAAGAATGCCCCAAGGCCCTGAACAAAGGAGTTGTTCCACGCCCCCACCCCCCTCTGTGTACAGAAGAGGCCTCCTGTCCCGACTGGAGGAGCTCACCCAGCTGTGTCTGGAGAGAAGCCAGGGTATCGGCTTCAACCACAGGGCTGGGCAGCTTGTTCCACACCCCCACCACCCTCTGTGTACAGTAGAGCCTCCTGTCCTGACTGGAGGAGCTCACCCAGCAGTGTCTGGAGAGAAGCCAGGGTATCGGCTTCAACCACAGGGACTGGGCAGCTTGTTCCCCACCCCCGCCCCCCTCTGTGTACAGTAGAGCCTCCTGTCCTGACTGGAGGAGCTCACCCAGCTGTGTCTGGAGAGAAGCCAGGGTATCGGCTTCAACCACAGGGCTGGGCAGCTTGTTCCCCACCCCCACCACCCTCGGTGTACAGTAGAGCCTCCTGTCCTGACTGGAGGAGCTCACCCAGCTGTGTCTGGAGAGAAGCCAGGGTATCGGCTTCAACCACAGGGACTGGGCAGCTTGTTCCCCACCCCCGCCCCCCTCTGTGTACAGTAGAGCCTCCTGTCCTGACTGGAGGAGCTCACCCAGCTGTGTCTGGAGAGAAGCCAGGGTATCGGCTTCAACCACAGGGCTGGGCGGCTTGTTCCCCACCCCCACCACCCTCTGTGTACAGTAGAGCCACCCCCCCCCCGTCACTTGAGCTTGTAGGTGATGGGCAGCAGCTCCCCGCGGGCCTTCATGGCCCGGATCCGCTCCCGGACGTCGGCCGGCATGCTGGCGGCGCAGCGGCGGGCGTACTGCAGCAGCTGCTCGGCCCCGGGCCGGAAGCACCCCAGCTCGGCCAGCAGGCGCGGCGCGGCGATCATCGCCTCGGCCAGCGGCGCCGTCAGCGCCAGCGTGTTGCGGTCCACCCGCAGGCGCCGGAACGCCTTCTGCATGCTGCCCTCCGCGCGGAAGACCTGCAGGGCCCGCCGGTAGCGCTCCAGGATGTCCTGAGGGGTCTTCGCTGGCGGGGGGTGGAGAGAGAAGGAAGGCTTCAACCACAGGGCTGGGCGGCTTGTTCCCCACCCCCACCCCCCTCTGTGTACAGAAGAGCCTCCTGTCCTGACTGGAGGAGCTCACCCAGCTGTGTCTGGAGAGGAGCCAGGGTATCGGCTTCAACCACAGGGCTGGGCAGCTTGTTCCCCACCCCCACCACCCTCTGTGTACAGAAGAGCCTCCTGTCCTGACTGGAGGAGCTCACCCAGCTGTGTCTGGAGAGGAGCCAGGGTATCGGCTTCAACCACAGGGCTGGGCGGCTTGTTCCCCACCCCCACCCCTCTCTGTGTACAGAAGAGCCTCCTGTCCTGACTGGAGGAGCTCACCCAGCTGTGTCTGGAGAGGAGCCAGGGTATCGGCTTCAACCACACGGACTGGGCAGCTTGTTCCCCACCTCCACTCCCCTCTGTGTACAGAAGAGCCCCCTGTCCTGACTGGAGTGACAGTAGAGACGGGGTTCATGGGTTATCTGGAGGGGGACTTCGCTCCAACAAAACGCCCAGCCCTGCTGCTCCTACCTCGGACGGAAGACACTTTCCCCAGCTGCTTCATCGTCTTCTCCCTGCAGGAGACCGGCCGCCTGCCGGATCGGGGGGCGCTGTCGCCGGGGCGGGCCGCGGCCCCCGACGTCAGGGGGCTCTCGGGAGGGGGGGGCGCCCCGCTCGTCGTCGGCACCGGCGCCGCGTTCTCTGCCGCCACCACCACCGGCGTCGGTCCGCGGGCCTCACCTGGAGGCAACACACCGGCTTCTTTTAACAGATCGCCTCGGGAGTCGGGAACGCCCTCGGCCACAGCGGAGCTGTGTGCGGCCGTCTGTACGGAGGGGTACAGCGCGGGGGGGCTCCGGGGTCTGGGACTGTCTGTGTGGAGTCTGCATGTTCTCCCTGTGTTCTCTGGGTCCAAAGACAGGCTTTTGGGCTAATTGGCTTCTGGGAAAACTGGCCCTGGTGTGTGTGTGTCCTGTGATGGACTGGTGTCCTGTCCAGGGTGTGTGAGTGTGTGTGTCCTGTGATGGACTGGTGTCCTGTCCAGGGTGTGTGAGTCTGTGTGTGTGTCCTGTGATGGACTGGTGTCCTGTCCAGGGTGTGTGAGTGTGTGTGTGTCCTGTGATGGACTGGTGTCCTGTCCAGGGTGTGTGAGTGTGTGTGTGTCCTGTGATGGACTGGTGTCCTGTCCAGGGTGTGTGTGTGTGTCCTGTGATGGACTGTCCAGGCCAAAGGAATAGTTTCAGGAACCCTCAAGAAATTCCATCCGCCTCCAAAACTCATTGCATTGAGAAGACTCATTTTAAAACGTTACCTTGAACGCTTGAAACACATGCATGCCCCAGAACACTTAAAGTCGCCAATCAGCAATAAAATGTTGATTCCTGATGCTCACATTTTGACATACAATTAATAATGTATGTTAAAAAGTCCGGAATATAGTTTTGTACGCAACCCGTTAATATCGAAATATCCAAAAGGGGGCATTTTGAATTATTTCAGTGAGCACCGTTGCCAAGGGGGAAGAAAGAGATATTTCAGTCGATCTATAAGCCGGGGGGGGGGGGGGATAATCGCCGCGCGCGTACCTGCGCCCGCCGTCAGGCGGTCGATTGTCCGGCGCAGGAAGTCACGCTCTCCCTCCAGCGCGCGCACTTTCTCCTCCAGCGCGCGCACCTTCTCCAGCAGCAGCTCGTGGGCCGACGCGGGCGCCTGGCCGAACAGGGCCGCCACCGCGAGGACCGGGGCCGCCGCCGTCACTCCCGGCCTGCAGCCTGGGGGGGGGGGGCGTTAGCGTTTTATTCAGAATTCAGAACAAGCCATCGCCGCGAACGAGTGACGTGCGCGTCCCCCACCCCACACGCACACACACACACCCCTCCATCTTCTGTTTTTCCCGACCCCATCTCCCACTTAATTAATTAATTGCTTACACTTATATAGCACCTTTCTGGACACTCCACTCAAAGCGCTGTACAGGTCATGGGGAATCCCACTACCGCCACCAGTGTGCAGCCCCCACCTGGATGATGCTCCAGTCCGCTCAGCACACAGCAGCTCTCAGTGGGGAGGAGAACAGAGGGATGGGGCCAGTTCAGAGAGGGGGGTGATTAGGAGGCCATGATGGGTCAAGACCAGGGGGGGAATTAGGCCAGGACACTGGGGTAACACCCCTACTCTTCTCCAGAGAGACCCCGGGATTGTTAATGAGCCCGGAGAGTCAGGACCTCGGTTTTACGTCTCATCCGGAGGACGGCGCCTGTTTACAGTCCAGTGTCCCCCGTCACGATACTGGGGCATCAGGACCCACACAGACCGCAGGGTGAGAGCGCCCCCTGCTGGCCCCCACTAACACCTCTTCCAGCAGCAGCCTTAGTTTTTCCCAGGAGGTCTCCCCTCCAGGTACTGGCCAGGCTCACACCTGCTGGGGCTCCAGTGGGGGGGGGGCTGCCAGCTGTGAGCTGCAGGGTGAGATGGCTGCTGGACCACGCGTCTGAAAAAACTCCCCCAGCACACGCGCGAATATTTCCCTACCACAAAAAAATAATGCCCTGCCCCGGATTAGACATGCAAGCGAATCCACGCTGCGCGCGACTCATTGGGGTGAATCAGTAGTCACCCCCAATCCTATGTACTAACACCCCCTTCATACACGAACCTCTAAATACCCCCGTGTGTGAATATTCGAGCAGTCGGCTTTTGGCGGGTACAGGAATCGACACCCAGTCAAGGTATTGAGTGGAGTGTCCAGAAAAGCGCTATATAAGTGTAAGCAATTATTATTATTATTATTATTAAAATCGGGGAACTGGCGGCCGCTAGTGGCCGGATGTGTCACTGCAGCCGCCGGGAGAGAGCGGCGCCGGCCTACCGCGCATGCGCCAGGTACAGCATGGCCGCCCGTGTCTGCTCCAGGAGGAGTCCAGCTGTCGCACAAACGCACCTGTTTGCCCCCTGCCGGGCGTTTCTCCCGGCGCCTGGGAGAAGAACTCATTGTCCCCGGCTGCCCGCGACGCGTCTTCTCTCTTGATGGCCGGGGTCCACATGTCGCGCGGCGTGGGAACGTCCACGGGACACGGGGGTGGGGGATGCCTGCCGGGAGGACACGAGGTGGGATGTTCAGTGTTTATTTTTTGTTTTCCTAACTTTTATGGAGCGTCAAAGAGTACGAACAGACACCGGAGAAGGTTTAAGCCCACAAATATTAGAAATATAAGTGTATTAAAAACTAAACTATACACAGCCAGAGGTCATATAACAACAACAGCAATAATAATAATAGTAGTGGTGATTCCTTACACCTATATAGCGCCTTGCTGGACCCTCCCCTCAGAGGGGTCAGCGTGTGTGTCTGCAGAGTCTCCAGGGGTCTTTAAAGCAGGGCTGTCCAGTCCTGGTCCTGGAGGGGTCAGTGTGTGTGTGTGTCTGCAGAGTCTCCAGGGGTCTTTAAAGCAGGGCTGTCCGGTCCTGGTCCTGGAGGGGTCAGTGTGTGTGTGTCTGCAGAGTCTCCAGGGGTCTTTAAAGCAGGGCTGTCCGGTCCTGGCCCGTGGAAAATTCCGATAAGGGCCTCATTGTGTGCAGAAGGAAAGTGAAAACTGGCCTGATCCCAAATGACGTCAGATGAGCCCAACTGCAGTGTAGGTGATCACACTTCAAAGTGCAGTACACACCTGTACCATATCCAGTCTGATAGTAAAGATAGTATATATCACAGCAGTACTTACTGTCATTCCTATATATTATATGAATACAGACTCATTTATATATTAATAACAGTGCAGTACGAGCCTGTACTGTATCCAGTATGTTAGTAAAGATAGTATATATCACAGCAGTACATACTTACTGTCATTCCTATATATTATATGAATACAGACTCATTTATATATTAATAACAGTGCAGGACAAACCTGTACTGTATGTATCCAGTATGTTAGTAAAGACAGTATATATCACAGCAGTACATACTTACTGTCATTCCTATATATTATATGAATACAGACTCATTTATATATTAATAACAGTGCAGTACAAACCTGTACCGTATCCAGTATGTTAGTAAAGATACAGATTGGCACATTAGTATATATCACAGCAGTATATACTTGCTGTATATTCCTGTATATTAGTATAGACACTTTTATGTATGTTAGTAACAGTAAAATACTGCATACATTCTTTTAGTAAAGGCGTAGAGTTACACTTAATGTTTACATGTATTCCTGTATACATGCCCCCGAAGTGCCCTAAAATCACCCAGGAAAGTGCCCAGGAAAGTGCCCTAACCCAGGAAGGTGCCCCAAAAGTGCCCAGAAATGTGCCCCAAAAGTGCCCAGGAAGGTGCCCTAAAATCACCCAGGAAAGTGCCCCAAAAGTGCCCAGGAAGGTGCCCTAACAGTACCCAGGAAAGTGCCCAGGAAAGTGCCCTAAAATCACCCAGGAAGGTGCCCCAAAAGTGCCCAGAAATGTGCCCCAAAAGTGCCCAGGAAGGTGCCCTAAAAGTACCCAGGAAAGTGCCCCAAAAGTGCCCAGGAAAGTGCCCTAAAATCACCTAGGAAGGTGCCCTAAAAGTGCCCAGGAAAGTGCCCAGGAAAGTGCCCTAAAATCACCCAGGAAGGTGCCCCAAAAGTGCCCAGAGCTGTGGGCCGCCGTGTGGAAACTCAGTCCCCCAGACGAAGGCTCCTGAACGAGCTCGCACCCCAGCTCACCCAACGGCAGTCCAAGCGGGCGGGTCGCGTTGCCCCCCCCACCCCCCGAGCTCCGCGCGCCCCCGGACCGGCCCGGGTCTCTGAATCTCGACTTCTCCCAGCAGATCCTTTTTTCTTTTCCTCTCCTCCTCCTGGCTGTGGAGACCCCCTTCTCAGGCGTGTGCTCCAGTGCCAGGGCTCCCCAGGGGGGGGCGTCAGTCCAGCGGCGGCGGCGAGGGTGCGAGGGGGCCCGCGGGGTCCCCCGGCGTGCCCCGACTTCGGTCCCCTCGTCTGCTCCCGTCCTCGCCCTGCCCGTTCCCCACAGCCAGCTCTCGCCCTGCCCCTGCCAGCGCGAATCTCAGCCTGCGGGTTTCTGGGGAGAGGAGGGCCTTTAACTGCAGGGAGGAGCAGGTGAAACACCACTCCGCCGCCCCCGCGTCTCCAGATAGGGAACGCATTGGGACTGGCCCCCTGCCCAGAGGTGTGAGGGAGTGCCGGAGGACTGGAATGCCGCTGTGCTTTTCCTCTCCCGCCCAGCGGGAACGAGTTCTCTTCTGCCACTTCCTTGTTAACGAGCTGCCGTGGGGTGGGGTGGGGGGGGGGGGGCCGTTGTGTGAGACTCTCGCTGCATCTCAATGGAACGCGCGCTTAAAACCGAGAACGGGAGGCGCTTCTGTACACAGAGGGGGGTGGGGGTGGGGAACAGGCTGCCCAGCCCGTGTGGTTGAAGCCGATACCCCGGCTCCTCTCCAGACACAGCTGGGTGGGCTCCTCCAGTCAGGACAGGAGGCTCTTCTGTACACAGAGGGGGGCGGGGGTGGAGAACAGGCTGCCCAGCCCTGTGGTTGAAGCCGATACCCTGGCTCCTCTCCAGACACAGCTGGGTGAGCTCCTCCAGTCAGGACAGGAGGCTCTTCTGTACACAGAGGGGGGTGGGGGTGGGGAACAGGCTGCCCAGCCCGTGTGGTTGAAGCCGATACCCCGGCTCCTTCGGCGGGGCCGAAGCGCAGGGCAGGGCAGGGCAGGGCAGGCCGGGCCGAGACAGACGGCCTGGTGTCTTTGAAGAGGAGGACTGGGGCAGGGAGGCGCCCGCACAGAACCACACTGGGGGCCCAGGGATCTCCTGAGAGGAGCCGGGGTATCGGCTTCAACCACAGGGCTGGGCAGCCTGTTCCCCACCCCCACCCCTCTCTGTGTACAGAAGAGCCTCCTGTCCTGACTGGAGGAGCTCACCCAGCTGTGTCTGGAGAGAAGCCAGGGTATCGGCTTCAACCACAGGGCTGGGCAGCTTGTTCCCCACCCCCACCCCCACCCCTCTCTGTGTACAGAAGAGCCTCCTGTCCTGACTGGAGGAGCTCACCCAGCTGTGTCTGGAGAGGAGCCAGGGTATCGGCTTCAACCACAGGGCTGGGCGGCTTGTTCCCCACCCCCACCACTCTCTGTGTACAGTATTGTTTGCAGTGCAGTTTCCTTTTTGGACTCCCAGTGCTCCCTGCTTCCTACCACGGGCCGTCCGGAGTCACCAGTGGAACTGATGGAGGGCCAGTGGCCTTGTAGCTGGTTCGAGGCCCTATCATCACTCAGGCTGCATTTCTCCCAGTGCTCCCAGCTCACCTGCCCGGAGTGGGAGGGATCGGGCACAGAAAGCTCTCTCATTCTAAAACGGTACGACACTTAAGCACAGAAACAGCTGGAAATAAAAGGTGACATTCTGCACGTCTGGCTCGTGTTTGGTCTTCATCTCAAGTCTGAACTGCTCCAGGGGACAGCGACGACAGCACTGGCCTCACTGGCCCAACGCTGACGACAGCTCCCTGTATGTACAGTCATTGACAAATCACTATCTATGTGGTTAGTGGTTCATCTTTGCTTTCTCTGGGGTTTTTTTTACTAGGAAATTTGTTACGCACTTCAGCAGATCCTCAGGCGTGTTGTTTCCGTGTCGTGTTTCTCTGGAAATCAGAATCGGGCTTCTATTCAGACCAGCTCGTCCACTTGAACAGGTCCTACAGCCGTGAAAATCTGCTCGGTGCTGCTCTGCTTTTGTTTTCTGTAGGTGTGGCTTCGGTGCAGCTGCTGCAGGTGTAGACACAGACACACACTCACACGCCCTGGACAGGACACCAGTCCATCACAGGACACACACACACTCACACACACACACACACACACACACACACCCTGGACAGGACACCACTCCATCACAGGACACACACACACACTCACACACCCTGGACAGGACACCAGTCCATCACAGGACACACACACACACCCTGGACAGGACACCAGTCCATCACAGGACACACACACACACACTCACACACCCTGGACAGGACACCAGTCCATCACAGGACACACACACTGTGAGCAGTGTGACAGCTGATCCACTGTGAGAGCGGATGGGAGTGTCTCCCTCCTGTGGCCGCAGGCGGTACTGCTGGCGCTGTGGAGTCTGTGAGCAGTGTGACAGCTGATCCGCAGTGAGAGCGGACGGGAGTGTCTCCCTCCTGTGGGTGCAGGCGGTACTGCTGGCGCTGTGGAGTCTGTGAGCAGTGTGACAGCTGATCCGCAGTGAGAGCGGACGGGAGTGTCTCCCTCCTGTGGGTGCAGGCGGTACTGCTGGCGCTGTGGAGTCTGTGAGCAGTGTGACAGCTGATCCGCTGTGAGAGCGGACGGGAGTGTCTCCCTCCTGTGGGTGCAGGCGGTACTGCTGGCGCTGTGGAGTCTGTGAGCAGTGTGACAGCTGATCCGCTGTGAGAGTGGACGGGAGTGTCTCCCTCCTGTGGCTGCAGGCAGTACTCCTGGCGCTGTGGAGTCTGCACCAGTAACCCCACCTGGGAGACGCACAGTGATCATTCTGCACCAGCAGCCCCACCTGGGAGACACTCAGTAATCAGTCTGCACCAGTAACCCCACCTGGGAGTCGCACAGTGATCATTCTGCACCAGCAGCCCCACCTGGGAGACGCACAGCGACCATTCTGCATCAGTAACCCCACCTGGGAGACGCACAGTGATCATTCTGCACCAGCAGCCCCACCTGGGAGACGCACAGTGATCATTCTGCACCAGTAACCCCACCTGGGAGATGCACAGTGATCATTCTGCACCAGTTACCCCACCTGGGAGACTCATAGTGATCGTTCTGCACCAGCAACACACCACAAACACCCGGATCACACTGTAGAATACACACAATGCACAAGAAACACATCAGGAGGTGTCACACTGTCCCTCCAGTCTGTGGAGGAAATGCAGAGGGCAAACAGAGGTTGTGACCTCTGACCTGAGTGACTCTCCCAGGGCGCTGGGCGCTGCTGCAGGATTCATCTCCGGGGGAGACACTGGGCTGCGTGTCAGCTCACAACACCGCAGAGCCATTAACCCTGCTGGAGAACAACCTGCAGCTGAACACACCCCAACGCTCACGTTTCCACAGACACAAACTCGAGTGGAATGGCATCCAGACACTTCACTGCTGGACTTTTCACAAGCTTCAAGTCAGAAAACCACCCAGAACGTCCTCTCGCTCAGTCCGACAGGCGCTTTTATTAGAAAGAAGGGAACCTGACATCTTTTTAACTTGACATCTTTCTAAGCGCAGTGGATTCTGCGCCGTACAGAAGTACAGAATGTGAGTCAGTTCAACAGCAGTTGTATCAGGATGTTGATGAGATAACATGTTCATGCTGCTGTATAATGAAAGCAAATGAGATCTAAGAGAGAGACTGTGTTTGACAGGCGCAGTATCGCTCGAAGCCTACAGGGCTGTGTGAAGAAGGCCAGAGTCCCACAGCAGTCCCACACTGCCCGGACTGGACACTCTGCTGTCAGACTGGCTCCGAGTCTAAACTGGACACACACTGGTCTGTGGACAAAACACACGACAGCAGAGTTAGACACTCAGACCGGCAGAGAGACGTCAGTGAGACACTGGTGTGATGGACTGTCCTCTTACCTGTATCGAGTGACAGTGGTGAAGTGTGTCTCTGATTCAGAGCAGAGAGACATCAGTGAGACACTGGTGTGATGGACTGTCCTCTTACCTGTCTTGTTGAGACACATGAAGTAGTTTCTCTCCTCACAGTCTCTCTCTTCCCATCCTCCCTCAGAGTCCATCAGCACACAGACGCGCCCCTGGGTTTGAGTGTAGGGGCTCCCTGCAGCTCCCCCAGACCCCGGGACTCTCTGTGTGCTGTTATACAGACCAATCCAGGCTCCTCCTACATCACCAGTGTTTGTCAGGCTGAGAAGTTTATTCTGCTGCTCCTCAGTGAACACAGTGACCAGGTCTCTGTGATTGTGCCGGCAGTATTCCTGAGCTCGAACCCATGACAGTTTATAACGTATGAAGTGGTACTGCTCAGAGGAGTCTGTAGCTGTAAATAAAACACAGATAGAAATAAGATTTCTGTACATTCTGAAATTATCGTTTACTTGATGTTCTGTCTATAAGTTCTTTATTTGCTCTTGATGTAGTTCTGTGCTGCTGCTGGGAGACCGAGGGCAGACGAGGGAGATACAGCTCTCTGCTGCTGTTCTCTCAAGCTGGATTCTCCTGAGACAAACTCAGCCCCCTGAGCTGCTGCCTGGGGCTCTGGGACACTCTGTCAGGGCTGGACTCACCATTGTAGCAGAAGAAGGGCCTGCCTTGGACTTGAGTTGCGTCGTTCCAGCCACCTCTTTTATTATTATCATATACACCATCTTTTAAATAGATCTCCGTGTACAGGGCTCCTCCACTGGGTTGCCTAGGACTCCAGTTGCGAAACCCAGAGCGCCTCTCGTCAGACCACTCCCAGCCGTCCTGGAGCAGCGCGATCCAGACAGCGTGTCCCTGCGCCGTCGTCCGGATCTGTTCAGACTCTCCCACACTGTCCACCCGGGGCAGGTCGGAGCAGCTCTCTCTGCAGTGTCTCTGGGCTGCAGCGAAGGTCTTGTTTTCCCTGATCAGCCTGTACTGCTGGGGCCCTCCTGTGAAGACAAAGATCAGGAGTGACGGTGTGTACAGCTGTGAGACTACAAATCCCATAGCGCTTTGCACACCACCGTTTCCTGTTTCCTGTTCATTCCTGTGTATAGTTAAATAGGTAAAGGTTTATTCCTGAAAAGATGCATCACAACTGAAACGTGTTTTTCTTCTCTTTTCTCTCTTCGGGGTGTGATAATTAAACAGCTCTCATTCTGATTGTGCCCTTTATGAAACCCTATTCAGCACAAAGTGATCATCAGTTCCCCTCTCACCTTGGTAACCTGGACATGTTCACATTATTTTATTATTGGCAAAAATTATTTTTCCATTTTTGTAGATTTGATAATCGGCTAAACCAAGATTGAACATAAACACACGTTTTGTTTTGTTTTGTTTTAAGCACTTGGACTTAGAGATAAATGTTTTTTTGTTTAGCAATATAAATATTGAACCTGATATGTTTGCTCTTGAGTGAAAGCAGTGACCAGGTCTGTGTGATTGTACCAGCAGAATTCCTGAGCTCGAACCCATGACAGTTCATCATGAATAAAGTGGTAAAAAGATATATTTCTTAGTCAGATATATTTGTAGCTTGAATTTTGTTTTTATTTCAAACTACCTTTTATCGCATGCCTTTGTTTGTTTCAGGACAATAACATTCTCTGTGATTTGGAGAGATCTGTGTGGTGAGTTTACGCTTTCTGATGCTGTATGATGTTTGTGATCACTGCTCTATCACACCGAGAGGCGTTAGTAGTGACAGCTTACGGTAATAAAGAAAATCAGATTAAAAGATACATTCTAAGAAAAGGGGCCTGGATAGGTCTTTTCCCATGACGTGATGATCCCAGGGAAAAGGTAGTGTTGAAGTCTGTGCATTTTAACTTTGGTGTGTATATGTGTGCATGTAATTTAGGACTACGTTTCCCAAGATACAGTGCTCATCGCATAATGACTGCAAAGTGCGATGAGACTACAGATACCAGAATGCCCATGCAACCCAGCTCTTCCTGCTTCCTGTTCTTTTCTGTCTATAGCTAAAGACAGATCTCAGATTGAGCCCTGCGTGCAGTGTCGTCTCACCTTGACTCTCACATATGAAGAAGTTCTCCTCGCTGCAGTCTCTCGCCTCCCAGAGTCCCGCTGCGTTGAGAACAGCGCAGGGGAGCTGACTCCTCCAGTGGGTGAAGGTCACGACCTCTCCGCCAGACCACCGCCAGCTCTCTCTGCAGTCTCGGTACAGGCCTATCCAGGCTGGGCCACTGGGCAGGTTAGTGGTGTGGAGGACTGTGTCCATGTCTGCTGTGCTGCTGATGGAGGCCAGGTCAGTGTAGTTGTCTCTGCAGTGTCTCTGAGCGTCGGCCCAGCTCAGGGGTGAGTCCACAAAGTAGAACTTCCTGATGAGGCCGGATCCAGGAGGACAGAGCACTGGGGACACAGAATTATGGGTCGTGTAAGTTTCTCAAATCCGTCTGTATTGCAGTTCAAAGGGTCTGTACGCTCCAGAGTCAGGTTGTTTAAGTCGATTGTGAGACAGAGCAACACCACATTCCTGCTGTCCTCCACCCGAAACTCACTCGTCACCCTGGCGATGGGACAGGTGACCCCCCCCCTGTCTGTAACGGACAAGTCTGTCCTCTCTGTGGTGATGTGAACCAGCTCTGGCAGTGTGGTCAGCCCATCCATAGTTTTATGTGCTTTGGCAACACTGATCGTACCCGTCGGTCATGCTCATAAAGCTAATAATTCTTGCATTAGGAATTGATCAAGGAATTGATTGAGCAGTCACTGGCAGCAGCTGACGGTAGTGGTGGGTGCACAGCTGTGTGAGTGGGGTGTAGCTGGAGGGGTGACCAGGCAGCCCAGAGCACCTTCAGAGGAAAAACTCTGATCTGGGCTTGAGTGACCTTCTGTGTTGACAGCACGAAGACTGTCGAAGAAGTTTTTGACTGAGAATTAAGAAGATCATTCCTTTTTGCTTCTGTTTGCAGATCACACATCAGCTCTGCTGTTAAATTTTTAAATTATCTGCTATATTTTCTCCCGTGATTCCTCCTATCGTTACCTGATATTGGTTCATTAAGTTACGGGTTTTCCTATCCGTTCAGTCGTGTTTGCTGGGTTGTTAGATGGTCTGATTCCCAGTTTCGTCTCCTTTGTGTTTGATCGCAGCTCGTCTGGAAAGGGTCTTGACACCCTGTATCGTTCACACCACGCCGTGTCGTAGACAGTGGCCGCCGTCACCCACTTTGTCCGTCCCCGGAGCTGTCATCGAGAGCGCACGGAATTTGACCGGAAGCCAGTGCAGGGACTCCAGGATAGGAGTGATGTGAACACTTGCGCTAGACCTGGTCAGGGTCCTGGCTGCCGAATTTTGGACCTACTGCAGCTTTCATGCAACCTTATCCCTCAGGCTGATTCGTATGAGGACTCATAGACCGTAAACCTGGGCTGGTCTACTCACGTTAAGACTGTTTGCTCCAAAGTTCAGCACCGCTCATATTTCCTGCGAAGACTACGAGTGTCTGGGGTTCGGCAGGAAGTGATGCTGCTCTTCTGCCGCGCTGTAATCGAGAGCAGGATCGGATACGGTGTTTCAGTGTGGTTCGGGCAACTAGCAGGTCATTTGACGTGGCAAATGACCCGCCTCATCCAGACGGCTCTGAAGGTCAAGGGAGTGAGGCAGCAGATCTTTGAAAAATCAGCCAGGAAAAATGATATCAGGTCCTTCCCACATCCTCAGCCCTGACCACCAACTTCCTCCTGCTGGCCAACGTTTCAGGGCTCCCAAACGTAGGTCGAACGGATGCAGGCCGTTCCTTTGTTGCGCTATGCGTGACAGCTGTCGCCGCAAATGTCCGGGATAAACACACTTTTGCCTCTTACAGCCCAATTGAGTGCGATATGTCTTGTCATGATGTGTCAGAAACGTCCCGTGTTGTTATGTGTCCTACTGCACGTGTGCAATAGAGTGATGTGCGATGTTTTTCTGATTTTTTTGTACCAGTAAGATGTGCAACGATGTTCTTTTTTGCATGCTATTGAAGTGTACAGGAGTGCTGGGTGTCCATACAGACATTCCCTCGGGGGGACAGTAAAAGTCTTATCTCTGTGTGCTGGAAATTATTTTTTGGCCCATCTGTTGAGAGAACTGAAGTGTGGAAGAGCGTGGAGTGTTAAAGTAGCTCCTGACAGGTTTATTTTATTGCTGTTGCTGTGTGTGAATGTACTGTGATCTGTTGGGGGAATTTTGAGATGATGTCATCTGTGTCAGTGTGGGCGTGGCTCTGTAAATGGGGGGGGTGCTGTCTGTGTGGAGTGTTCTCCCCTGTGTTTGTGTGGGTTTCCGCCGGGTGCTCTGGTTGCATCCCCGCAGTCCGGAGACGTGCTGGTGGCTTAACTGGCTTCTGGGAGAACTGGTCCTGGTGTCTGTCTGTCTGTATGTCCGTCCTGTGATGGACTGGTGTCCTGTCCAGGGTGTGTGAGTGTGTGTGTGTGTCCTGTTATGGACTGGTGTCCTGTCCAGGGTGTGTGTGTGTGTGTGTGTGTGTGTGTGTGTGTCCTGTGAGGGACTGGTGTCCTGTCCAGGGTGTGTGTGTGTGACCTGTGATGAACTGGCGTCCTGTCCGGGGTGTGTGAGTGTGTGAGTGTGTGTGTGTCCTGTGATAGACTGGTGTCCTGTCCAGGGTGTGTGTGTGTGACCTGTGATGGACTGGTGTCCTGTCCAGGGTGTGTGAGTGTGTGAGTGTGTGTGTGTCCTGTGATAGACTGGTGTCCTGTCCAGGGTGTGTGAGTGTGTGTGTGTGTGTCCTGTGATAGACTGGTGTCCTGTCCAGGGTGTGTGAGTGTGTGTGTGTGTGTCCTGTGATAGACTGGTGTCCTGTCCAGGGTGTGTGAGTGTGTGTCCGTGTCCTGTGATGGACTGGTGTCCTGTCCAGGGTGTGTGTGTGTGTGTCCTGTGATGGACTGGTGTCCTGTCCAGGGTGTGTGAGTGTGTGTGTGTGTCCTGTGATGGACTGGTGTACTGTCCAGGGTGTGTGAGTGTGTGTGTCTACCCAGCCTGGATACCCATGAGACACTGGCTTCCTCAGAAGATTCTCACGGAGGGCACACTGTCCCTGACCCGAGTCCAGAAGAAACTACAGTGATCTATAATTCCTGCGCCTCGGAAGGGGTTATGACGTCTATGTCCGGCGCCCGCGCCCGCGAACCGGCGGTTCGGCGTGGCGCTCTGGAGCTCGAGCTTCGGCGCGAGGGGACTCGATATGGCGTCGGCGCCATTTTGCTGGTGAGTCGACTGTGCCCGTTGCGGTACGATAAACCATCAATAAACCTCTTCTCCACCCCGACCAGTATTTCTGTCGCGGCCCACGTCCCTTACAATCGACAAACTATAAAAAAAAACAGTAGCCCTTTGCAACATTACACGCCATTTTTTTTTTATTTTAAACGTCCGTTAGATACGCAGGTGGGCTCGATACCTGTCTTAACCTCGCCGGCGTCTTTATACCGGCAAGTGAATTTTATCTGGGGTTGTCTCAGAATTGTGACAGAAATGTCAGTGAACCACAATAAAAAACGAATTTTTGTTAAAGGCGATGAATGGATTTTAAGAGTAACCGTGTAGCGACTGACGGAAGGAAAAAAAAAGTTGTCTTCCCCTACGAAGACGTTTTGGTACAGGACTTTCTTTAAATATCAGTTGTGCATACCGAGATTGTATAGGCGTTTTACAAAAAGTTGATGACGATCTTGGAGATAATTGCACAGGAAAATTGAGATAACTACCAGAACATTACGTGTGAAACGACAGGACAGAACTTTGAACCCCAGCAGAAACGACGGTACGAAATATTGCCTCGTCGTGGGGATTGATAATTGTAATAATTGTTGCCAGTTTTCGTAAAGAAATTAAAATTATGGTAGTCACCCGTGAGATTTAGTGTGTATATATTTCATATCGTACATATATACGGGGTTAAAACATGGAATGAGTATGATTATAAACTCGTGTGTCCTATAATCAGATAATTTTTGAACTTGATGAGACAGGTGAAAAACAACATCAGATCCTTTTTTTTATATATATATATTCTCACGTCTGAATATCAGCTTCTCCCCTCTGGCCAACAGTTCAGGGCTCCCAGGTGTAGATCTCAAATTGAAACAAATATTAATTTGTTACCCAGTTAAACAGTTAATAGAAGTGAGTGACCAGGGTAAATAAAGGTGGGTCAGTGTAAACTGTTTATTCTGGACCAGACTTCGTCATGTGTGATGTGTCATGACTTCTTATATTAAGTTTTATCTTTATATTTAGTCATACATGTGTAATGGCTGCGATGTGTGTCCATAAAAAGGTTTCTCCGGGGGGAAAATCAAGTTGGTTTTAAAACCGTGTTTCCTTTTTCGGGTACGTTTGCATTACAAGTGTGGGGTTTTTGCCTTTTTGTCATTTTTCGGATGTGAATCCGTGGTTTTTTTGCCGAGACAAGTTGCCTTTCTTATAGGCGGAGGGATCTGCTCGTGAGATGTCCGCTCGCTCTATTTCTGAGCTCGGTATAAGGTGTAGAAAGCATGGCTGTCATCATAACCCGCCTCTGGTCCTGGCCCGAGCCTGAAGCACGCCCCCTAGTGCAGGGTTAGAGGTGTGGAATAATGTTGTGACTATTGCTTCTTCAATAACATGCTGATTGCATGTTTCTAGATGGGTACAACAGAGATCTCAACTACTGAGGGGCCTTATTAATAATTTATTTCACTTATATAGCGCTTTTCTGGACACTCCACTCAAAGCACTTTACAGGTCATGGGGAATCCCACTACCACCACCAGTGTGCAGCCCCACCTGGATGATGCGACGGCAGCCATAGTGCGCCAGAACGCTCCCCACACAGCAGCTCTCAGTGGGGAGGAGAGCAGAGGGATGAAGCCAGTTCAGAGAGGGGGGTTATTAGGAGGTCATGATTGGTGAGGGCCAATGGGAAATTTGGCCAGGACACTGGGGTAACACCCCTACTCTTTTCCAGAAACACCCCGGGATTGTTAATGAACACAGAGAGTCAGGACCTCGGTTTTACGTCTCATCCGAAGGACGGCGCCTGTTTACAGTCCAGTGTCCCCGTCACTATACTGGGGCATCAGGACCCACACAGACCGCAGGGTGAGCGCCCCCTGCTGGTCCCACTAACACCTCTTCCACCTCTTATTAGCTAATGAAACATGGTAGCTTCATCAGAGACACCGCAGGAAGACAGGAGTTTGTGATGAAAGTTCGGGAGGGATGGCCACACCCTAGTTCGGTCAGACTCGGCTGTCAATATTTTAGCAATCACTCCTGACTCCTCTCCTGAAACACTGTCAATACTGCACGTGATCCCCCTCTCTCCCACCCCGTCTCCACCTGTGCAGCTGCCCCCCCTGGTCACTCCTCCTCGCTGTGCAGGGGGGGCCCTCAGCCAAGCGCGTTCAGCCAGATTATCACTCCATGATCCTTTCAGTACGCTAAATTCCTGGTGTTGTTTTTTTTCTCCCCAGAAAACTGACCGTTCGCCCCACCTCTGTGCTAAGTGGACGATGAAGTCAGGTTCCAGTGTGCCTCGTGTTTACAGGTAATACTTCAGACCGGTCGGCCTCACCTCAGGGTGTCTGGGCATTTGATATTATACAGTTGCGATGCTGAGGCCTGTGACTGTGATGCTGTAAGGCTACAGGAGTCTCTCTGGGGATCCTGAGTGATTTCCGGCGTTCGTGCGGAAATACAGCCCCACCCTCCCGCAGTGTCCAGTCCGCAGAATTTCCTGGAGACGTGGTCTCGCCGATGGGCGACCCCGCCAGCGAGAGACTAGCTGAGGCAGGATGTTCTGTACGGTGCAGTTAATTAGACGCGCACAGATGTTAAGCTCATCGTCCTTTTAATTGTGCCATCTATGCTTACTGTAGCCGAGATCGAACTATCAAGGTGACAGATCAATCATTTTAAATTAAATAGATGCATGATATTGCTAGCGCTGATGCAAGAGGCAAGTCAGAGGAACTGAACACAGAATGGATAGGAGTCTCAGTGAGTGAGAGAGGAATGAGCTAAATTATTTAAGGGGATTAAAACACTGAAGAACAGGAGACACAGTGAGAGAGAGGAGATCACAGTTAATACCTCAGTAACAAACATACTAACACACAGGACAGGAGACACAGAGAGAGAGAGGAGATCACAGAGAATCCCTCAGTAACAAACACACAGGACAGGAGACACAGCGAGAGAGAGGAGATCACAGAGAATCCCTCAGTAACAAACACACAGGACAGGAGACACAGCGAGAGAGAGGAGATCACAGAGAATCCCTCAGTAACAAACCCACAGGACAGGAGACACAGCGAGAGAGAGGAGATCACAGAGAATCCCTCAGTAACAAACCCACAGGACAGGAGACACAGCGAGAGAGAGGAGATCACAGAGAATCCCTCAGTAACAAACACACAGGACAGGAGACACAGCGAGAGAGAGGAGATCACAGAGAATCCCTCAGTAACAAACCCACAGGACAGGAGACACAGCGAGAGAGAGGAGATCACAGAGAATCCCTCAGTAACAAACACACAGGACAGAAGACACAGCGAGAGAGAGGAGATCACAGAGAATCCCTCAGTAACAAACCCACAGGACAGGAGACACAGCGAGAGAGAGGAGATCACAGAGAATCCCTCAGTAACAAACCCACAGGACAGGAGACACAGCAAAAGAGAGGAGATCACAGAGAATCCCTCAGTAACAAACACACAGGACAGGAGACACAGCGAGAGAGAGGAGATCACAGAGAATCCCTCAGTAACAAACCCACAGGACAGGAGACACAGCGAGAGAGAGGAGATCACAGAGAATCCCTCAGTAACAAACACACAGGACAGAAGACACAGCGAGAGAGAGGAGATCACAGAGAATCCCTCAGTAACAAACCCACAGGACAGGAGACACAGCGAGAGAGAGGAGATCACAGAGAATCCCTCAGTAACAAACCCACAGGACAGGAGACACAGCGAGAGAGAGGAGATCACAGAGAATCCCTCAGTAGCAAACACACAGGACAGGAGACACAGCGAGAGAGAGGAGATCACAGAGAATCCCTCAGTAGCAAACACACAGGACAGGAGACGCAGCGAGAGAGAGGAGATCACAGAGAATCCCTCAGTAACAAACACACAGGACAGGAGACACAGTGAGAGAGAGGAGATCACAGGAAGTACCTCAGTTTTAAGTACACACAACCGGACAGGAGACACAGTGAGAAAGAGTAAATGAAGTACAGTAGGATTGATGGGAGACGGGTTATGAAGAGACGGGACACAGAGATGGAGAGAAAGGAGGCGACAGTTGAACTCGCTGACTGAGTTATTTGACGCTGCTATTTCTTTGGCAGGTTAATGACTTCCAAGCACGCGGGGTCCAGAGTTTCACTGGCGTGGCAGAACCGTCCCAGGTCGGTCTCCTCCCATTCCTGCAGGTCAGTGCCCCTTCAGTCAGACTCTGTGTTCGGGGAGACACACAGGGAAGTCGCACACTGTGACAAAAGGCTCCAGAGACATCGCCGAACCACAGAACAGCTCCAGAGCATTTGTGCACCTTTTGGAATTCTTCACGTATAGTGAACAGTGAAATAAAACCAAGAATGGGTGACGCGTCTTTACACCGGTGGGGGGTGGGGGTGGGGAACAAGCCGCCCAGCCCTGTGGTTGAAGCCGATACCCTGGCTTCTCTCCAGACACAGGTGGATTAAATCATGGGTCCAATTAATCACTAACTACCAGACAGGCTTGAAAAGCCGAGTGGCCTTCTTTCGTTTTTTAACGTTTCTTCAGTTCTTAGAAAACCTGCGCGCAGAAAAAAAATAATTTGCATTTTTTTACTACTTCCAACAGTCAGGTCTGTGGGTATTTAAATCTGACTAGAATGTGTATTGTACAAAATCTCTTTTTCCATTATCAGTGTTGTTGTTTTTAGTGTCATTCTCATTACTTCTGCTGGTTTTATACTGTGGTTAAGAGTTAAAAAAGTCCTCACTTTGTGCTGCTCTCGGTTTGTTGACGGTGGCGTACTCCACATCACTGTTGGGTTGTGTGATGTCTGTAGAGAACAGGATATAGGTCAACACTTATGTTAACTTATACTATACAGGAAAACACTTACATTAACACCGTACTGAACAACAGGGCTCACTGTTCACACTCGTATTAACACTGTACAGACAACAGGGCTCACTGTTCACATGCGTATTGACACTGTACAGACAACAGGACTCACTGTTCACACTCGTATTAACACTGTACAGACAACAGGACTCACTGTTCACACGCGTATTGACACTGTACAGACAACAGGACTCACTGTTCACACTCGTATTAACACTGTACAGACAACAGGACTCACTGTTCACACGCATATTAACACTGTACAGACAACAGGACTCACTATTATTACAAATGTTCACACTTGTGTTAAAACTGGACAGAGCAGCAAGAAGTTATCATGATGTTTTATTTCTGCTAGTTTAATAGATAGAAGTAAAAGATCCTCACTTTGTGCGGCTCGGGGTTTGTTGACTGTGGAGTATTCAACAGCAGTATCTGTCTGTGTTAATTCTGCAAAGAATAAAACACGTTCTCACCCGTTAACACTGTGCAGAGCAAGAGGGAATTCAATGAGTTAACACTGTACAGAACAGGATTCACTGTTCACACTCGTATTGACACTGTACCGAACAACAGGGCTCACCGTTCACACTCATATTAAAACTGGACAGAGCAACATTATCATTATGTTTTAGAATTTTTTCTGCTAGTTTTATAGGTAGAAGTAAAGGATGCTCACTTTGTGCAGCTCTGGGTCTGTTGACTGTGGAGTGTTCAACAGGGAGTTCAGTGTGTTAACAGAACAGGACTCACTGTTCACACTTGTATTGACACTGTGCAGAACAACAAGACTCGCCTTTCACACTCGTTTTGACATTTCACACTTGTATTGACACTGTACAGACAACAGGACTCACTGTTCACACTCGTATTAACACTGTACAGACAACAGGGCTCACTGTTCACATGCGTATTGACACTGTACAGACAACAGGACTCACTGTTCACACTCGTATTAACACTGTACAGACAACAGGACTCACTGTTCACACCTGTATTGACACTGTACTGAACAGCAGGACTCACCATTCACACTTATATTGATACTTTTTTGATCAACAGGACTCACTGTTCACACTCGTGTCGACACTGTTCACACTCGTGTCGACACTGTACTGAACAACAGGACTCGTGTCGACACTGTTCACACTCGTATCGATGCTGCTCACACTCGTGTCGACACTTGACTCTCGTATCCAGTAATGATTGCTCAACCCACCACTTAGCAGGGCTCCCGCTGGTTGGGCTGTGGTCCAGGGGCTCTGCCTCGACTTCACCTCACACTGACCTAGCAAGCCCGCGCACCACAGGCGTCTCACCACCCCCCCGCCACTGGCGTTTGAGCCCTGCAAGCCCGTACACGCGAGAAGGCAAAACCTACTTCCGCCCGCGGGCCCGGGATCCTGGATCACGGAGTAATGGCATTCCTGCAGTGCCGCAGTTCCTGAAAGAGAGAGAGCGGCGGAGATTGCGGTCTGTCTGGGCCCGGCGCCGACGCCAACGCGTCCGCGATCCCAGAGAGGCGGCCGGGACCCTGGCATCCCACTCCCTCCCGTTTTTTCACGGCACGGCGCCGGAGTTCGCGTCCCGGCGGCAGGCCGGAGCCTCACCTTTGCCGTCTGCCCCCGGAGGCGTGGCCAGAGAGTAGTAGTCGTTCGTCTGGCGTTCTGCGGAAGAGATGAGCGGCGGCGTTGGAACCCAGGCGAGAACGTCACCGTGACTCCGACGCGTACAGGAAGCGTCGATGAAGACGCGGCAGGTAGGGATAACGGTCAGGGAGGGGGCCGTGTCGGCCACCCGCAGGCCGCAGAGGCAGCAGGTATGGGATCGTTCCACGCGGCCGAGAGAGAGGGGAAAGAGACGCGACGTTTCGACTGGGGTCTTTTCCGGCTTTCCGGGTCTTTTCCTGTCCTTTCAGCGCAGGGATAAACCTTGACCGCCGGTTTGCTAACTGAACCAGGCTTGCTCAGGCTGGATCCATTAAAACCCACAAACTTCATGAATTGATACTTGAGCTTTCTTTGTCCTGTTTTGGGAACGACCAGCTGTGACTTTGCTTCTGAAGATTGAGCATAGTATCGGACTGCTCCAGTGAGAACTCAGCATTACAGATCTCTCAAGGTCACACTCACAGAAGAGCCACAGTCAGACAGAGACAGGATCAGAGACACAGTGGAGAGTCAGGACAGTGAAGGAGTCCTCATGGAGGAGATCAGATACACTGAGAGAAGAGCCACAGTCAGACAGAGACAGGATCAGAGACACAGTGGAGAGTCAGGACAGTGAAGGAGTCCTCATGGAGGAGATCAGATACACTGAGAGAAGAGCCACAGACAGACAGAGACAGGATCAGAGACACAGGGGAGAGTCAGGACAGTGAAGGATTCCTTATGGAGGAGATCAGATACACAGAGAGAAGAGTCACAGACAGAGACAGGATCAGAGACACAGGGGAGAGTCAGGACAGTGAAGGAGTCCTCATGGAGGAGATCAGATACACTGAGAGAAGAGCCACAGTCAGAGACAGGATCAGAGACACAGGGGAGAGTCAGGACAGTGAAGGAGTCCTCATGGAGGAGATCAGATACACAGAGAGAAGAGCCACAGACAGAGACAGGATCAGAGACACAGTGGAGAGTCAGGACAGTGAAGGAGTCCTCATGGAGGAGATCAGATACACTGAGAGAAGAGCCACAGACAGAGACAGGATCAGAGACACAGCGGAGAGTCAGGACAGTGAAGGAGTCCTCATGGAGGAGATCAGATACACTGAGAGAAGAGCCACAGTCAGACAGAGACAGGATCAGAGACACAGGGGAGAGTAAGGACAGTGAAGGAGTCCTCATGGAGGAGATCAGATACACTGAGAGAAGAGCCACAGACAGAGACAGGATCAGAGACACAGGGGAGAGTCAGGACAGTGAAGGAGTCCTCATGGAGGAGATCAGATACACTGAGAGAAGAGCCACAGACAGAGACAGGATCAGAGACACAGCGGAGAGTCAGGACAGTGAAGGAGTCCTCATGGAGGAGATCAGATACACTGAGAGAAGAGCCACAGTCAGAGACAGGATCAGAGACACAGGGGAGAGTAAGGACAGTGAAGGAGTCCTCATGGAGGAGATCAGATACACTGAGAGAAGAGCCACAGACAGAGACAGGATCAGAGACACAGGGGAGAGTCAGGACAGTGAAGGAGATCCCTGTACTCACGGCGTGCTCCAGCTCCTGTGTCCTTGATGACTTCATAGAAAGTCTCTGGCTTTGTCTGACCGTCTGCAGAGAGAGGAGAACGGACAGTGTTGGGTGTCTGTAAAGGTGTGGCTGGGGGTCCCCAGGGCCAGGATTGGGGACCCCTGAGTGAAGTCATCAGTCAGCACTGGAGATGCAGAGCTCAGCTGGAATGAAGGCTCAGAGATGTGGGTGTGTTGGCGGGGGGGACCCCTGGACCCCTGGACCCTTGTTATAGATGATTGATCTCCAGAGCATGGGCAGGGGAGTGGAGAGATGAGTGGGTCCTACCTCTGGGTCTCCTTCTCTTTCTGTGGCACAGGATCCCCAGCACGAGCACACAGCACAGCAGCAGGACTCCTAGTGAAGACCAGATCGCAGCCTGGGTCATGTCTGTAGACACACCAGAGAGCGTGCTGAGGTCATTCAGACACGTGCAGAGGAGTGTACACTGGGGGCTGTTTCATGATGCACGGCCAGTGCTCAGAGGGTGCCCAGAGCCCTCCTGGTGTTCGCAGGCTGTCCAGAGCACTCCCAGTGTTCACAGGGTGCACAGAGCACTCCCAGTGTTCACAGGGTGCACAGAGCACTCCCAGTGTTCACAGGGTGCACAGAGCACTCCTAGTGTTCACAGTGCACTCTCAGTGTTCCCAGTGCACTCCTAGTGTTCACAGGGTGCCCAGAGCACTGCTGGTGTTCGCAGGGGGCCCAGAGCACTCCTCGTGTTCCCAGTGCACTCCTAGTGTTCCCAGAGCACTCCCAGTGTTCACAGGGGGCCCAGAGCACTCCCCGTGTTCCCAGTGCACACCCAGTGTTCTCAGGGTGCCCAGAGCACTCCTAGTGTTCACAGGGGGCCCAGAGCACTCCCCGTGTTCCCAGTGCACACCCAGTGTTCTCAGGGTGCCCAGAGCACTCCTAGTGTTCACGGTGCACGCCCAGTGTTCCCAGTGCACACCCAGTGTTCAGAGGATACCCAGTGTTCTCGGTGCACTCCCAGTGTTCAGAGGATACCCAGTGTTCTCAGTGCACACCCAGTGTTCAGAGGATACCCAGTGTTCTCAGTGCACTCCCAGTGTTCAGAGGATACCCAGTGTTCCCAGTGCACACCCAGTGTTCAGAGGATACCCAGTGTTCCCAGTGCACACCCTTGAAGTGGTATTCCAGCCATACTCACTGTGACTTGTGGGAGCAGGAGTGGTGGTGCTGGATGCTGTTGAGTCTGGGAATGAATGAAAGACGTTAGTTCAGCACCAGCTCCAGACACCAGGGGGAGAGCTGACTTTGGTGTTGCAGGGAGAGCTTTTAAAAAATCGTTTGAGAGCCCAGACTGATTAATTGATCGGTTCAATTAATCCGGTGTTCACAGGGTGCCCAGAGCACTCCTCATGTTCACAGTGCACAGCCAGTGTTCAGAGGATACCCAGTGTTCTCAGTGCACTCCCAGTGTTCACAGGATACCCAGAGCACTCCCGGTGTTCCCAGTGCACTCCCAGTGTTCAGAGGATGCCCAGTGTTCCCAGTGTTTGAGTTCTGCTTCTCCGGTGTTTCCTCTAAAACAGCTTTCCTCCCCCGGAAATGCAGTCGGCCTTTCTTACCCAGAGAGGGTGGTTTTTTTTGTCTGTCTTCTATATCTGTTACCTTGCTTAGCAAGGTAGCAGGAGGAAGAGTACAGAGGACTGGTCAGCAGCTTTGTGGAGTGGTGTGGGGTGAACCACTTGGAACTGAATGTTACAAAGACAAAGGAACTGGTGGTAGATTTCAGGAGGAAAAAGGTCAAACCTACTCCTGTCTACATCCATGGGAGTGGCGTGGAGATGGTGGACTCGTACAAGTACCTGGGAGTGCACATCGACGATAGACTGGAATGGTCTAAGAACATCGAGGCCATCTATAAGAAGGGACAGAGCCGACTCTACTTCTTGAGGAGGCTCAGGTCCTCCAATGTGTGTAGTAAGATGCTACACATGTTCTATCAGTCGGTGGTAGCGAGTGCCATTTTCTACGCAGTGGTGTGCTGGGGCTCTGGGATTAGAGCAGTAGATTCCAAAAGGCTGAACAAGCTCATCAGGAGAGCAAGCTCTGTCATTGGGTTTGACCTGGACTCCTTGGAGGTAGTGGCTGAGAGGAGAATGGTGTCCAAACTAGAGGCCATCATGGACAACTTCTCCCATCCCCTCTTTGACAGGCTTGCAGGAATGAAGAGCACGTTCAGCAATAGACTGATTCATCCACGGTGCGACAGGGAGCGCTACAGGAGGTCATTCTTGCCGTCTGCCATAAGACTGTACAACGCATCCACCTTGCGTCTGGGCGGAGGCAACATCGACAGTGACCTGTTTCTGGACTAAACGCATCTACACATCTACTGCTACATCTGTTCTCTTTCTTTTTCTTTTTCCCGTTTACAACCACTTTTTGTGCAATATATGCCAGGGACCTGTGCAATACATTTATATTTATATCTATAGTTACATCTATATTTATATTCATATGTGTGATATGAGTGTGATACGATTTTCTGTGTACTGTTCTGTTCTAGTTTGTTCTTGTGCGTCCGGACTGTGAGTAACTCTTGTATTGTATTGTATGTATTGTACCATTATTATATAATTCGTTACACTGTGGCTGTGTTGTGTGTGTTAAGCTGCTGTTGCACTGCAATTTCCCTCACGGGATCAATAAAGTATCGATCTCTCTATCTTGTTTAACAATCGCTAGCTGCCGTCGTTAGCCATTTTTACTAAAAGTCGTACTTTCGGGTCATTGCAGTTTGCACAAGCCCTGCTCCCTGTCGAAGAGGACATCTTGAGCAAGAGTTTGACCTGCCCAGTGTAGACTTCAGAAACCCTTAATAGGTCTCCACCAACCTGTCCTGCGTTTTTCTGAAGGAAATACGAATGTAATGTAATATGAGCGTTATGTAACACAAGCATGATGTAGTATTGTGAGTATCACTTAGGGATAATTCTGTCTGGGCCCTGCCCACGACATCAGGGCACAGCAAAGGCCTCCTTTCTGTCCCCTTTAACCAATGTGCAAACAACGTATCTTTTAATCCTCATTTATATAGAGGCTGGGGACTGTTAATAAAATTATATACTTTCTCACCTGGACATTCACTGCAACATGCATCAGAAGCTGAAAGAGAAACAGAGTTTGATGACACCCTGCACAGCCATCCTGGCTACCTCAGCCTCTGCTGTCCCCTTTAACCAGCATGCAGCCAACATATAATTTATTTTTAATATAGAGGCTGGAGACCCTTAATGAAGTTATATACTTTCTCACCTGAACAATTAGCGCTGCTTTTATTAAAGTCTGAAAGAGAAATGGAGATTGATTAGGTACAGCAAAGCCATCCTGGCTACCTCAGCCCCTGCTGTCCCCTTTAAACAGCATATCATTTATTTTTAATTTATATAGAGGCCGGAGACCCTTAATGAAGTTATATACTTTCTCACCTGAACTATTAGCGCTGCTTTTATTAAAGTCTGAAAGAGAAACAGAGTTTGATTAGGTACAGCAAAGCCATCCTGGCCCAGTGTTCCCTAGTGCCTAGTGTTCAGTGGATACCCAGTGTTCCCAGTGCCCGCCCAGTGTTCAGAGGATACACAGTGTTCCCAGTGCCCGCCCAGTGTTCAGAGGATACCCAGTGTTCCCAGTGCACACCCTTGAAGTGGTATTCCAGCCATACTCACTGTGACTTGTGGGAGCAGGAGTGGTGGTGCTGCATGTTGTTGAGTCTGGGAATGAATGAAAGAGGTTGGTTCAGCACCAGCTCCAGACACCAGGGGGAGAGCTGACTTTGGTGTTGCAGGGAGAGCTTTTAAAAAATCATTTGACAGCCCAGACTGATTAATTGATCATCGACTAACTCAACTAACTTGTTCATCAACTAACTCGTTTTTTGAGTGATCTAATTGCTTGCTGGGTTGTCAGAGGGTTGGCTGATCTGACAGATCGATTCACTGATTTATCCCAGGCAGTTCCTGGTCCAGTCAGTCCAGGGGTCTGTGTCCCCGGTCCAGTCAGTCCGAGGATCTGTGTCCCCGGTCCAGTCAGTCCAGGGGTCTGTGACTCTGGTCCAGTCAGTCCGGGGGTCTGTGTCCCCGGTCCAGTCAGTCCAGGGGGTCTGTGTCCCCGGTCCAGTCAGTCCAGGGGTCTGTAACTCTGGTCCAGTCGGTCCAGGGGTCTGTGACTGTGTGGTCCAGGAGAGCCCAGGAGAGCCCCGATCTCTTTTTCATCCTGGCCTCATCTTACATTGTTTGAGATTAAAACATAGTGTGCTTCGCTAAGCCTTTATTGCCTTTAATACAAGAACACTCAATTCTCTTGTGAACGTGCCTGTATATCTGTGCAGTACATATTTTTTTCTACTGTTTAGGGGGATGTATACATCCACACCCCCCTGAGAGAGGCAGAGAGACGCAATCGCCACGCGCGGAGAAAAACAGAAACATGAAGAAAGGGGGGGGGAGGCATCTTCCTGGCGGTTGCCGGTGTTGTGTCCGACAAAGCAGACACGATCTGGGGGTGTGTGAAGCAGGCGTGACCTTTATTACGTGTGCACCTGGGAGCCAGAGCCCATGAAGCACTGACTCGACTCACTGATACAAAAGGAGGCTTTTTTCACACAAACTCGCAAAGAGAAAAACCCACCCAGACCAGTTCCAGACCAGTTCCGTGCCGTAAACTGTATTGTGTAAAGCCCTGGTACGTGATAGACTGTAAGAATATTCTTGGGGTCCTTTATTTAGTGTTGAAGCAGGCAGTATGTACTTCCACTGTTGCACTAAGGCTGCTGCTGGGAGAGGGGTTAGTGGGGCCAGCAGGGGGCGCTCTCACCCTGCAGTCTGTGTGGGTCCTGATGCCCCAGTATCGTGACGGGGGACACTGGACTGTAAACAGGCGCCGTCCTTCAGACGAGATGTAAAACTGAGGTCCTGACTCTCTGTGCTCATTAACAATCCCGGGGTGTCTCTGGAGAAGAGTAGGGGTGTCACCCCAGTGTCCTGGCCTGATTCCCCCCCTGGTCTTGACCCATCATGGCTTCCTAATAACCCCCCTCTCTGAACTGGCTCCATCCCTCTGCTCTCCTCCCCACTGAGAGCTGCTGTGTGCTGAGCGGACTGGAGCGTCATCCAGGTGGGGGCTGCACACTGGGGGGGCTGGAGGGGATCCCCCTGACCTGGGAAGAGCTCCGAGGGGGAGGGTCCAGCAAGGCGCTATACAAGTGTAAGCAATTATTAATGATGAACTATCCTAGATTTTGTTAATCCTGTCTTAAGCAGATACCAGGCGCTCTCAGTTCTGGGCAGGTCTGCCCGAAGCTGGGCTCTGCCCTTCGTGTTCCAGGCGCGCAGCCCAGCTCACGCTGAGGTTACAGTGAGTCATTTTCCGTCGTTCAAGCAGGACGGTTAGCAAGACGATGTTGGTAAATGATTCACGCAGTCAAAGCACATGAGTGAAATAAGGGAAATAAACGTCTGATTCCTTCACGTCGTCGCCCGAGGGAAAGGGTTGGCTTCTCGGTGCCGAGCAAGTCCGCCGGCGCTCGTGTGGCCCCCTCGGCACTCCAGTCCCCGGGGGAAGCCCGCGCTCCTCAAGAGTCGAACCTGGGGCCCCGCGTCGTGAGGCAACGGGGCGAGCGGGGGACCCCGGTGTGTGTCACAGGGCGGTCACGTGTCCTGTTGAAGCAGCCGAGTTACGATCTGATCGCGTCGCCGTAACCGTCGCTGTTGTCGTGCTGCGTCCGCCGCATGGCTCCGGCCGGCCAGGAGGGAGAGGAGGGACCGGTGGGCGTTGCTCGGCGGTGTTCCCGGTCCGTCAGGGCTCCAGCTGCTTTCCCCTTGGTCTCCTCTCTGCCGCTGGGTCAAGGACTCCAGCCATCTTGTTGAAATGATATCCTGTTTTCTCTCCAGACACAGCTGGGTGAGCTCCTCCAGTCAGGACAGGAGGCTCTTCTGTACACAGAGGGGGGCGGGGGTGGGGAACAAGCCTCCCAGCCGTGTGGTTGAAGCCGATACCCTGGCTCCTCTCAGCCCAGTTGGCTTTGGCCAGATGGGCCAGCTGACACTTCTTTACACAAAGGGCAGTGGTGCCCCACTCTATAACCAGAGAGCCTTATATTCTCTGTCAGCATTGTCTGTACCAGAGGGCGTTAAATACTGACTGCCCTGTCTTTCTCACTCCTGAAGAAGGCTCCGCGGCCGAAACGTCGTGTTCTCTTTCTTCTCTTTTCGGCAGGGAAGAAACCTCTTGCTTGTTCCTTTGCACCCTGCGCCTGCTGACGCAGCTCCCCACCACCCGAACTAATAAAATACAAATTACGCGTTTGCAGCCGGAATCGACCGGTGAAAGCGGGGTGGGGGGGGGGGGGGGGATAACTGTTTGTGGTTCTTTCGAGTCTAGCTTGAAAAAGGTGCGTCCTTGAGCTAGCACTGTTGATTCCAAACAAGATAGCGGGTTGCATCTGCACCACCAGAGCGATTGCTCTCACTGCGCCATATTGACCTGAAGGAAAGCTCCATTTCTCTCCTGGCGTTGACATTTTCAAAATCTTTTTTTTTCTAATTGCTGCTGCTACAACAAACGCTTCTGCTCCTCACAATCCTTCTCGGTTTCTGAGAAACCGGATATTTAGCTTTGAAGCTGGAATTACAGAACGTGTTGAGATATGCAACACGTGCAATATGTAGATATTCTCTCTCTGGTGCAGCTCCTACAGTGAATGATCTGGTTCCTGTCCTCTGTATCTGTGTGTTTACTGGACGTACGCACACGGTGGGAAGAGACAGTACTGGGAAAGGGAGGTGAAATGAAATGCACTGGTGTTGAACAGAGCAGTAAAGTCATATAGAGGCATATAGAGAACAGCAGGAAGAAGCAACCAGCTGTTTCAGGAGCGATCTGAAAGGTCTAGTATGTATAAAACTGATCTCTGTGTGCAGAGATCTATGCAAATGTGCATATACATATCGCATGTGTGCAGAGATCTATGTACATATCGCATGTGTGCAGAGATCTATGTATATGTACATATCGCATGTGTGCAGAGATCTATGTACATATCGCATGTGTGCAGAGATCTGTGTGTATGTACATGTACATATCGTGTGTGTGCAGAGATCTGTGTGTATGTACATATCGTGTGTGTGCAGAGATCTGTGTGTATGTACGTGTACATATCGTGTGTGCAGAGATCTGTGTGTATGTATGTGTACATATCGCTTGTGTGCAGAGATCTATGTACATATCGCATGTGTGCAGAGATCTGTGTGTATGTGCATATCGTGTGTGTGCAGAGATCTGTGTGTATGTACATATCGTGTGTGTGCAGAGATCTGTGTGTATGTACATATCGTGTGTGTGCAGAGATCTGTGTGTATGAACGTGGACATATCGTGTGTGTGCAGAGATCTGTGTGTATGCACGTGTACCTATCGTGTGTGTGCAGAGATCTGTGTGTATGTGCATATCGTGTGTGTGCAGAGATCTGTGTGTATGTACGTGTACATATCGTGTGTGTGCAGAGATCTGTGTGTATGTACGTGTACATATCGTGTGTGTGCAGAGATCTGTGTGTATGTACTTGTACATATCGTGTGTGTGCAGAGATCTGTGTGTATGTGCATATCGTGTGTGTGCAGAGATCTGTGTGTATGTACGTGTACATATCGTGTGTGTGCAGAGATCTGTGTGTATGTACGTGTACATATCGTGTGTGTGCAGAGATCTGTGTGTATGTACGTGTACATATCGTGTGTGTGCAGAGATCTGTGTGTATGTACTTGTACATATCGTGTGTGTGCAGAGATCTGTGTGTGTACGTGTACATATCGTGTGTGTGCAGAGATCTGTGTGTATGTACGTGTACATATCGTGTGTGTGCAGAGATCTGTGTGTGTGTGTACGTGTACATATCGTGTGTGTGCAGAGATCTGTGTGTATGTACGTGTACATATCGTGTGTGTGCAGAGATCTGTGTGTGTGTACATTGACACTACGGTAGTCCTTATATCTGAGAATTTTGTCCTGCATCACAGCAGCTGTGTGCAGAACGCTCTGGGCCTCAGATAGCGTGCTGGGGGCCCGGTCGTGAGTTTCCTCGCCCGCGTGCCTCGATGGAAAGAGGATGGGAAGGCGGAGCTCGCTCACCTGAGGATCCGGAGACCTCCCCCTCCGGGCGGTTCGGGAGGAACAGCAGCGGGAGGAGCAGGGAGACGGGGAGGCAGGCCCGGAGTGCCATGGCGTCTCCGCAGGGGCCGGCTGTGTCGCACTCACACAGGCGCGGGCGTGAGCAGTGCAGCTCTTCGAGCCCCCGCTGGCGTGCTGGAGGGGGGGGGGGGGCGGGTGAGATGTCGCTCGGTTTCCTGCGAGCGGTTTCAGAAACTCGCGTCTCCTCCCTGGTGATAAAAGTTTTCAAAAAAAAAACTGAACCTTTTTTTTTATATATATATAATTTTTATTTATGCTTAACAAAAGAACAAACATTACAATGCAAACAAGAGTACATATAACAATTCCAAACAAAAATATCGTCAGGGGTGCATACTACTACATCGATTCAAGTTATGAAAAAAGATTAAACAAATTAAATAAAAATAATGTCCGCACTGCTTTCATATTTTTGCATTTCGAAATAGTCTGCAAATACCCCTTTACTTCCATTTTAAAATACTGAAACACAGGGTACCTCCCAGACCACTTCATTTTATGTATGTGATAACGTGCCAATATAATAATTACATTGATTACAAAAGAAATTTTTATATTGTTTTCACTGGGGCTGAAACTAAACATAATATCTTTTTCGACAAAACAAATATCAATATTCGTCTCTTCTTTTATATAATTCTGCCACTTAGTCCAGAACATTTTTACCCTGGGACATAACCAAAACAAATGCTGAATAGTTTCAGGGCTATTGTCACAAAAAACACATTTGTCATCTATATTAATTTTAAATCGTTGGGTAACAAGAGTTTTAACTGTGTAAATTCGATGAAAAAAAAAAAATCAGGAAATCCTGAAAATCAGGACACTTCGCGGCTCTGAACTTACACTTTCCAGGAGCCTGCTTGAACCAGGAAATGACCCGTGGATAACCCCGGGTCAAGTCCAGTTGTGCAGAGCGCACTTATTTCGGTACTGTTCAGTACTTATTTAGACGTATTCAAACAAAGCAATGTTTATCGCTCCTCTGGAATCAGGCCAGGGAAGAGCAACCAGAGGCGTACCAGGGTTTAAGACAGCTGACAGGCTGCAGGAACTGGGTCTCTTTACTTTGAAGGGAGCGTCACTGACATGCTGGAGGAACTGGGTCTCTTTGGTCTGAAGGGAGCGTCACTGACAGGCTGAAGGAACTGGGTCTCTTTAGTCTGAAGGGAGTGTCACTGACAGGCTGCAGGAACTGGGTCTCTTTAGTCTGAAGGGAGCGTCACTGACAGGCTGAAGGAACTGGGTCTCTTTAGTCTGAAGGGAGCGTCACTGACAGGCTGCAGGAACTGGGTCTCTTTAGTCTGAAGGGAGTGTCCCACACTGACAGGCAGGAGGAACTGAGTCTCTTTAGTCTGAAGGGAGGGTCCCACACTGACAGGCCGGAGGAACTGAGTCTCTTTAGTCTGAAGGGAGGGTCCCACACTGACAGGCTGGAGGAACTGAGTCTCTTTAGTCTGAAGGGAGGGTCCCACACTGACAGGTTGGAGGAACTGAGCCTCTTTAGTCTGAGGGGAGGGTCCCACACTGACAGGCTGGAGGAACTGAGTCTCTTTAGTCTGAAGGGAGTGTCCCACACTGACAGGCTGGAGGAACTGGGCCTCTTTAGTCTGAAGGGAGGGTCCCACACTGACAGGCCGGAGGAACTGAGTCTCTTTAGTCTGAAGGGAGCGTCCCACACTGACAGGCTGGAGGAACTGAGCCTCTTTAGTCTGAGGGGAGGGTCCCACACTGACAGGCTGGAGGAACTGAGCCTCTTTAGTCTGAAGGGAGGGTCCCACACTGACAGGCTGGAGGAACTGGGCCTCTTTAGTCTGAAGGGAGTGTCCCACACTGACAGGCTGCAGGAACTGAGTCTCTTCAGTCTGAAGGGAGCGTCCCACACTGACAGGCTGGAGGAACTGAGCCTCTTTAGTCTGAAGGGAGGGTCCCACACTGACAGGCTGGAGGAACTGAGTCACTTTAGTCTGAGGGGAGGGTCCCACACTGACAGGCTGGAGGAACTGAGTCTCTTTAGTCTGAGGGGAGGGTCCCACACTGACAGGCTGGAGGAACTGAGCCTCTTTAGTCTGAAGGGAGTGTCCCACATTGACAGGCTGGAGGAACTGAGTCTCTTTAGTCTGAAGGGAGTGTCCCACACTGACAGGCTGGAGGAACTGAGTCTCTTTAGTCTGAGGGGAGGGTCCCACACTGACAGGCTATCAGGTGACTGTCGGACACAAATTATTTTTCCCCCCTTTTTGTGAAATGTGCAGACAAAGATCGCTCTGCTCTGCTGTTTTTTTCCCCACAGCTCGGTTGCTCCGTCCTCTTTTCACCACCAGCCGGTCACCACGCCCCCCCCCCCCGTGAGGCCGATCGCAGCGCAGGTCACAGATGTTTGTTTTGGGTCGGTCAGTTCGCCGTTCCACCTCTGTCGTTCTGTCTCCATCGAGCCGAATCGAGTGCAAAAACAGAAAAAAAGTGAGCCACCTGCCTCCTGCCCTTCTTATAACAAAGCACCCCCCCTCCCCCCTCCCCCCCCACAACAGCCCTCTCTCCTCTCTCCTCTCCCCCCCCCCACCCCCAGTGTGATGGAAGATCAGGCCGATTCCGAATCTGACTCGATCGCCCTGCCCCCCGCCCACGGCCTGCGCGCAGGGGTGTGTGGTTAACCCCCCGCGGGCGTCGGCGTCGGCGTCGAGCAGAGCGGTATCTGCGATCGCATGGCTTCCGGCGGAAGGGGGAGGGAGGGTGGAGTTAGCGGCCGGCCAGAGACTTTTATTTTTTTCATTACCTCTCTCTCTCTCTCTCTCCCTCTCTCTCCCTCCCTCTCTCCCTCCCTCTCTCTCTCTCTCCCTCCCTCCCTCCCTCCCTCCCTCTCCCTCTCTCTCTCCCTCTCCCTCTCTCTCTCTCCCTCTCTCTCTCTGCGGCCCTGCGCTCCTGCTGCTGCGCGCCATCACTTCCTGACACAACTCGGCGCCCGCTTCTCTGTCTCCACATTGCCCCATCTCTCTCTCTCTCGTGAATTTTTGCTCTGTCTCTCTCTCTCTCGCTCTGTCAATTCAATTCAATTCAATTCGAGGCGCTTTATGAGCCTGACCGATGGGTACAATCAGTGTTGCCAAAGCACATAAGATAATGAAATTCACATGAAACGAAACAAAAAATAACAATAATATAAAATCTACAGACATATTCCAGACATTTACAACAGAGACATGTTATAAAATATTGACA
Organism: Atractosteus spatula; assembly: GCF_055471065.1. Taxonomy (NCBI): domain Eukaryota; kingdom Metazoa; phylum Chordata; class Actinopteri; order Semionotiformes; family Lepisosteidae; genus Atractosteus; species Atractosteus spatula. The sequence continues at coordinate 2,427,298 of NW_028296612.1, forward strand.
TATTCTGTAGACAGATGGAGCATTACTGGGAGACAGACTCACTGTTCCTGTCTCTCACTGTCAAGATCTTTCAGCACCTAACCCCCCCCCCCCACCCTCCTCGCAGGCTGCATTTCGGGGCTCCTGGGAGTCTCGCACACCGATCGGGTGTGACCTCAGTACGAGCCTGGGGAAGCTGGGTGCCCCCGGGGTCACCGGAGGAGGGGTGAACTGGCCCAGGTCGGACGTGGAGCAGATCTGAAGCCCCCCCCCCCCATGCTGCCGCTCAGCAGTGGGGTCACGCCTCAGCCCGAGCAGCACGGTGGGGTCACCCCGCCCTTTCCTCGGGAGCCGGAGCCCCCCCCCCGTTCTGGTCACCTTTGGTCACGCCTCTCCGTCTCTTCCCTGTCTCGTCTCAGGGCAAAGAAAGAGAGAGCAGAGAGCAGAGGTCGGGGCTCTGGGCTCTTCTTCACCAGAAGGCTGCGGGTTCAAATCCCCCCCAGGGACCGAGAGACTGCCGCTGTAACCTGAGAGCGAGGTACTGCGCTTTCAGCTGCTCTAGGATAGTACCCAGCTGGGTAAAGGGGGGGGGGGGCAAATGGCGAGTCACTTTGGATAATAATAATATCCAAATATATAATATATAATACTTGCTCACACTAATATAGCGCTTTTCTGGACACTCCACTCAAAGCGCTTTACAGGTCAGGGGGAATCCCACTACCGCCACCAGTGTGCAGCCCCCACCTGGATGATGCGACGGCAGCCATAGTGCGCCAGAACGCTCCCCACACACACCAGCTCTCAGTGGGGAGGAGATGTGTATGTGTGTGTGTGTGTTTCTGTGAGTTTCTGTGTGTGTGTGTGGGTCTGTGTATGTGTGTTTCTGTGAGTTTCTGTGTGTGTGTGGGGGGGGGTCTGTGTGTATGTGTGTGTGTGGGTCTGTCTATGTGTGTTTCTGTGAGTTTCTGTGTGTGTGTGTGGGGGGGAGGTCTGTGTGTATGTGTGTGTGTGGGTCTGTCTATGTGTGTTTCTGTGAGTTTCTGTGTGTGTGTGGGTCTGTCTATGTGTGTTTCTGTGAGTTTCTGTGTGTGTGTGGGGGGGATCTGTGTGTATGTGTGTGTGTGGGTCTGTCTATGTGTGTTTCTGTGAGTGTGTGTGTGTGGGGGGGGGTCTGTGTGTATGTGTGTGTGTGTGTGTCTGTCTATGTGTGTTTCTGTGAGTTTCTGTGTGTGTGTGTGGGTCTGTCTATGTGTGTTTCTGTGAGTTTCTGTGTGTGTGTGGGGGGGGTCTGTGTGTATGTGTGTGTGTGGGTCTGTGTATGTGTGTTTCTGTGAGTTTCTGTGTGTGTGTGTGTTTCTGTGTGTGTGTATGTGTGTGTGTGTGGCAGGAACCAGAGCGCAGGTGGTCAGGTTGCTCAAGTGCGCACAGGAAGCCAGCAAGGCGGCTGGCAGAGCCCAGGAAGTGATGGGCGGGGCGGCAGACGTCAGCCCAGGCCAGTTCACTCCCAGGTGAGGGGGGGAAGTCCCCCCCCCCAGCGCTCGGGGGTCACGGCGACGGCTCGGAGGGCGGGTGCGTACGGGGGTTCTCGGCGAGCGTGCAGCGCCCCGGTTCGCTGGCCCGACGGGGCCGGGCACTGGAGACCTCTGAGCTATAAGACTCACTGGACTGGGGACCCCTTAGCTATGAAACTCACTGGACTGGGGACCCCTGAGCTGTAAGACTCACTGGACTGGGGACCCCTGAGCTATAAGACTCACTGGACTGGGGACCCCTGAGCTGTAAGACTCACTGGACTGGGGACCCCTGAGCTATAAGACTCACTGGACTGGGGACCCCTGAGCTATAAGACTCACTGGACTGGGGACCCCTGAGCTGTAAGACTCACTGGACTGGGGACCCCTGAGCTATAAGACTCACTGGACTGGGGACCCCTTAGCTATGAGACTCACTGGACTGGGGACCCCTGAGCTGTAAGACTCACTGGACTGGGGGACCCCTGAGCTGTAAGACTCACTGGACTGGGGACCCCTGAGCTGTAAGACTCACTGGACTGGGGACCCCTGAGCTGTAAGACTCACTGGACTGGGGACCCCTGAGCTGTTAGACTTACTGGACTGGGGGACCCCTGAGCTATGAAACTCACTGGACTGGGGACCCCTGAGCTGTAAGACTCACTGGACTGGGGACCCCTGAGCTATAAGACTCACTGGACTGGGGACCCCTTAGCTATGAGACTCACTGGACTGGGGACCCCTGAGCTATGAGACTCACTGGACTGGGGGACCCCTGAGCTGTAAGACTCACTGGACTGGGGACCCCTGAGCTATAAGACTCACTGGACTGGGGACCCCTTAGCTATGAAACTCACTGGACTGGGGACCTCTGAGCTATAAGACTCACTGGACTGGGGACCCCTGAGCTATAAGACTCACTGGACTGGGGACCCCTTAGCTATGAGACTCACTGGACTGGGGACCCCTGAGCTATGAGACTCACTGGACTGGGGGACCCCTGAGCTGTAAGACTCACTGGACTGGGGACCCCTGAGCTATAAGACTCACTGGACTGGGGACCCCTGAGCTATAAGACTCACTGGACTGGGGACCCCTTAGCTATGAAACTCACTGGACTGGGGACCTCTGAGCTATAAGACTCACTGGACTGGGGACCCCTGAGCTGTAAGACTCACTGGACTGGGGACCCCTGAGCTATAAGACTCACTGGACTGGTGACCCCTTAGCTATGAAACTCACTGGACTGGGGACCCCTGAGCTGTAAGACTCACTGGACTGGGGTCCCCTGAGCTATAAGACTCACTGGACTGGGGACCCCTGAGCTATGAGACTCACTGGACTGGGGACCCCTTAGCTATGAAACTCACTGGACTGGGGACCCCTGAGCTGTAAGACTCACTGGACTGGGGACCCCTGAGCTATGAGACTCACTGGACTGGGGACCCCTTAGCTATGAAACTCACTGGACTGGGGACCCCTGAGCTGTAAGACTCACTGGACTGGGGGACCCCTGAGCTATAAGACTCACTGGACTGGGGACCTCTGAGCTATAAGACTCACTGGACTGGGGACCCCTGAGCTGTAAGACTCACTGGACTGGAGACCCCTGAGCTATAAGACTCACTGGACTGGGGGACCCCTGAGCTATGAGACTCACTGGACTGGGGGACCCCTGAGCTATGAGACTCACTAGACTGGGGTCCCCGGCACCAGGATTGGGGACCCCTCACTGGTAAGCCGACTCTCCGGGGGTGGCTGGGCCCCTGAGCGCCGAGTGCGAAGTCACGAACGCCCTCGTGACGAGGTCAGGTGGTGGTGACACAACGGCTTCCTGTCCCGCCTGCCCGCCGGTCCAGGAAGCGATGGGCCGGCCCGTCCGGGAGCAGGCCCAGGAAACCGGCGCCGGCGTGCGCGGGGGCGCGTTGCCCTATAAAAAGAGCCAGTGCCCCCCCCCCCACCACCACCCCGCGCCGGGAATCCAGGACGAGCTGTCATGACGCGGGCCGCCGGGCTCTCCGTTGCCCTCTTCCTCCTGCTCCTCCTGCCCCCCGCTGGGGCCGGCGCGGACAGCGACTCCGACAGCGAGGGTAAGTGGCCCCGGTCTCCGAGACCTGGGAGGGGGGCGGGGGGGGTTGCTCAAGGGCTCAAGGTAGTACAGGTGGGGGCTGTTCGTCCCTAGACCCCCCCCCAGATTGCGGAGAGACCGTTGCCCCCCCCTGTTAGTCTGGGCGCCGCGCGCGGCCGCCCCCCCCCCCCCCCGGGTGGATGGAGGGTGCGTGCTTTAGAACGAGCCGTTTGGTTTCTGAGTGAAGTGCCGCCCGAATCCGCAGCGTTAGGACGGTTGCAGGTTACGAAACCGCTGAAATGCAGGTTTGCAACACTTCCCCCCCCCCCCGTCTCTCCGCTGGTGCCGGTGCTGGATTCAGCACGAGAGGCACGAGCCCCCCTGTCAGGGGGCCATCTGTCACGGCCTTGCGCAAGGGGGGGGAGAGGAGGCAGGGTGGGGGCAGTGCTGTGAGAGAGCGCAGAGCTCCTGGAGACTCGTTGGTCGTTGGTGGCTCTCTGCAGGCTCCACTTCCTGTACTGTGCCGTGGTGAGGCCCGGTGTCAGAGGATCGATGGGAGAGGGACTACTTTGTTTCTTTCAGATAAGTCAGAGTCTCCAGGGGTCTTTAAAGCAGGGCTGTCCAGTCCTGGTCCTGGAGGGGTCAGTGTGTGTGTGTGTGTCTGCAGAGTCTCCAGGGGTCTTTAAAGCAGGGCTGTCCAGTCCTGGTCCTGGAGGGGTCAGTGTGTGTGTGTGTGTCTGCAGAGTCTCCAGGGGTCTTTAAAGCAGGGCTGTCCAGCCCTGGTCCTGGAGGGGTCAGTGTGTGTGTGTCTGCAGAGTCTCCAGGGGTCTTTAAAGCAGGGCTGTCCAGTCCTGGTCCTGGAGGGGTCAGTGTGTGTGTGTGTGTGTGTGTGTGTCTGCAGAGTCTCCAGGGGTCTTTAAAGCAGGGCTGTCCAGTCCTGGTCCTGGAGGGGTCAGTGTGTGTGTGTGTGTCTGCAGAGTCTCCAGGGGTCTTTAAAGCAGGGCTGTCCAGTCCTGGTCCTGGAGGGGTCAGTGTGTGTGTGTGTGTCTGCAGAGTCTCCAGGGGTCTTTAAAGCAGGGCTGTCCAGTCCTGGTCCTGGAGGGGTCAGTGTGTGTGTGTGTCTGCAGAGTCTCCAGGGGTCTTTAAAGCAGGGCTGTCCAGCCCTGGTCCTGGAGGGGTCAGTGTGTGTGTGTGTGTCTGCAGAGTCTCCAGGGGTCTTTAAAGCAGGGCTGTCCAGTCCTGGTCCTGGAGGGGTCAGTGTGTGTGTGTGTCTGCAGAGTCTCCAGGGGTCTTTAAAGCAGGGCTGTCCAGTCCTGGTCCTGGAGGGGTCAGTGTGTGTGTGTGTGTCTGCAGAGTCTCCAGGGGTCTTTAAAGCAGGGCTGTCCAGCCCTGGTCCTGGAGGGGTCAGTGTGTGTGTGTGTGTGTGTGTGTCTGCAGAGTCTCCAGGGGTCTTTAAAGCAGGGCTGTCCAGTCCTGGTCCTGGAGGGGTCAGTGTGTGTGTGTGTGTCTGCAGAGTCTCCAGGGGTCTTTAAAGCAGGGCTGTCCAGTCCTGGTCCTGGAGGGGTCAGTGTGTGTGTGTGTGTGTGTCTGCAGAGTCTCCAGGGGTCTTTAAAGCAGGGCTGTCCAGTCTGGTCCTGGAGGGGTCAGTGTGTGTGTGTGTGTGTGTCTGCAGAGTCTCCAGGGGTCTTTAAAGCAGGGCTGTCCAGTCTGGTCCTGGAGGGGTCAGTGTGTGTGTGTGTGTGTGTCTGCAGAGTCTCCAGGGGTCTTTAAAGCAGGGCTGTCCAGTCCTGGTCCTGGAGGGGTCAGTGTGTGTGTGTGTGTCTGCAGAGTCTCCAGGGGTCTTTAAAGCAGGGCTGTCCAGTCCTGGTCCTGGAGGGGTCAGTGTGTGTGTGTGTGTGTGTGTCTGCAGAGTCTCCAGGGGTCTTTAAAGCAGGGCTGTCCAGTCCTGGTCCTGGAGGGGTCAGTGTGTGTGTGTGTCTGCAGAGTCTCCAGGGGTCTTTAAAGCAGGGCTGTCCAGTCCTGGTCCTGGAGGGGTCAGTGTGTGTGTGTCTGCAGAGTCTCCAGGGGTCTTTAAAGCAGGGCTGTCCAGTCCTGGTCCTGGAGGGGTCAGTGTGTGTGTGTGTGTCTGCAGAGTCTCCAGGGGTCTTTAAAGCAGGGCTGTCCAGTCCTGGTCCTGGAGGGGCCAGTGTGTGTGTGTGTCTGCAGAGTCTCCAGGGGTCTTTAAAGCAGGGCTGTCCAGTCCTGGTCCTGGAGGGGAGGGGGGCTGATGACCTAGCAGATCACTCTGTGACCGTGCTGAGTAGAGAGACAATATCACAGCCTGTTCCTCATACAAGCAGCTGGTACTCCCTGTCGAGCATCTGCAGCAGCTGACTCCTCTCTGTCTTGGCTGCATGCAGACAGCAGAATTTTGCAAAAAAGAAATTGTGGCTCATGCAGGAAGATACTCAAGTCGTGAGAGAAATTAGATACTGTGCGTTCAGCCCTGATTTTGGGGCCAATGTTTTCAAATGGCTGTAGTGACGATTGCTTTGTTTCTATTATTTGGCCAGCAGCCATATCCCCCTGCAGCTCCCAGCTGGCAGCCCCCACTGGAGCCCCAGCAGGTGGGAGCCTGGCCAGTACCTGGAGGGGAGACTCCTGGGAAAAACTAAGGCTGCTGCTGGAAGAGGTGTTAGTGGGGGCCAGCAGGGGGCGCTCTCACCCTGCGGTCTGTGTGGGTCCTGATGCCCCAGTATCGTGACGGGGGACACTGGACTGTAAGAAGGCGCCGTCCTTCGGATGAGACGTCAAACCGAGGTCCTGGACTCGGAGGGCTGTCTGTGGGGAGTCTACATGTTCTCCCGGTGTTGGCCTGAGTTTCCACCAGGTGGTCCGGCTTCCTCCCGCAGTCCAGAGCCGGGCTGGTGGGTGACTTGGCTTCTGGGAGAACTGGGCTCTGGTGTGAGTCTGTGTCTGTGATGGACTGGTGTGAGTAGGGCCAGCAGGGGGCGCTCTCACCCTGCGGTCCATGTGGGTCCTGATGCCCCAGTATAGTGACGGGGGACACTGGACTGTAAACAGGTGCCGTCCTTCGGATGAGACGTCAAACCGAGGTCCTGACTCTCTGTGCTCATTAACACTCCCGGGGTGTCTCTGGAGAAGAGTAGGGGTGTCACCCCAGTGTCCTGGCCTGATTCCCCCCCCTGGTCTTGACCCATCATGGCCTCCTAATCACCCCCCTCTCTGAACTGGCTCCATCCCTCTGCTCTCCTCCCCACTGAGAGCTGCTGTGTGCTGAGCGGACTGGAGCATCATCCAGGTGGGGGCTGCACACTGGGGGGGGCTGGAGGGGATCCCCCTGACCTGGGAAGAGCTCTGAGGGGAGGGTCCAGAAAAGCGCTATATAAGTGTAAGCAATTATTATTATTATTATTATTATTATTATTACTTTGTTTCTTTCATATGGCCCGGAAGAGGACCGCGAGTCTTGCAGACAGCGATGTCAGGAAGGTAAAAACATGTTTATTTTCACTTCATGCTTTGAACTTTCATAGACCAAGCCTAGAAGAACAGGTTTAGAAAATTGTTGTGGGGGTGTCGTTCCATGCAGAGGCTTGAACGAATCTCCTTCTCCTCTTTCAGTACTGTGTAAGACAGGGCTGTCCAGTCCTGGTCCTGGAGGGGTCAGTGTGTGTGTGTGTGTCTGCAGAGTCTCCAGGGGTCTTTAAAGCAGGGCTGTCCAGTCCTGGTCCTGGAGGGGTCAGTGTGTGTGTGTGTCTGCAGAGTCTCCAGGGGTCTTTAAAGCAGGGCTGTCCAGTCCTGGTCCTGAAGGGGTCAGTGTGTGTGTGTGTCTGCAGAGTCTCCAGGGGTCTTTAAAGCAGGGCTGTCCAGTCCTGGTCCTGGAGGGGTCAGTGTGTGTGTGTGTGTGTGTGTGTGTGTCTGCAGAGTCTCCAGGGGTCTTTAAAGCAGGGCTGTCCAGTCCTGGTCCTGGAGGTGTCAGTGTGTGTGTGTGTGTCTGCAGAGTCTCCAGGGGTCTTTAAAGCAGGGCTGTCCAGCCCTGGTCCTGGAGGGGTCAGTGTGTGTGTGTGTGTCTGCAGAGTCTCCAGGGGTCTTTAAAGCAGGGCTGTCCAGTCCTGGTCCTGGAGGGGTCAGTGTGTGTGTGTGTGTCTGCAGAGTCTCCAGGGGTCTTTAAAGCAGGGCTGTCCAGTCCTGCTCCTGGAGGGGTCAGTGTGTGTGTGTGTGTCTGCAGAGTCTCCAGGGGTCTTTAAAGCAGGGCTGTCCAGTCCTGGTCCTGGAGGGGTCAGTGTGTGTGTGTGTGTGTGTGTGTGTGTGTGTCTGCAGAGTCTCCAGGGGTCTTTAAAGCAGGGCTGTCCAGTCCTGGTCCTGGAGGGGTCAGTGTGTGTGTGTGTCTGCAGAGTCTCCAGGGGTCTTTAAAGCAGGGCTGTCCAGTCTGGTCCTGGAGGGGTCAGTGTGTGTGTGTGTGTGTGTGTGTGTGTGTCTGCAGAGTCTCCGGGGTTCTTTAAAGCAGGGCTGTCCAGTCCTGGTCCTGGAGGGGTCAGTGTGTGTGTGTCTGCAGAGTCTCCGGGGTTCTTTAAAGCAGGGCTGTCCAGTCCTGGTCCTGGAGGGGTCAGTGTGTGTGTGTCTGCAGAGTCTCCAGGGGTCTTTAAAGCAGGGCTGTCCAGTCCTGGTCCTGGATGGGTCAGTGTGTGTATGTGTGTCTGCAGAGTCTCCAGGGGTCTTTAAAGCAGCGCTGTCCAGTCTTGGTCCTGGAGGGGTCAGTGTGTGTGTGTGTGTGTGTGTGTGTGTGTGTCTGCAGAGTCTCCAGGGGTCTTTAAAGCAGGGCTGTCCAGTCTGGTCCTGGAGGGGTCAGTGTGTGTGTGTGTGTGTGTGTGTGTGTCTGCAGAGTCTCCAGGGGTCTTTAAAGCAGGGCTGTCCAGTCCTGGTCCTGGAGGGGTCAGTGTGTGTGTGTGTGTCTGCAGAGTCTCCAGGGGTCTTTAAAGCAGGGCTGTCCAGTCCTGGTCCTGGAGGGGTCAGTGTGTGTGTGTCTGCAGAGTCTCCAGGGGTCTTTAAAGCAGGGCTGTCCAGTCCTGGTCCTGGAGGGGTCAGTGTGTGTGTGTGTGTGTGTGTGTGTGTCTGCAGAGTCTCCAGGGGTCTTTAAAGCAGGGCTGTCCAGTCCTGGTCCTGGAGGGGTCAGTGTGTGTGTGTGTCTGCAGAGTCTCCAGGGGTCTTTAAAGCAGGGCTGTCCAGTCCTGGTCCTGGAGGGGCCAGTGTGTGTGTGTGTGTGTGTGTGTGTCTGCAGAGTCTCCAGGGGTCTTTAAAGCAGGGCTGTCCAGTCCTGGTCCTGGAGGGGTCAGTGTGTGTGTGTGTGTCTGCAGAGTCTCCAGGGGTCTTTAAAGCAGGGCTGTCCAGTCCTGGTCCTGGAGGGGTCAGTGTGTGTGTGTGTCTGCAGAGTCTCCAGGGGTCTTTAAAGCAGGGCTGTCCAGTCCTGGTCCTGGAGGGGCCAGTGTGTGTGTGTGTGTGTGTGTGTGTCTGCAGAGTCTCCAGGGGTCTTTAAAGCAGGGCTGTCCAGTCCTGGTCCTGGAGGGGTCAGTGTGTGTGTGTGTGTGTCTGCAGAGTCTCCAGGGGTCTTTAAAGCAGGGCTGTCCAGTCCTGGTCCTGGAGGGGTCAGTGTGTGTGTGTGTCTGCAGAGTCTCCAGGGGTCTTTAAAGCAGGGCTGTCCAGTCCTGTTCCTGGAGGGGTCAGTGTGTGTGTGTCTGCAGAGTCTCCAGGGGTCTTTAAAGCAGGGCTGTCCAGTCTGGTCCTGGAGGGGTCAGTGTGTGTGTGTGTGTGTGTGTGTGTGTGTGTCTGCAGAGTCTCCAGGGGTCTTTAAAGCAGGGCTGTCCAGTCCTGGTCCTGGAGGGGTCAGTGTGTGTGTGTGTCTGCAGAGTCTCCAGGGGTCTTTAAAGCAGGGCTGTCCAGTCTGGTCCTGGAGGGGTCAGTGTGTGTGTGTGTGTGTGTGTGTGTGTGTGTGTGTGTCTGCAGAGTCTCCAGGGGTCTTTAAAGCAGGGCTGTCCAGTCCTGGTCCTGGAGGGGTCAGTGTGTGTGTGTGTCTGCAGAGTCTCCAGGGGTCTTTAAAGCAGGGCTGTCCAGTCCTGGTCCTGGAGGGGTCAGTGTGTGTGTGTCTGCAGAGTCTCCAGGGGTCTTTAAAGCAGGGCTGTCCAGTCCTGGTCCTGGAGGGGTCAGTGTGTGTGTGTCTGCAGAGTCTCCAGGGGTCTTTAAAGCAGGGCTGTCCAGTCTGGTCCTGGAGGGGTCAGTGTGTGTGTGTGTGTGTGTGTCTGCAGAGTCTCCAGGGGTCTTTAAAGCAGGGCTGTCCAGTCCTGGTCCTGGAGGGGTCAGTGTGTGTGTGTCTGCAGAGTCTCCAGGGGTCTTTAAAGCAGGGCTGTCCAGTCCTGGTCCTGGAGGGGCCAGTGTGTGTGTGTGTGTGTGTGTGTGTGTCTGCAGAGTCTCCAGGGGTCTTTAAAGCAGGGCTGTCCAGTCCTGGTCCTGGAGGGGTCAGTGTGTGTGTGTGTGTGTCTGCAGAGTCTCCAGGGGTCTTTAAAGCAGGGCTGTCCAGTCCTGGTCCTGGAGGGGTCAGTGTGTGTGTGTGTCTGCAGAGTCTCCAGGGGTCTTTAAAGCAGGGCTGTCCAGTCCTGTTCCTGGAGGGGTCAGTGTGTGTGTGTCTGCAGAGTCTCCAGGGGTCTTTAAAGCAGGGCTGTCCAGTCTGGTCCTGGAGGGGTCAGTGTGTGTGTGTGTGTGTGTGTGTGTGTCTGCAGAGTCTCCAGGGGTCTTTAAAGCAGGGCTGTCCAGTCCTGGTCCTGGAGGGGTCAGTGTGTGTGTGTGTCTGCAGAGTCTCCAGGGGTCTTTAAAGCAGGGCTGTCCAGTCTGGTCCTGGAGGGGTCAGTGTGTGTGTGTGTGTGTGTGTGTGTGTGTGTGTCTGCAGAGTCTCCAGGGGTCTTTAAAGCAGGGCTGTCCAGTCCTGGTCCTGGAGGGGTCAGTGTGTGTGTGTGTCTGCAGAGTCTCCAGGGGTCTTTAAAGCAGGGCTGTCCAGTCCTGGTCCTGGAGGGGTCAGTGTGTGTGTGTCTGCAGAGTCTCCAGGGGTCTTTAAAGCAGGGCTGTCCAGTCCTGGTCCTGGAGGGGTCAGTGTGTGTGTGTCTGCAGAGTCTCCAGGGGTCTTTAAAGCAGGGCTGTCCAGTCCTGGTCCTGGAGGGGTCAGTGTGTGTGTGTGTCTGCAGAGTCTCCAGGGGTCTTTAAAGCAGGGCTGTCCAGTCTGGTCCTGGAGGGGTCAGTGTGTGTGTGTGTCTGCAGAGTCTCCAGGGGTCTTTAAAGCAGGGCTGTCCAGTCTGGTCCTGGAGGGGTCAGTGTGTGTGTGTGTGTGTGTGTGTGTGTGTGTCTGCAGAGTCTCCGGGGTTCTTTAAAGCAGGGCTGTCCAGTCCTGGTCCTGGAGGGGTCAGTGTGTGTGTGTCTGCAGAGTCTCCGGGGTTCTTTAAAGCAGGGCTGTCCAGTCCTGGTCCTGGAGGGGTCAGTGTGTGTGTGTCTGCAGAGTCTCCAGGGGTCTTTAAAGCAGGGCTGTCCAGTCCTGGTCCTGGATGGGTCAGTGTGTGTATGTGTGTCTGCAGAGTCTCCAGGGGTCTTTAAAGCAGCGCTGTCCAGTCTTGGTCCTGGAGGGGTCAGTGTGTGTGTGTGTGTGTGTGTGTGTGTGTGTGTCTGCAGAGTCTCCAGGGGTCTTTAAAGCAGGGCTGTCCAGTCTGGTCCTGGAGGGGTCAGTGTGTGTGTGTGTGTGTGTGTGTGTCTGCAGAGTCTCCAGGGGTCTTTAAAGCAGGGCTGTCCAGTCCTGGTCCTGGAGGGGTCAGTGTGTGTGTGTGTGTCTGCAGAGTCTCCAGGGGTCTTTAAAGCAGGGCTGTCCAGTCCTGGTCCTGGAGGGGTCAGTGTGTGTGTGTCTGCAGAGTCTCCAGGGGTCTTTAAAGCAGGGCTGTCCAGTCCTGGTCCTGGAGGGGTCAGTGTGTGTGTGTGTGTGTGTGTGTCTGCAGAGTCTCCAGGGGTCTTTAAAGCAGGGCTGTCCAGTCCTGGTCCTGGAGGGGTCAGTGTGTGTGTGTGTCTGCAGAGTCTCCAGGGGTCTTTAAAGCAGGGCTGTCCAGTCCTGGTCCTGGAGGGGCCAGTGTGTGTGTGTGTGTGTGTGTCTGCAGAGTCTCCAGGGGTCTTTAAAGCAGGGCTGTCCAGTCCTGGTCCTGGAGGGGTCAGTGTGTGTGTGTGTGTCTGCAGAGTCTCCAGGGGTCTTTAAAGCAGGGCTGTCCAGTCCTGGTCCTGGAGGGGTCAGTGTGTGTGTGTGTCTGCAGAGTCTCCAGGGGTCTTTAAAGCAGGGCTGTCCAGTCCTGGTCCTGGAGGGGCCAGTGTGTGTGTGTGTGTGTGTGTGTCTGCAGAGTCTCCAGGGGTCTTTAAAGCAGGGCTGTCCAGTCCTGGTCCTGGAGGGGTCAGTGTGTGTGTGTGTGTGTCTGCAGAGTCTCCAGGGGTCTTTAAAGCAGGGCTGTCCAGTCCTGGTCCTGGAGGGGTCAGTGTGTGTGTGTGTCTGCAGAGTCTCCAGGGGTCTTTAAAGCAGGGCTGTCCAGTCCTGTTCCTGGAGGGGTCAGTGTGTGTGTGTCTGCAGAGTCTCCAGGGGTCTTTAAAGCAGGGCTGTCCAGTCTGGTCCTGGAGGGGTCAGTGTGTGTGTGTGTGTGTGTGTGTGTGTGTCTGCAGAGTCTCCAGGGGTCTTTAAAGCAGGGCTGTCCAGTCCTGGTCCTGGAGGGGTCAGTGTGTGTGTGTGTCTGCAGAGTCTCCAGGGGTCTTTAAAGCAGGGCTGTCCAGTCTGGTCCTGGAGGGGTCAGTGTGTGTGTGTGTGTGTGTGTGTGTGTGTGTGTCTGCAGAGTCTCCAGGGGTCTTTAAAGCAGGGCTGTCCAGTCCTGGTCCTGGAGGGGTCAGTGTGTGTGTGTGTCTGCAGAGTCTCCAGGGGTCTTTAAAGCAGGGCTGTCCAGTCCTGGTCCTGGAGGGGTCAGTGTGTGTGTGTCTGCAGAGTCTCCAGGGGTCTTTAAAGCAGGGCTGTCCAGTCCTGGTCCTGGAGGGGTCAGTGTGTGTGTGTCTGCAGAGTCTCCAGGGGTCTTTAAAGCAGGGCTGTCCAGTCTGGTCCTGGAGGGGTCAGTGTGTGTGTGTGTGTGTGTCTGCAGAGTCTCCAGGGGTCTTTAAAGCAGGGCTGTCCAGTCCTGGTCCTGGAGGGGTCAGTGTGTGTGTGTCTGCAGAGTCTCCAGGGGTCTTTAAAGCAGGGCTGTCCAGTCCTGGTCCTGGAGGGGCCAGTGTGTGTGTGTGTGTGTGTGTGCTGCAGAGTCTCCAGGGGTCTTTAAAGCAGGGCTGTCCAGTCCTGGTCCTGGAGGGGTCAGTGTGTGTGTGTGTGTGTCTGCAGAGTCTCCAGGGGTCTTTAAAGCAGGGCTGTCCAGTCCTGGTCCTGGAGGGGTCAGTGTGTGTGTGTGTCTGCAGAGTCTCCAGGGGTCTTTAAAGCAGGGCTGTCCAGTCCTGTTCCTGGAGGGGTCAGTGTGTGTGTGTCTGCAGAGTCTCCAGGGGTCTTTAAAGCAGGGCTGTCCAGTCTGGTCCTGGAGGGGTCAGTGTGTGTGTGTGTGTGTGTGTGTCTGCAGAGTCTCCAGGGGTCTTTAAAGCAGGGCTGTCCAGTCCTGGTCCTGGAGGGGTCAGTGTGTGTGTGTGTCTGCAGAGTCTCCAGGGGTCTTTAAAGCAGGGCTGTCCAGTCTGGTCCTGGAGGGGTCAGTGTGTGTGTGTGTGTGTGTGTGTGTGTCTGCAGAGTCTCCAGGGGTCTTTAAAGCAGGGCTGTCCAGTCCTGGTCCTGGAGGGGTCAGTGTGTGTGTGTGTCTGCAGAGTCTCCAGGGGTCTTTAAAGCAGGGCTGTCCAGTCCTGGTCCTGGAGGGGTCAGTGTGTGTGTGTCTGCAGAGTCTCCAGGGGTCTTTAAAGCAGGGCTGTCCAGTCCTGGTCCTGGAGGGGTCAGTGTGTGTGTGTCTGCAGAGTCTCCAGGGGTCTTTAAAGCAGGGCTGTCCAGTCCTGGTCCTGGAGGGGTCAGTGTGTGTGTGTGTCTGCAGAGTCTCCAGGGGTCTTTAAAGCAGGGCTGTCCAGTCTGGTCCTGGAGGGGTCAGTGTGTGTGTGTGTGTGTGTGTGTGTGTATGTCTGCAGAGTCTCCAGAGGTCTTTAAAGCAGGGCTGTCCAGTCCTGGTCCTGGAGGGGTCAGTGTGTGTGTGTGTCTGCAGAGTCTCCAGGGGTCTTTAAAGCAGGGCTGTCCAGTCCTGGTCCTGGAGGGGTCAGTGTGTGTGTGTGTCTGCAGAGTCTCCAGGGGTCTTTAAAGCAGGGCTGTCCAGTCCTGGTCCTGGAGGGGTCAGTGTGTGTGTGTATCTGCAGAGTCTCCAGGGGTCTTTAAAGCAGGGCTGTCCAGTCCTGGTCCTGGAGGGGTCAGTGTGTGTGTGTGTCTGCAGAGTCTCCAGGGGTCTTTAAAGCAGGGCTGTCCAGTCCTGGTCCTGGAGGGGCCAGTGTGTGTGTGTGTGTGTCTGCAGAGTCTCCAGGGGTCTTTAAAGCAGGGCTGTCCAGTCCTGGTCCTGGAGGGGTCAGTGTGTGTGTGTGTGTGTCTGCAGAGTCTCCAGGGGTCTTTAAAGCAGAGCTGTCCAGTCCTGGTCCTGGAGGGGTCAGTGTGTGTGTGTGTCTGCAGAGTCTCCAGGGGTCTTTAAAGCAGGGCTGTCCAGTCCTGGTCCTGGAGGGGTCAGTGTGTGTGTGTCTGCAGAGTCTCCAGGGGTCTTTAAAGCAGGGCTGTCCAGTCTGGTCCTGGAGGGGTCAGTGTGTGTGTGTGTGTGTGTGTGTGTGTCTGCAGAGTCTCCAGGGGTCTTTAAAGCAGGGCTGTCCAGTCCTGGTCCTGGAGGGGTCAGTGTGTGTGTGTGTCTGCAGAGTCTCCAGGGGTCTTTAAAGCAGGGCTGTCCAGTCTGGTCCTGGAGGGGTCAGTGTGTGTGTGTGTGTGTGTGTGTGTGTGTGTCTGCAGAGTCTCCAGGGGTCTTTAAAGCAGGGCTGTCCAGTCCTGGTCCTGGAGGGGTCAGTGTGTGTGTGTGTCTGCAGAGTCTCCAGGGGTCTTTAAAGCAGGGCTGTCCAGTCTGGTCCTGGAGGGGTCAGTGTGTGTGTGTGTGTGTGTGTGTCTGCAGAGTCTCCAGGGGTCTTTAAAGCAGGGCTGTCCAGTCCTGGTCCTGGAGGGGTCAGTGTGTGTGTGTGTGTCTGCAGAGTCTCCAGGGGTCTTTAAAGCAGGGCTGTCCAGTCCTGGTCCTGGAGGGGTCAGTGTGTGTGTGTGTGTGTCTGCAGAGTCTCCAGGGGTCTTTAAAGCAGGGCTGTCCAGTCTGGTCCTGGAGGGGTCAGTGTGTGTGTGTGTGTGTGTGTCTGCAGAGTCTCCAGGGGTCTTTAAAGCAGGGCTGTCCAGTCTGGTCCTGGAGGGGTCAGTGTGTGTGTGTGTGTGTGTCTGCAGAGTCTCCAGGGGTCTTTAAAGCAGGGCTGTCCAGTCCTGGTCCTGGAGGGGTCAGTGTGTGTGTGTGTGTCTGCAGAGTCTCCAGGGGTCTTTAAAGCAGGGCTGTCCAGTCCTGGTCCTGGAGGGGTCAGTGTGTGTGTGTGTGTGTGTGTCTGCAGAGTCTCCAGGGGTCTTTAAAGCAGGGCTGTCCAGTCCTGGTCCTGGAGGGGTCAGTGTGTGTGTGTGTCTGCAGAGTCTCCAGGGGTCTTTAAAGCAGGGCTGTCCAGTCCTGGTCCTGGAGGGGTCAGTGTGTGTGTGTCTGCAGAGTCTCCAGGGGTCTTTAAAGCAGGGCTGTCCAGTCCTGGTCCTGGAGGGGTCAGTGTGTGTGTGTGTGTCTGCAGAGTCTCCAGGGGTCTTTAAAGCAGGGCTGTCCAGTCCTGGTCCTGGAGGGGCCAGTGTGTGTGTGTGTCTGCAGAGTCTCCAGGGGTCTTTAAAGCAGGGCTGTCCAGTCCTGGTCCTGGAGGGGAGGGGGGCTGATGACCTAGCAGATCACTCTGTGACCGTGCTGAGTAGAGAGACAATATCACAGCCTGTTCCTCATACAAGCAGCTGGTACTCCCTGTCGAGCATCTGCAGCAGCTGACTCCTCTCTGTCTTGGCTGCATGCAGACAGCAGAATTTTGCAAAAAAGAAATTGTGGCTCATGCAGGAAGATACTCAAGTCGTGAGAGAAATTAGATACTGTGCGTTCAGCCCTGATTTTGGGGCCAATGTTTTCAAATGGCTGTAGTGACGATTGCTTTGTTTCTATTATTTGGCCAGCAGCCATATCCCCCTGCAGCTCCCAGCTGGCAGCCCCCACTGGAGCCCCAGCAGGTGGGAGCCTGGCCAGTACCTGGAGGGGAGACTCCTGGGAAAAACTAAGGCTGCTGCTGGAAGAGGTGTTAGTGGGGGCCAGCAGGGGGCGCTCTCACCCTGCGGTCTGTGTGGGTCCTGATGCCCCAGTATCGTGACGGGGGACACTGGACTGTAAGAAGGCGCCGTCCTTCGGATGAGACGTCAAACCGAGGTCCTGGACTCGGAGGGCTGTCTGTGGGGAGTCTGCATGTTCTCCCGGTGTTGGCCTGAGTTTCCACCAGGTGGTCCGGCTTCCTCCCGCAGTCCAGAGCCGGGCTGGTGGGTGACTTGGCTTCTGGGAGAACTGGGCTCTGGTGTGAGTCTGTGTCTGTGATGGACTGGTGTGAGTAGGGCCAGCAGGGGGCGCTCTCACCCTGCGGTCCATGTGGGTCCTGATGCCCCAGTATAGTGACGGGGGACACTGGACTGTAAACAGGTGCCGTCCTTCGGATGAGACGTCAAACCGAGGTCCTGACTCTCTGTGCTCATTAACACTCCCGGGGTGTCTCTGGAGAAGAGTAGGGGTGTCACCCCAGTGTCCTGGCCTGATTCCCCCCCCTGGTCTTGACCCATCATGGCCTCCTAATCACCCCCCTCTCTGAACTGGCTCCATCCCTCTGCTCTCCTCCCCACTGAGAGCTGCTGTGTGCTGAGCGGACTGGAGCATCATCCAGGTGGGGGCTGCACACTGGGGGGGGCTGGAGGGGATCCCCCTGACCTGGGAAGAGCTCTGAGGGGAGGGTCCAGAAAAGCGCTATATAAGTGTAAGCAATTATTATTATTATTATTATTATTATTATTATTACTTTGTTTCTTTCATATGGCCCGGAAGAGGACCGCGAGTCTTGCAGACAGCGATGTCAGGAAGGTAAAAACATGTTTATTTTCACTTCATGCTTTGAACTTTCATAGACCAAGCCTAGAAGAACAGGTTTAGAAAATTGTTGTGGGGGTGTCGTTCCATGCAGAGGCTTGAACGAATCTCCTTCTCCTCTTTCAGTACTGTGTAAGACAGGGCTGTCCAGTCCTGGTCCTGGAGGGGTCAGTGTGTGTGTGTGTGTCTGCAGAGTCTCCAGGGGTCTTTAAAGCAGGGCTGTCCAGTCCTGGTCCTGGAGGGGTCAGTGTGTGTGTGTGTCTGCAGAGTCTCCAGGGGTCTTTAAAGCAGGGCTGTCCAGTCCTGGTCCTGAAGGGGTCAGTGTGTGTGTGTGTCTGCAGAGTCTCCAGGGGTCTTTAAAGCAGGGCTGTCCAGTCCTGGTCCTGGAGGGGTCAGTGTGTGTGTGTGTGTGTGTGTGTGTGTCTGCAGAGTCTCCAGGGGTCTTTAAAGCAGGGCTGTCCAGTCCTGGTCCTGGAGGTGTCAGTGTGTGTGTGTGTGTCTGCAGAGTCTCCAGGGGTCTTTAAAGCAGGGCTGTCCAGCCCTGGTCCTGGAGGGGTCAGTGTGTGTGTGTGTGTCTGCAGAGTCTCCAGGGGTCTTTAAAGCAGGGCTGTCCAGTCCTGGTCCTGGAGGGGTCAGTGTGTGTGTGTGTGTCTGCAGAGTCTCCAGGGGTCTTTAAAGCAGGGCTGTCCAGTCCTGCTCCTGGAGGGGTCAGTGTGTGTGTGTGTGTCTGCAGAGTCTCCAGGGGTCTTTAAAGCAGGGCTGTCCAGTCCTGGTCCTGGAGGGGTCAGTGTGTGTGTGTGTGTGTGTGTGTGTGTCTGCAGAGTCTCCAGGGGTCTTTAAAGCAGGGCTGTCCAGTCCTGGTCCTGGAGGGGTCAGTGTGTGTGTGTGTCTGCAGAGTCTCCAGGGGTCTTTAAAGCAGGGCTGTCCAGTCTGGTCCTGGAGGGGTCAGTGTGTGTGTGTGTGTGTGTGTGTGTGTCTGCAGAGTCTCCGGGGTTCTTTAAAGCAGGGCTGTCCAGTCCTGGTCCTGGAGGGGTCAGTGTGTGTGTGTCTGCAGAGTCTCCGGGGTTCTTTAAAGCAGGGCTGTCCAGTCCTGGTCCTGGAGGGGTCAGTGTGTGTGTGTCTGCAGAGTCTCCAGGGGTCTTTAAAGCAGGGCTGTCCAGTCCTGGTCCTGGATGGGTCAGTGTGTGTATGTGTGTCTGCAGAGTCTCCAGGGGTCTTTAAAGCAGCGCTGTCCAGTCCTGGTCCTGGAGGGGTCAGTGTGTGTGTGTGTGTGTGTGTGTGTGTGTGTGTGTCTGCAGAGTCTCCAGGGGTCTTTAAAGCAGGGCTGTCCAGTCTGGTCCTGGAGGGGTCAGTGTGTGTGTGTGTGTGTGTGTGTGTGTGTGTCTGCAGAGTCTCCAGGGGTCTTTAAAGCAGGGCTGTCCAGTCCTGGTCCTGGAGGGGTCAGTGTGTGTGTGTGTGTCTGCAGAGTCTCCAGGGGTCTTTAAAGCAGGGCTGTCCAGTCCTGGTCCTGGAGGGGTCAGTGTGTGTGTGTCTGCAGAGTCTCCAGGGGTCTTTAAAGCAGGGCTGTCCAGTCCTGGTCCTGGAGGGGTCAGTGTGTGTGTGTGTGTGTGTGTGTGTGTGTGTGTCTGCAGAGTCTCCAGGGGTCTTTAAAGCAGGGCTGTCCAGTCCTGGTCCTGGAGGGGTCAGTGTGTGTGTGTGTGTGTGTGTGTGTGTGTGTGTCTGCAGAGTCTCCAGGGGTCTTTAAAGCAGGGCTGTCCAGTCCTGGTCCTGGAGGGGTCAGTGTGTGTGTGTGTCTGCAGAGTCTCCAGGGGTCTTTAAAGCAGGGCTGTCCAGTCCTGGTCCTGGAGGGGCCAGTGTGTGTGTGTGTGTGTGTGTGTGTCTGCAGAGTCTCCAGGGGTCTTTAAAGCAGGGCTGTCCAGTCCTGGTCCTGGAGGGGTCAGTGTGTGTGTGTGTGTCTGCAGAGTCTCCAGGGGTCTTTAAAGCAGGGCTGTCCAGTCCTGGTCCTGGAGGGGTCAGTGTGTGTGTGTGTCTGCAGAGTCTCCAGGGGTCTTTAAAGCAGGGCTGTCCAGTCCTGGTCCTGGAGGGGCCAGTGTGTGTGTGTGTGTGTGTGTGTGTGTGTCTGCAGAGTCTCCAGGGGTCTTTAAAGCAGGGCTGTCCAGTCCTGGTCCTGGAGGGGTCAGTGTGTGTGTGTGTGTGTCTGCAGAGTCTCCAGGGGTCTTTAAAGCAGGGCTGTCCAGTCCTGGTCCTGGAGGGGTCAGTGTGTGTGTGTGTCTGCAGAGTCTCCAGGGGTCTTTAAAGCAGGGCTGTCCAGTCCTGTTCCTGGAGGGGTCAGTGTGTGTGTGTCTGCAGAGTCTCCAGGGGTCTTTAAAGCAGGGCTGTCCAGTCTGGTCCTGGAGGGGTCAGTGTGTGTGTGTGTGTGTGTGTGTGTGTGTGTGTCTGCAGAGTCTCCAGGGGTCTTTAAAGCAGGGCTGTCCAGTCCTGGTCCTGGAGGGGTCAGTGTGTGTGTGTGTCTGCAGAGTCTCCAGGGGTCTTTAAAGCAGGGCTGTCCAGTCTGGTCCTGGAGGGGTCAGTGTGTGTGTGTGTGTGTGTGTGTGTGTGTGTCTGCAGAGTCTCCAGGGGTCTTTAAAGCAGGGCTGTCCAGTCCTGGTCCTGGAGGGGTCAGTGTGTGTGTGTGTCTGCAGAGTCTCCAGGGGTCTTTAAAGCAGGGCTGTCCAGTCCTGGTCCTGGAGGGGTCAGTGTGTGTGTGTCTGCAGAGTCTCCAGGGGTCTTTAAAGCAGGGCTGTCCAGTCCTGGTCCTGGAGGGGTCAGTGTGTGTGTGTCTGCAGAGTCTCCAGGGGTCTTTAAAGCAGGGCTGTCCAGTCTGGTCCTGGAGGGGTCAGTGTGTGTGTGTGTGTGTGTGTCTGCAGAGTCTCCAGGGGTCTTTAAAGCAGGGCTGTCCAGTCCTGGTCCTGGAGGGGTCAGTGTGTGTGTGTCTGCAGAGTCTCCAGGGGTCTTTAAAGCAGGGCTGTCCAGTCCTGGTCCTGGAGGGGCCAGTGTGTGTGTGTGTGTGTGTGTGTGTCTGCAGAGTCTCCAGGGGTCTTTAAAGCAGGGCTGTCCAGTCCTGGTCCTGGAGGGGTCAGTGTGTGTGTGTGTGTGTCTGCAGAGTCTCCAGGGGTCTTTAAAGCAGGGCTGTCCAGTCCTGGTCCTGGAGGGGTCAGTGTGTGTGTGTGTCTGCAGAGTCTCCAGGGGTCTTTAAAGCAGGGCTGTCCAGTCCTGTTCCTGGAGGGGTCAGTGTGTGTGTGTCTGCAGAGTCTCCAGGGGTCTTTAAAGCAGGGCTGTCCAGTCTGGTCCTGGAGGGGTCAGTGTGTGTGTGTGTGTGTGTGTGTGTGTGTCTGCAGAGTCTCCAGGGGTCTTTAAAGCAGGGCTGTCCAGTCCTGGTCCTGGAGGGGTCAGTGTGTGTGTGTGTCTGCAGAGTCTCCAGGGGTCTTTAAAGCAGGGCTGTCCAGTCTGGTCCTGGAGGGGTCAGTGTGTGTGTGTGTGTGTGTGTGTGTCTGCAGAGTCTCCAGGGGTCTTTAAAGCAGGGCTGTCCAGTCCTGGTCCTGGAGGGGTCAGTGTGTGTGTGTGTCTGCAGAGTCTCCAGGGGTCTTTAAAGCAGGGCTGTCCAGTCCTGGTCCTGGAGGGGTCAGTGTGTGTGTGTCTGCAGAGTCTCCAGGGGTCTTTAAAGCAGGGCTGTCCAGTCCTGGTCCTGGAGGGGTCAGTGTGTGTGTGTCTGCAGAGTCTCCAGGGGTCTTTAAAGCAGGGCTGTCCAGTCCTGGTCCTGGAGGGGTCAGTGTGTGTGTGTGTCTGCAGAGTCTCCAGGGGTCTTTAAAGCAGGGCTGTCCAGTCTGGTCCTGGAGGGGTCAGTGTGTGTGTGTGTGTGTGTGTATGTCTGCAGAGTCTCCAGAGGTCTTTAAAGCAGGGCTGTCCAGTCCTGGTCCTGGAGGGGTCAGTGTGTGTGTGTGTCTGCAGAGTCTCCAGGGGTCTTTAAAGCAGGGCTGTCCAGTCCTGGTCCTGGAGGGGTCAGTGTGTGTGTGTGTCTGCAGAGTCTCCAGGGGTCTTTAAAGCAGGGCTGTCCAGTCCTGGTCCTGGAGGGGTCAGTGTGTGTGTGTATCTGCAGAGTCTCCAGGGGTCTTTAAAGCAGGGCTGTCCAGTCCTGGTCCTGGAGGGGTCAGTGTGTGTGTGTGTCTGCAGAGTCTCCAGGGGTCTTTAAAGCAGGGCTGTCCAGTCCTGGTCCTGGAGGGGCCAGTGTGTGTGTGTGTGTGTGTGTGTGTGTCTGCAGAGTCTCCAGGGGTCTTTAAAGCAGGGCTGTCCAGTCCTGGTCCTGGAGGGGTCAGTGTGTGTGTGTGTGTGTCTGCAGAGTCTCCAGGGGTCTTTAAAGCAGAGCTGTCCAGTCCTGGTCCTGGAGGGGTCAGTGTGTGTGTGTGTCTGCAGAGTCTCCAGGGGTCTTTAAAGCAGGGCTGTCCAGTCCTGGTCCTGGAGGGGTCAGTGTGTGTGTGTCTGCAGAGTCTCCAGGGGTCTTTAAAGCAGGGCTGTCCAGTCTGGTCCTGGAGGGGTCAGTGTGTGTGTGTGTGTGTGTGTGTGTGTGTGTGTCTGCAGAGTCTCCAGGGGTCTTTAAAGCAGGGCTGTCCAGTCCTGGTCCTGGAGGGGTCAGTGTGTGTGTGTGTCTGCAGAGTCTCCAGGGGTCTTTAAAGCAGGGCTGTCCAGTCTGGTCCTGGAGGGGTCAGTGTGTGTGTGTGTGTGTGTGTGTGTGTCTGCAGAGTCTCCAGGGGTCTTTAAAGCAGGGCTGTCCAGTCCTGGTCCTGGAGGGGTCAGTGTGTGTGTGTGTCTGCAGAGTCTCCAGGGGTCTTTAAAGCAGGGCTGTCCAGTCCTGGTCCTGGAGGGGTCAGTGTGTGTGTGTCTGCAGAGTCTCCAGGGGTCTTTAAAGCAGGGCTGTCCAGTCCTGGTCCTGGAGGGGTCAGTGTGTGTGTGTCTGCAGAGTCTCCAGGGGTCTTTAAAGCAGGGCTGTCCAGTCCTGGTCCTGGAGGGGTCAGTGTGTGTGTGTGTCTGCAGAGTCTCCAGGGGTCTTTAAAGCAGGGCTGTCCAGTCTGGTCCTGGAGGGGTCAGTGTGTGTGTGTGTGTGTGTGTGTGTATGTCTGCAGAGTCTCCAGAGGTCTTTAAAGCAGGGCTGTCCAGTCCTGGTCCTGGAGGGGTCAGTGTGTGTGTGTGTCTGCAGAGTCTCCAGGGGTCTTTAAAGCAGGGCTGTCCAGTCCTGGTCCTGGAGGGGTCAGTGTGTGTGTGTGTCTGCAGAGTCTCCAGGGGTCTTTAAAGCAGGGCTGTCCAGTCCTGGTCCTGGAGGGGTCAGTGTGTGTGTGTATCTGCAGAGTCTCCAGGGGTCTTTAAAGCAGGGCTGTCCAGTCCTGGTCCTGGAGGGGTCAGTGTGTGTGTGTGTGTGTCTGCAGAGTCTCCAGGGGTCTTTAAAGCAGGGCTGTCCAGTCCTGGTCCTGGAGGGGTCAGTGTGTGTGTGTGTGTCTGCAGAGTCTCCAGGGGTCTTTAAAGCAGGGCTGTCCGGTCCTGGTCCTGGAGGGGTCAGTGTGTGTGTGTCTGCAGAGTCTCCAGGGGTCTTTAAAGCAGGGCTGTCCAGTCCTGGTCCTGGAGGGGTCAGTGTGTGTGTGTGTGTGTGTCTGCAGAGTCTCCGGGGGTCTTTAAAGCAGGGCTGTCCAGTCCTGGTCCTGGAGGGGTCAGTGTGTGTGTGTGTCTGCAGAGTCTCCAGGGGTCTTTAAAGCAGGGCTGTCCAGTCCTGGTCCTGGAGGGGTCAGTGTGTGTGTGTGTGTGTCTGCAGAGTCTCCAGGGGTCTTTAAAGCAGGGCTGTCCAGTGCTGGTCCTGGAGGGGTCAGTGTGTGTGTGTCTGCAGAGTCTCCAGGGGTCTTTAAAGCAGGGCTGTCCAGTCCTGGTCCTGGAGGGGTCAGTGTGTGTGTGTGTGTGTCTGCAGAGTCTCCGGGGGTCTTTAAAGCAGGGCTGTCCAGTCCTGGTCCTGGAGGGGTCAGTGTGTGTGTGTGTCTGCAGAGTCTCCAGGGGTCTTTAAAGCAGGGCTGTCCAGTCCTGGTCCTGGAGGGGTCAGTGTGTGTGTGTGTCTGCAGAGTCTCCAGGGGTCTTTAAAGCAGGGCTGTCCAGTCCCGGTCCTGGAGGGGTCAGTGTGTGTGTGTCTGCAGAGTCTCCAGGGGTCTTTAAAGCAGGGCTGTCCAGTCTTGGTCCTGGAGGGGTCAGTGTGTGTGTCTGCAGAGTCTCCAGGGGTCTTTAAAGCAGGGCTGTCCAGTCCTGGTCCTGGAGGGGTCAGTGTGTGTGTGTGTGTGTCTGCAGAGTCTCCGGGGGTCTTTAAAGCAGGGCTGTCCAGTCCTGGTCCTGGAGGGGTCAGTGTGTGTGTGTGTCTGCAGAGTCTCCAGGGGTCTTTAAAGCAGGGCTGTCCAGTCCTGGTCCTGGAGGGGTCAGTGTGTGTGTGTGTCTGCAGAGTCTCCAGGGGTCTTTAAAGCAGGGCTGTCCAGTCCTGGTCCTGGAGGGGTCAGTGTGTGTGTGTCTGCAGAGTCTCCAGGGGTCTTTAAAGCAGGGCTGTCCAGTCTTGGTCCTGGAGGGGTCAGTGTGTGTGTCTGCAGAGTCTCCAGGGGTCTTTAAAGCAGGGCTGTCCAGTCCTGGTCCTGGAGGGGTCAGTGTGTGTGTCTGCAGAGTCTCCAGGGGTCTTTAAAGCAGGGCTGTCCAGTCCTGGTCCTGGAGGGGTCAGTGTGTGTGTGTGTCTGCAGAGTCTCCAGGGGTCTTTAAAGCAGGGCTGTCCAGTCCTGGTCCTGAAGGGGTCAGTGTGTGTGTGTGTCTGCAGAGTCTCCAGGGGTCTTTAAAGCAGGGCTGTCCAGTCCTGGTCCTGGAGGGGTCAGTGTGTGTGTGTGTGTGTGTGTGTGTGTCTGCAGAGTCTCCAGGGGTCTTTAAAGCAGCGCTGTCCAGTCCTGGTCCTGGAGGGGTCAGTGTGTGTGTGTCTGCAGAGTCTCCAGGGGTCTTTAAAGCAGGGCTGTCCAGTCCTGGTCCTGAAGGGGTCAGTGTGTGTGTGTGTCTGCAGAGTCTCCAGGGGTCTTTAAAGCAGGGCTGTCCAGTCCTGGTCCTGGAGGGGATCTAGCATGCGTTATTAAAACCAGGGTCTGTGAAGGTCTACTCAGTGACGGTGCCGAGCACAGTGAGTACGGGGTAAGAGCGCAGAGCTGCTGGTGGCGGTGGCGGCCGTGCGGATCCTCTGAGGGCAGGAAATGCGCCCCAGTTTCCGGTGTGGTGTGAGGTTGTGATGCCGAGGGCAGCCGTGGGCTGTCGCGGCTGACACGAGCCCCGCTTCGCTTTCTCCTCCCAGGCCCGGCGAGCAAGAGCAACAAGAAACACGGTACAAAATGCTGTGACAAAAAACCCCACTGTGGCTGCAAAACTACAACCACAGCTCCCAGCACGGGCGGAGCCGCCGCCAGCCCCACTCCAGGTGAGGTGACCTTTCGTTCATGAGTCATCCGCAACGAGCTCCACAGGGATCCATCGGCACTGCATGGGGGGGGTCAGTCGCAGCTGGCCAACCATGAGTTATCCACGACTAGTGACGCTGTAATGCATAGGCACTGCACGTACGCTGTGCTCTCAAGACAGCTGGATGGGAAGCCGGTATGGTTGAAGCCGATACCCTGGCGTCTCTCCAGACACAGCTGGGTGAGCTCCTCCAGTCAGGACAGGAGGCTCTTCTGTACACAGAGAGGGGTGGGGGTGGGGAACAAGCTGCCCAGCCTGTGTGGTTGAAGCCGATACCCTGGCTTCTCTCCAGACACAGCTGGGTGAGCTCCTCCAGTCAGGACAGGAGGCTCTTCTGTACACAGAGGGTGGCGGGGGTGGGGAACAAGCTGCCCAGTCCGTGTGGTTGAAGCCGATACCCTGGCTTCTCTCCAGACACAGCTGGGTGAGCTCCTCCAGTCAGGACAGGAGGCTCTACTGTACACAGAGGGTGGTGGGGGTGGGGAACAAGCTGCCCAGCCCTGTGGTTGAAGCCGATACCCTGGCTCCTCTCCAGACACAGCTGGGTGAAATCCTTGTATAAGTTACCTACTAACTCCCAGACAGGCCGAACGGCTTGCAACTTTTCTGTAGTTCTTACTGTTGTCCATTAGGGCCGCTGCTCTCTAAAACAAAGCCTGAGTCTCCACCTTGTGGTGGAAAGTGGGATTGTGGGTTTTCCGGTCTCTCTTCACCGATCATCTGCTTGTTTTCAGTATCGGCTACTTGTTGCCCCGGCCCCTCCCTGTTCACAACCGGCAGTCACGGTGAGTACGGGTTCGAGCAAGCGCCTCCTCTGCGCCATCGGGGAAAGTTGTCCCGGATTTTAGAGTTCATGGTTTATATGAGAAAAAAAGTGTTCCTGTGCTCTAAGCAATGCCGAGAATAGCGTAGCAAGAAGAGGAGACACTAATCTACACAAAGGGTGGTGGGGGTGGGGAACAAGCCGCCCAGCCCTTTGGTTGAAGCCGATACCCTGGCTTTTCTCCAGACACAGCTGGGTGAGCTCCTCCAGTCAGGACAGGAGGCTCTTCTGTACACAGAGGGTGGCGGGGGTGGGGAACAAGCCACCCAGCCCTGTGGTTGAAACCGATACCCTGGCTTCTCTCCAGACACAGCTGGGTGAGCTCCTCCAGTCAGGACAGGAGGCTCTTCTGTACACAGAGGGGGGTGGGGGTGGGGAACAAGCTGCCCAGCCCTGTGGTTGAAGCCGATACCCTGGCTTCTCTCCAGACACAGCTGGGTGAGCTCCTGAGTTACCAGCTACCAAACGGGCTGGATCCATGGAACCGTTTTCTTGATAAGAATCTACTGCCATTAAAAGTGTACAATAGTTACCCGACAAAAAAAAAAACGGTTTCTGGAGCTGAACATCCTTACCGGGAGCTGCACAGATAGTAAGACGAGGTCAAAATAAATGTGGCTGTATAAGTACTGAATCTCTGGAATATCAGTTTTGCCCTGCAGGGGTAGGGCTGTTGCTCACGGGACGTGTTGGTGTTTTGTAGGCTTCTGCAGAGCTTTATGCAGTGTATTTATGACAAATGAAGTCAAGGTCTTCCACATGTATGCTAAAAAAAACCCCCACAGGAACAATTTTTCATTGATTTGGTTGTTTGCCAGTTGTTCATAAATCAAAAGATCCAGAGGGCGTTTCGATTTTTCTCCTATAATAGTGTGTTTTTGGGCTGCAAAAACGTCATTCATGATTTGACACGCATCCTTTCCCCTGCTGCGTTCTGAAACGCGGCGGCGATGTCGTTTCCTGTCCCGCTCCAGGGTCCCTGACCAGCGGAGCAAACCCTGCTCCCGGCAGTCCTACATCCCGTGAGTATCCTGGAGCGGAGGAAACGGAGCCTTCAATTCCGGGCTGGGGGGTCGGTCGTGACGTCTCACCTTTCAGGCCTCACTGAACACTGTAGGGGTCCGGGAGGGGATGATAGTGTTGAGGGAACTGAGAGATATCGCTCCTTTCAGGCCTCACTGAACACAGGCTGTAGGGGTTCGGGAGGGAGGGGATGATAGTGTTGAGGGAACTGAGAGATATAGCTCCTTTCAGACCTCACTGAACACTGTTGTGGTCCAGGAGGGGATGATAGTGTTGAGGGAACTGAGAGATATCGCTCCTTTCAGGCCTCACTGAACACAGGCTGTAGGGGTTCAGGAGGGAGGGGATGATAGTGTTGAGGGAACTGAGAGATATAGCTCCTTTCAGACCTCACTGAACACTGTTGTGGTCCAGGAGGGGATGATAGTGTTGAGGGAACTGAGAGATATCGCTCCTTTCAGGCCTCACTGAACACAGGCTGTAGGGGTTCGGGAGGGAATGATAGTGTTGGGGGAACTGAGAGATATAGCTCCTTTCAGGCCTCACTGAACACTGTTGTGGTCCAGGAGGGGATAATAGTGTTGAGGGAACTGAGAGATATCGCTCCTTTCAGGCCTCACTGAACACAGGCTGTAGGGGTTCAGGAGTGAGAGAATAGTGTTGAGGTGACTGAGAGATATAGCTCCTTTCAGGCCTCACTGAACACTGTAGGGGTCCAGGAGGGGATGATAGTGTTGAGGGAACTGAGAGATATCGCTCCTTTCAGGCCTCAGTGAACACAGGCTGTAGGGGTTCAGGAGTGAGATAATAGTGTTGAGGTGACTGAGAGATATAGCTCCTTTCAGGCCTCACTGAACACTGTAGGGGTCCAGGAGGGGATGATAGTGTAGAGGGAACTGAGAGATATCGCTCCTTTCAGGCCTCACTGAACACAGGCTGTAGGGGTTCGGGAGGGAGGGGATGATAGTGTTGAGGTAACTGAGCGATATAGCTCCTTTCAGGCCTCACTGAACACTGTTGTGGTCCAGGAGGGGATAATAGTGTTGAGGGAACTGAGAGATATCGCTCCTTTCAGGCCTCACTGAACACAGGCTGTAGGGGTTCGGGAGGGAATGATAGTTGAGGTGACTGAGAGATATCGCTCCTTTCAGGCCTCACTGAACACAGGCTGTAGGGGTTCAGGAGTGAGAGAATAGTGTTGAGGTGACTGAGAGATATAGCTCCTTTCAGGCCTCACTGAACACTGTAGGAGTTAAGGAGGAGATAATAGTGTTGAGGGAACTGAGAGATATACAGTAGCTCCTTTGAGGCCTCAGTGAACACTGTAGGGGTTAAGGAGGGGATAACAGTGTTGAGGGAACTGAGAGATATCTCTGCCCATAAGCTCACTGAAGAACGAGCCGCCCGGCGCCGTGCTGTGTAAAAGACAGCACAGCGCGCGGTCAGGGCGCTCAGGGTGCACTGCGCTGTTCCCGCAGAGAGGGCGGCGATCTCCGCCTCGCTGGGGACCGGCGTGCTGCTGCTGCTCCTCCTGGCTCTGCTGGGGGCGCTGTGGCACCGGAGGAAGACCCGCGAGAAAGGTAGCCGCGCTCCCGTCTGGTCTCTGCCCCTCTCCCGATGAGGATGAGGTCTTGTGTGTGACTGCCAGCGTCGACCGTCAGGAGCGAACCTGTGTGATGATGATGATGATGATGATGAGGTCTTGTGTGTGACTGCCAGCGTCGACCGACAGTAGTGAACCTGTGTGATGATGATGATGATGAGGATGAAGTCTTGTTTGTGACTGCCAGCGTCGACCGTCAGTAGCGAACCTGTGTGATGATGATGATGATGATGATGAGGTCTTGTGTGTGACTACCAGTGTCGACCGACAGTAGTGAACCTGTGTGATGATGATGATGATGAGGTCTTGTTTGTGACTACCAGCGTCGACCGTCAGTAGCGAGCCTGTGTGATGATGATGATGATGATGATGAGGTCTTGTGTGTGACTGCCAGCGTCGACCGACAGTAGTGAACCTGTGTGATGATGATGATGAGGTCTTGTTTGTGACTGCCAGCGTCGACCGACAGTAGTGAACCTGTGTGATGATGATGATGATGAGGATGAAGTCTTGTTTGTGACTGCCAGCGTCGACCGACAGTAGTGAACCTGTGTGACGATGATGATGATGAGGTCTTGTTTGTGACTGCCAGCGTCGACCATCAGGAGCGAACCTGTGTGGCGATGATGATGATGAGGTCTTGTTTGTGACTGCCAGCGTCGACCGTCAGTAGCGAACCTGTGTGGTGAGGATAAGGATGCTGATGCTGATGAAGTCTTGTTCGTTCTTACCAGAGTCGGCTGTCCGTATCGAACCCGGTTACGTTCTGGCCCAGGCCCCGCAGCAGGTGGCAGGAACAGGTGAGCACCCCCCCACACACGTGTGCTTTCCCAAACGGACGGCCCGCTGGCGCCGACCCTTCTGACCTCTCCTCGTCCTTCGCCACTCGCAGGGCGGCAGGCCAGACCCGAGCACCTGTATGAAGAAGTCGGGGATCCCGGCTCCAGAGGCGTCCGTGAGCAGAGCGCAGGTGTGGTCAGATGAACAGATGTTCGCAGCCTGCAGGGCCCTGTTATAGTAGTAATTGTAATGACAACAGTAATAATAATGACCACAGTAATAGCATCAGTGATAGCAATACATGTAATAACAGCAGTACTAGCAGCAATAATGATAGTAATAAACACAGTTTTAACAACAGCGGTAGTAATAACTGTAATAACAGTACTAGCAGCAATAATGATAGTAATAAACACAGTTATAACAACAGCGGTAGTAATAACTCTAATAACAGTACTAGCAGCAATAATGATAGTAATAAACACAGTTATAACAACAGCGATAGTAATAACTGTAATAATAGTTCTAGCAGTAATAATGATAGTAATAAACACAGTTATAACAACAGTGATAGTAAGAACTGTAATAACAGTAACTAGCAGCAATAATGATAGTAACAAACACAGTAATAACAACAGCGATAGTAATAACTAATAACAGCACCAGCACCAATAATAATAATGACCACAGTAATAGCATCAGTGATAGTAATACATGTAATAACAACAGTACTAGCAGCAATAATGATAATAATAAACACAGTTATAACAACAGCGATAGTAATAACTGTAATAACAACAGTACTAGCAGCAATAACTACAGTAATAAACACTTATAACAACATGGATTGTAATAATAACTGTTATAATAGTAATTAAAACTGTAGTAGCAGTAGTAATAAAGGCGATGGTAACCGTGGCGGATGTCTTCTCTGTCGCTGCTAGACGCGGTGGCCAGGATCGGATCGGAATATGCTCTGGCCCAGGCCCCCGAAGATCCCAGCAGCGGGCGGGACTGACTCTTTCCCTGTGCCCGGCTGTGCGGAGCTCTCCTCGCGTGTGTGTGTCCTGTGATGGACTGGTGTCCTGTCCAGTGTGTGTGTGTGTGTGTGTGTGTGTGTGTGTCCTGTGATGGACTGGTGTCCTGTCCAGTGTGTGTGTGTGTGTGTGTGTGTGTCCTGTGATGGACTGGTGTCCTGTCCAGTGTGTGTGTGTGTGTGTGTGTGTGTCCTGTGATGGATTGGTGTCCTGTCCAGTGTGTGTGTGTGTGTGTGTGTGTGTCCTGTGTTGGACTGGTGTCCTGTCCAGTGTGTGTGTGTCCTGTGATGGACTGGTGTCCTGTCCAGTGTGTGTGTGTGTGTGTGTGTGTGTGTGTGTCCTGTGATGGACTGGTGTCCTGTTTCAGGAAGGCCTCCACGTGTGCCTTGAACACAGCTGTCGCCCCAGAAAAACGGATTGGCACAATCCCACTGGATTCTCCTTGTTTCTGTTCAGTGGAATAGGGTTTATTTAAAAACGCAGCCCATGTAAATATTTCTGTTTCATGTAGTCCCCTTAAACTCCACTCTTTCTGTTGCTCTCTGTTGCATGGCTGCCAGAAAGATCGTGCGAGAATGACATCAGGAATGTTTCTGAATGCTCTAGGAGTTTGTATAAGTGCGCTGTTTCGTTTCTCTCACGTGCCCAAGTTATTCTCTGTTAAGAATCGCATGTGTCACCTGAAACACTGAGGCATTTCAGTAGGTTTTCTGATAATGATAGTGATGATGGTAGCAGCTGGACGATGTGAAGAACTCCCAGTACTGTTCATGCCCGTTTACCAGCAGCTCTTGAGCCTCTGTCGCTGTCCTGGACTCCACTGGCAAAGTGTGATCCCAAGGAGATGGACGTTGTGGCCTGTGAGAGAACAGTAAGTTCAGGCAAATTGGAGGTCCTTGTCTGAACTACATTCCCCAGAATGCTGTGCAGAATGAACTGCTGCGTCCTGTCACCCCGACCCATTGTCTTAACAACAACTGGAGTGGACTACATTCCCCAGAATACTGTGCAGAGTGAACAGATCCCCTCTGTCACCCCTGACCCATTGTCTTACAGCAACTGGACTGGACTACATTCCCCAGAATACTGTGCAGAGTGAACAGATCCCCTCTGTCACCCCTGACCCATTGTCTTACAGCAACTGGACTGGACTACATTCCCCAGAATACTGTGCAGAGTGAACAGAACCCCTCTGTCACCCCTGACCCATTGTCTTACAGCAACTGGACTGGACTACATTCCCCAGAATACTGTGCAGAGTGAACAGAACCCCTCTGTCACCCCTGACCCATTGTCTTACAGCAACTGGAGTGGACTACATTCCCCAGAATACTGTGCAGAGTGAACAGAACCCCTCTGTCACCCCTGAACCATTATCTTACGGCAACTGGAGTGGACTACATTCCCCAGAATACTGTGCAGAGTGAACAGAACCCCTCTGTCACCCCTGAACCATTATCTTACGGCAACTGGAGTGGACTACATTCCCCAGAATACTGTGCGGAATGACCTGAAGCTGTCAGTCACCTGACCTGTTGTCTTACAGCAGCTGATCTGGACTACATTCCCCACAGTGCTGTGCAGAATGAGCTGAAGCCCTCAGTCACTCTTGACCCATTGTCTCACAGCATGTGGTCTGAATGTCATTTCACAGAATACTGTCAGGTGACTAACGGATGGCAGCCGTTCACCCCCCACAGCATTCTGGGAGATGTAGTCCGGACAAGGACCTCCATTTTG
Source organism: Atractosteus spatula (assembly GCF_055471065.1). Classification (NCBI taxonomy): domain Eukaryota; kingdom Metazoa; phylum Chordata; class Actinopteri; order Semionotiformes; family Lepisosteidae; genus Atractosteus; species Atractosteus spatula. The sequence goes on from NW_028296612.1 coordinate 2,458,678, forward strand.
TGTGAACCCGCTGACCCCTCACAGGAGCCCCCAGGTGTGTGTGAAGTGAAGTGAGATTAAGGAGATTCTGAGTGCTACAGCTCACCTGTTTTGTTTCTGTTTCATGTCCTGAATTATGCTAATATATGATTGTAAGTGACTGTGATTTTTCAGGCTCTGTAACAGTAATGTCTTGACTTCACGGTAATAACAGTAACAGAAGTTACTCCAAATCTGGATTCTGAATTTTTATAACCTCCGTTTTCTGTCAAAATAAAATTGTTAGATGGTTTTCTGTTTGATGTCATCACCCTCTGTGTACAGAAGAGCCTCCTGTCCTGACTGGAGGAGCTCACCCAGCTGTGTCTGGAGAGAAGCCAGGGTATCGGCTTCAACCACAGGGCTGGGCAGCTTGTTCCCCACCCCCACCACCCTCTGTGTACAGAAGAGCCTCCTGTCCTGACTGGAGGAGCTCACCCAGCTGTGTCTGGAGAGAAGCCTGGGCATCGGCTTCAACCACAGGGCTGGGCAGCTTGTTCCCCACCCCCGCCACCCTCTGTGTACAGAAGAGCCTCCTGTCCTGACTGGAGGAGCTCACCCAGCTGTGTCTGGAGAGAAGCCAGGGTATCGGCTTCAACCACAGGGCTGGGCAGCTTGTTCCCCACCCCCGCCACCCTCTGTGTACAGAAGAGCCTCCTGTCCTGACTGGAGGAGCTCACCCAGCTGTGTCTGGAGAGAAGCCAGGGTATCGGCTTCAATCACACGGCTGGGCAGCTTGTTCCCCACCCCCGCCACCCTCTGTGTACAGAAGAGCCTCCTGTCCTGACTGCAGGAGCTCACCCAGCTGTGTCTGGAGAGAAGCCAGGGTATCGGCTTCAACCACACGGACTGGGCAGCTTGTTCCCCACCCCCACCACCCTCTGTGTACAGTAGAGCCTCCTGTCCTGACTGGAGGAGCTCACCCAGCTGTGTCTGGAGAGAAGCCAGGGTATCGGCTTCAATCACACGGCTGGGCAGCTTGTTCCCCACCCCCGCCACCCTCTGTGTACAGAAGAGCCTCCTGTCCTGACTGCAGGAGCTCACCCAGCTGTGTCTGGAGAGAAGCCAGGGTATCGGCTTCTACAACCCTGCTGGGCAGCTTGTTCCCCACCCCTGCCACCCTTTTGTAAAGAAGTGCCTCCTTCACTTTCTTAACAGTGAATACCTCAGGAATAAACACACGACAGGGCAGGAGGCACAGAGGGAGAGGAGATCACAGGGGATCCCTCATTAATAAGCACACACAACAGGACAGGAGACACTGAGAGAGAGGAGATCACAGAGAATCCCTCGGTAATAAGCACACACACACCAGGACGGGAGACACTGAGAGAGAGGAGAGTGCACGTTCATTCAATAATACATACAGGATATTGAGAAAGTCCCTGTCTCGGGAAAGCAGTCTAGGCGAAGCCCTCGTCGCAGGAAACCACCGGTGGACCGCTGTCCACTGCTTGTGCACCCCTCCCTGAGAAAGAGGAAGCTCTTCGGATCCTCTCGGTATGACTCCCACCTCCCCTTCACTTTCCTCTGTACTTCATCTGTCTGTTTCGCAGCCTGGATCGGCTGTGTGTGTGTGTGTGTGTTGTCCCCGAGATCTTTCCTGTCTGGGTCTGAAACTTCAGGAACGGCATGACGCTGCTCCCGACTCTGACTCTGCTTCCCGCTACAGTCTGCAGAGGAATCCCAGGTAAGGAAGCTGGGGCACCATCTCCTCCTCCTCCTCCTGCGCTGCTGGTGCGTTTTTAGTCTTGGATAACGTTAGAGAGGTTGTTTTTTTCTCTCTCCTTACTGAGGAGTTTTTGGCTCATCTCCTCCGTTGTGTCCTGGCCTATTCTGCTCTTTCCACCGCCCTGCGTCGTCACACGGCTGTGTAATAAGCACCCTGGGGTGGGGGGTGGGGGGCCACCTTGTTGTGAAAGGCGCTATATCAAATGAAGTGGAATCGGACCGAAGATTTCAGATTTAAGATGATGTGGTTTCTTTCGGCCGTCGGGATCTCTCTTCGGGATCGTTTCCGGCAGCTGCCAGAATGACGGCAGGGAGGGAGGGGTGGTCTCCGTGAGCTGCTGAATCCCGGGATGAGAACAGGCTCGGAACGAGGTGGCCGAGCCCCCTGAGCCATTCTGAGTGGTGTTAAAATCCTGTGTTCCCATCTTCCCTTTCAACATCGGGTCTGGCCGAGAAGCACGGGTGCCGATGTTTCAAAGCGATAGATAGAGAGATCGATACTTTATTGATCCCGTGAGGGGAAATTTGCAGTGCAACAGCAGCTTAACACAGACAACACAGCCACAGTGTAACGAATGATACAATAATAATACAATACAATACAATCAGTCCAGTGAGAAGCACACTAAAAGAGTTACTCCCAGTCCAGGACACACACAGAACAAACCAGAACAGAACAGTACGCAGACAAATCGTATCGCACATATGAATGTAAATATAGATGTAGATATAAATGTTTTGCACGGGTCCCGGGCGTATATCGCACAGAAAACGGTTGTAAACAGGAAAAGAGAGAGAGCAGATGTAGCAGTAGATGTATAGATGTGCTCAGTCCAGAAACAGGGCCCTGTTCAGTGTGGCCTCTGCCCAGACACAAGGCAGATGCGTCGTACAGTCTGAGGGCAGGGGGCCAGAAGGACCTCCTGTGGAGCCCCCTGTTGCACCGCGGGTGGATCAGCCTGTGGCTGAACGTGCTCTTCAGTTCCACCAGCCTGTCGTAGAGGGCATGACAGGAGGCTGTTGTAATCATGTCTGCTCTGCCCCCACAAGAGCGGGCTTCTCTTCCCGTCTTTGTGAGGAAGGACCTTCACGGGCTTGCATCAGATCTTTATTTACCCTCTTACAGCTGCTCTCCAGCACGACCAGAACATCAGTTTTTTTTTTCTAGGCGATGAGGCAAGGCAGGAAAATTTCACTTCCTCCTGTAGTTCGTGTCCCCCTGTTTTTCTGACAGAAAGTTCGATATGTTACAGGTGAGAGGCCCGTTTGGTCGGTAGGAGTTACAGTACCTAATCCAGGGATCTCATCCAGCTTGTTCCCCTCCCCCACCACCCTCTGTGTACAGAAGAGCCTCCTGTCCTGACTGGAGGAGCTCACCCAGCTGTGTCTGGAGAGGAGCAAGAGTATCGGCTTCAGCCACAGGGCTGGGCAGCTTGTTCCCCACCCCCACCCCTGTCTGTGTACAGAAGAGCCTCCTGCCCTGACTGGAGGAGCTCACCCAGCTGTGTCTGGAGAGAAGCCAGGGTATCGGCTTCAGCCACAGGGCTGGGCAGCTTGTTCCCCACCCCCACCACTCTCTGTGTACAGAAGAGCCTCCTGTGCTCAGTTCAGAAGTGTGCGTAGAAGACTATAGTTCTAATACAGGAATTCAGTGCGACAGATGATGCTGAACGAACAATCTGGGGACGACATCCCCAGAGGTAATGTGGATGAGTACAGCATCATGTCCCATGGAGCAATGTAGTTGATGGCGCTCAATTGATAAGTACTATATTTTATAGTGACGCTGCAAGTTACTGTATAAAAGATGAGAGACCGGGGGCTCCCCGAGATCAGGACTGGAGACCTCTAATCACAACACTAGGCTTTGAATTCTCACCCGTGCTGTGGAGAGCTGTACAAGGTGGTGTGAGATACAGTACTAATCAATCAGATCTGCTTCGCAGAGGGAGTAATATCGCTCACACCAGGAGGGGAGATGCACTTCTCCTGCTCTGCTAAAGGACCAGAGGTCGCCTGGGAGTGGGAGCCTCTGTATCCCAGGTGCGCAGGAGTGAAGTCAACGTGGACACTGATCTACAGCATGGACAGGAATGGGGCTCACAGGGTGGAGTCGGACAGGTTTGAGGGGAGACTGACAGCGACTGCAGGTCCGCAGAGCAGAGAGTTCAGACTGGTGCTGAAGGACACAGTCATGAGCGACTCCGGGCTCTACAGCTGCTCCGCTTCTACAGGACGTGTTGGAGATCGTCTCAATCTGACTGTGACTGCAGGTAGATCATTACCGCACGAATGAATACTTACGGGTTTCCGTTGATCACAGCTGGCCGAAAACTCAAAACACACGCTCTGTGAATTCTCCTTACAGCCGAGCTTTTAGTAACAACACAGCCAAGACCTGTTGATCATAGATGGGCCATTGGTGCTGGGTTTGATCCGGCTCATCTGAAGCAGGGGGTTATTTTTTTACCGTGAAATATTTTTTTTTCCTTTGAACCCCATCCTTCGAAGACTTTAAATCTTATTTATCGTATTCAATTAAGATTGAAATTAACCCAATCTAATTGTTCAAATGATATTGAATCAATGGCATTAACAAATTAGATTAAAATCGAATTTTCTAACTCCGAACTTTTGAATATTGTAAATAGGCTCACCGGGTGACAGTGAGTTAATTCATTATGTTATTGGCAAGGGGCTTGATTAGTAGACTGGGTGTAGCAGAACGGTCTCTGGACGGACTATATTGACTGAAGACCGAAGCTAACGAAGGCCTCCGAGTACTGTAAATAGCCTCACTGGGTGTCAGCGAGTTGATTCATTACATTATAGGCCAGAGTGGGGGAGTTGATTCTGTGTTCTCACATGGCATGAATTAGCAGTGTTAGTCCATGAACGGGGTTTCACTGGGTCAGCTGGTGGTGGGGTTTGGAGCAGCAGTGGTCTTGCATCAGTCAGCTCCTACTGATCGATCAGGCTGCCGGCTGCCTGCAGTGCTTCAGTGCCCCATAGTCAACTGCTGTGAATTCTCTCCTCTTTTTCCTCCTGCAGGTTGTCACAGGGGCTTCAGAGTGACTCCGGCTTCCCAGGGGCTTCAGAGTGGGGCTTCAGAGTGACTCCGGCTTCCCAGAACGTCACACCCAGGCTGGTAGAGCCTTTCAGTGTCTATTGCACTGCCTGTGATGGTACAGAGTTGCCCCCTAAAAGCTTTGACTTGATTTGTCAGTGGGCGGCTCATCAGTACAGACTCCAGCGGGTACATGGTGGGTCGGAAATCTCTGACTGTCCTGGCGGTGGACGAGAGAATCGAGGGAGGAGTGAGCTGTGGCGCTGGGGGTCAGAGGTCAGAGCTGTGCCTGAGAGTGGACCGTCACTCTGGGCAGGACAGCCCGTCCACTGTGTCCACCGCTACCCTACAACCCGGAGACCGGACCGACGTGTCCACGTCTCCCCTACAACCCACAAACCAGACCACTGAGACAGAAACAGGTGAGTGAGGACGTTCTGACCCTTGTTAGTGTTTTACTGTCCAGGCTGGACTGCAGGCCTCAATGCAGGCTTTGTGATAGAATACTGGACTGTCCATCATGTGTCAAGAGCTGCTAACTGACCAGTAACTGACCAACACAGTCTTATCAGTGAGACATGTAGGTCTGTATGAGTGTCCAGTGCCCGTCAAGAGCTGGTAACTGACCAGTAACTGACCAACACAGTCTTATCAGTGAGACATGTAGGTCTGTGTGAGTGACCAGTGCCTGACCAGTCTTTATACAGGGCTGTCCAGCATGTGTTAAGAGCTGCTAACTGACCAGTAACTGGCCAACTCAGTCTTATCAGTGAGACATGTAGGTCTGTATGAGTGTCCAGTGCCCGTCAAGAGCTGGTAACTGACCAGTAACTGACCAACACAGTCTTATCAGTGAGACATGTAGGTCTGTGTGAGTGACCAGTGCCTGACCAGTCTTTACACTGGACTGTCCAGCATGTGTCAAGAGCTGGTAACTGACCAGGAACTGTCCAACACAGTCTTATCAGTGAGACATGTAGGTCTGTATGAGTGACCAGTGCCCATCAAGAGCTGGTAACTGACCAGTAACTGACCAACACAGTCTTATCAGTGAGACATGTAGGTCTGTATGAGTGACCAGTGCCCATCAAGAGCTGCTAACTGACCAGTAACTGGCCAACACAGTCTTATCAGTGAGACATGTAGGTCTGTATGAGTGACCAGTGCCCATCAAGAGCTGGTAACTGACCAGTAACTGACCAACACAGTCTTATCAGTGAGACATGTAGGTCTGTATGAGTGACCAGTGCCCATCAAGAGCTGGTAACTGACCAGTAACTGACCAACACAGTCTTATCAGTGAGACATGTAGGTCTGTATGAGTGACCAGTGCCCGTCAAGAGCTGGTAACTGACCAGTAACTGGCCAACACAGTCTTATCAGTGAGACATGTAGGTCTGTATGAGTGACCAGTGCCCATCAAGAGCTGGTAACTGACCAGTAACTGGCCAACACAGTCTTATCAGTGAGACATGTAGGTCTGTATGAGTGACCAGTGCCCATCAAGAGCTGGTAACTGACCAGTAACTGGCCAACACAGTCTTATCAGTGAGACATGTAGGTCTGTATGAGTGACCAGTGCCCATCAAGAGCTGCTAACTGACCAGTAACTGACCAACACAGTCTTATCAGTGAGACATGTAGGTCTGTATGAGTGACCAGTGACTCAGGTGACCAGTCCCTGACCAGTCTTTATACAGCTAGGGTTGCCTAGCTATGTCTTTCTGATGAGCCCCCACTAAGGCAGGTACAGGTGTCTGGGGCTGCTGGCTTTAACTTCAGAGAAGCATTTTAAAAAACAAATCTATTCGTGGCATTTCTGCATTGGGAAGCCTGCAGGCAGTCAGTGTTCACATTTCACACAAGTCAGAGGGAGTGCATGCTCTGTGAGCGGACATCAGCCACACATGTGTCCATTCCACTGGACTGTGCTTAGATCAGATCACTTTATTAACCCTTTACAATGTCTTGCAGGAGGAACTGGTCTTGTCGCAGACCCCAGCTGGCTCTCCAGGAGACACACAGACAGGGAGAGAGAGAAGCTGGGGGTCAGAGCGCAGGGGTCGGCCATTTATACGGCGCCCCTGGAGCAGCTGGGGTTCAGGGCCTCGCTCAGGGGGGGCCCCAACGGAGTAGGATTCCTCTGCCGGCCGCGGGATTCGAACTGGCAAACCCCATTCCGACCACAGGCGCAGATCCTGAGCCACAGCTCCACCGCGCTCTCTGATGGGCCCTAGTACGTACAGTAGCTGCTGGCTTCAACTCTGGATGTGAATTAGAAAGCCGAAACACCTCAATCGATTTCTAGTGGGGGTGAATATGGGCTCCGGCAGTTTTGCAGTGCCGATATTCATTCGCGCAGTATGTCTGTCCTGTTCTGATTATTTCTGGGGCTCAGGCTCTGCGCCGGGGGCTGGAAGGGTTTGCCGGTTCGAATCCCGCGGCCGGCAGAGGAATCCTACTCCGTTGGGGCCCCCCCCTGAGCAAGACCCTTCACCCCAGCTGCTCCAGGGGCGCCGTGTAAATGGCCGACCCTGCGCTCTGACCCCCCAGCTTCTCTCTCTCCCTGTCTGTGCGTCTCCTGGAGAGCCAGCTGGGGTCTGCGACAAGACCGATTCCTCCTGCAAGAAACTGTATTGGGCCCATAAAGTGATCTTATTGATCATATTGACTGTTGTGTCGTCCCCACGCCCCCCCCAACCCTCTGCTTCAGCACCAGGCCGATCCGAGACTGGGGGGATGGCTCCGGTGTTGGGGATCCTGGCCGGCGCCCTGCGGTGGGGCGGTGGCGTGGTTCTGCAAGGCCGGGAGAGACCGCTGAGTCCCGATCGTCCAGGACCGGATTCGCGGAAGTCCGGAGAAATCAGCCGAAAGATAGGTTTCCGGACCCCGGGGGCGCCGTGCTGATGAAAGAGAAGAAAAAAGCTTAGTTGAAAACAAAAAAGACAAAAGGAATTCAAGTAAACGGGGGTCCACGTGTCCGTAATGAGAGAATGAGGGACATTCCTGAAAGTTCTCTCCTTTTTTTTTCCTCATAATTAATGGCGAACGCACCAGGCGCCCTCCCGTCTTTGTCCCGTCTGTCTCCCTATACAACGTCCCGGAAAAAAGTGAGGAAGCCCCTGATCGATCTGCCTTTTTTTTTTCCCTGTCCCGTCCCCCTCCCCAGAGAGAGGAAGAGGAGCGCTGAGCCGCCAGGTGAGGCCCTCTCTGTCTCTGAGCAGGCCGAGCGCCCTGCTGCTGGGTGTGGAAGTGTCTGGGAGGGGGGGGGGGGTGCTGACTGAACTGCGAACCCGGTGATTTCTGAGTTCAGTTTGTCATTCTTCTGAGAGAGGGTGATTGTTGAAGTCAACTTTTTCCTTACAGCTCGGGGGTCCCCAGTCCTGGTCCAGTGAGTCTTATAGCTCAGGGGTCCCCAATCCTGATACTGGGGTCCCCAGTCCAGTGAGTCTCACAGCTCAGGGGTCCCCAGTCCAGTGAGTCTTACAGCTCAGGGGACCCCAGTCCAGTGAGTCTTACAGCTCAGGGGTCCCCAATCCTGATACTGGGGACTCCAGTCCAGTGAGTCTTATAGCTCAGGGGTCCCCAGTCCAGTGAGTCTTATAGTTCAGGGGTCCCCAGTCCAGTGAGTCTCATAGCTCAGGGGACCCCAGTCCAGTGAGTCTCACAGCTCAGGGGTCCCCAGTCCAGTGAGTCTAACAGCTCAGGGGTCCCCAGTTCAGTTAGTCTTACAGCTCAGGGGTCCCCAGTTCAGTGAGTCTTATAGCTCAGTGGTCCCCCAGTCCAGTGAATCTAACAGCTCAGAGAGGCCCTCTCTGTCTCTGAGCAGGCCGAGCGCCCTGCTGCTGGGTGTGGAAGTGTCTGGGAGGGGGGGGGGGTGCTGACTGAACTGCAAACCCGGTGATTTCTGAGTTCAGATTGTCATTCTTCTGAGAGAGGGTGATTGTTGAAGTCAACTTTTTCCTTACAGCTCGGGGGTCCCCAGTCCTGGTCCAGTGAGTCTTACAGCTCGGGGGTCCCCCAGTCCAGTGAGTCTTATAGCTCAGGGGTCCCCAGTCCTGGTCCAGTGAGTCTTATAGCTCAGGGGTCCCCAATCCTGATACTGGGGTCCCCAGTCCAGTGAGTCTCACAGCTCAGGGGTCCCCAGTCCAGTGAGTCTTACAGCTCAGGGGTCCCCAATCCTGATACTGGGGACTCCAGTCCAGTGAGTCTTATAGCTCAGGGGTCCCCCAGTCCTGTGAGTCTTATAGTTCAGGGGTCCCCAGTCCAGTGAGTCTTACAGCTCAGGGGACCCCAGTCCAGTGAGTCTAACAGCTCAGGGGACCCCAGTCCAGTGAGTCTTACAGCTCAGGGGTCCCCAGTTCAGTGAGTCTAACAGCTCAGGGGTCCCCAGTTCAGTGAGTCTCACAGCTCAGTGGTCCCCAGTCCAGTGAGTCTCACAGCTCAGGGGACCCCAGTCCAGTGAGTCTCACAGCTCAGGGGACCCCAGTCCAGTGAGTCTTACAGCTCAGGGGTCCCCAGTCCAGTGAGTCTTACAGCTCAGGGGTCCCCCAGTCCAGTGAGTCTTACAGCTCAGGGGTCCCCCAGTCCAGTGAGTCTTATAGCTCAGGGGTCCCCCAGTCCAGTGAGTCTTATAGTTCAGGGGTCCCCAGTCCAGTGAGTCTTACAGCTCAGGGGTCCCCCAGTCCAGTGAGTCTTACAGCTCAGGGGACCCCAGTCCAGTGAGTCTTATAGCTCAGGGGTCCCCAGTCCAGTGAGTCTTACAGCTTAGGGGTCCCCTGTCCAGTGAGTCTTACAGCTCAGGGGTCCCCAGTCCAGTGAGTCTTATAGCTCAGGGGTCCCCAGTCCAGTGAGTCTTACAGCTCAGGGGTCCCCCAGTCCAGTGAGTCTTACAGCTCAGGGGACCCCAGTCCAGTGAGTCTTATAGCTCAGGGGTCCCCAGTCCAGTGAGTCTTACAGCTTAGGGGTCCCCTGTCCAGTGAGTCTTACAGCTCAGGGGTCCCCAGTCCAGTGAGTCTCACAGCTCAGGGGTCCCCAGTCCAGTGAGTCTCACAGCTCAGGGGTCCCCAGTCCAGTGAGTCTTACAGCTCAGGGGTCCCCAGTCCAGTGAGTCTCACAGCTCAGGGGTCCCCAGTCCAGTGAGTCTCACAGCTCAGGGGTCCCCAGTCCAGTGAGTCTTACAGCTCAAGGGACCCCAGTCCAGTGAGTCTTACAGCTCAGGGGTCCCCAATCCTGATACTGGGGACTCCAGTCCAGTGAGTCTTATAGTTCAGGGGACCCCAGTCCAATGAGTCTTACAGCTCAGGGGTCCCCAGTCCAGTGAGTCTTATAGTTCAGGGGTCCCCAGTCCAGTGAGTCTTACAGCTCAGGGGTCCCCAGTCCAGTGAGTCTTACAGCTCAGGGGTCCCCAGAGTGCTGCCCTCAGGTGTGTGACTGTGCAGCAGTCCCACAATCCCTCAGCCTGCTCTTCAGTTCAGGGCGCCTCACCCCCACGTATTCATCACAGCTGTGTGTCTGCTTCATTTCTGACAGGGCAAAGTCAAGCCGTCCCCTTACAGGTGAGTCCAAGACGACGCTTTTATTTAAACATGTGTTTAGTTTGAGAGCCATGAGCAAAATCCAGTGGAAGCGCATTTAACACTGAGAACGGGGAGGGGGAGAGGCAGTTCTTTACACAAAGGGTGGTGGGGGTGGGGAACAAGCTGTGTTGTTGAAGCTGCTACCCTGGCTTCTCTCCAGACACAGCTGGGTGAGCTCCTCCAGTCAGGACAGGAGGCTCTTCTGTACACAGAGGGGGGTGGGGGTGGGGAACAAGCTGCCCAGCCCTGTGGTTGAAGCCGATACCCTGGCTTCTCTCCAGACACAGCTGGGTGAGCTCCTCCAGTCAGGACGTGCTTGAAACTGTCCCTATGAAACTCCCCCGATATCCCAAACTTTCTCTCTCTCTCTCTCTCTGTAAACGCCCCCCCGACCTCTGATTTCTCTCCCTCCGTCCATCGCAGACTCCGGAGGAGACTGCCTACACCACAGTGGCCGAGAAACCCACAGTAAGTCTCGGGAGCTCCGGTCGGTCGGTCCTGAAAACCCCCCCCCCCAGCCAGAGCTCGGCTCTCGCGAGTCTCTCACGATGGAGGGCGCCTACGTGAGGCAGCAGGGCTCCCTGCTCCTCTCCAGGTGTGGCCGGCAGTCTGATCACGAGCTCGGCACACGCGATTCGCTGAGAGAGGTGCCCTACTTTGGGGACTTTAGCAAAGCCCTTTAATGCAGGTCTGCTTTTAAAAGCCCCGGGCCCGGACCGCGACGATTAATGATGATAAATTAAGTTCTCAGGGCTGGGAGTGTTTTGTTTTGTTGTCGTTGTCGTTGTGTTTCAGTGTGAACATCCCACTGTTTTGAAGTTAACACAGTCATTAACAGGGGGGATGGTGGTTTGGCACAGTGGTTAGGGATAGGGGCCCTGGGCTCAGTTCTGGACCGGGGGGTGCTGTCTGTGTGGAGTTTGCACGTCCTGTGATGGACTGGTGTCCTGTCCAGGGTGTGTGAGTGTGTGTGTGTCCTGTAATGGACTGGTGTCCTGTCCAGGGTGTGTGTGTGTGTGTGTGTGTTCTGTAATGGACTGTTGTCCTGTCCAGGGTGTGTGAGTGTGTGTGTGTGTCCTGTAATGGACTGGTGTCCTGTCCAGGGTGTGTGAGTGTGTGTGTCCTGTGATGGACTGGTGTCCTGTCCAGGGTGTGTGTGTTTGTGTCCTGTGATGGACTGCTGTCCTGTCCAGGGTGTATGAGTGTGTGTGTGTCCTGTGATGGACTGGTGTCCTGTCCAGGGTGTGTGAGTGTGTGTGTGTGTCCTGTAATGGACTGGTGTCCTGTCCAGGGTGTGTGAGTATGTGTGTGTGTCCTGTGATGGACTGGTGTCCTGTCCAGGGTGTGTGTGTGTGTGTCCTGTGATGGACTGGTGTCCTGTCCAGGGTGTGTGTGTGTGTCCTGTGATGCACTGGTGTCCTGTCCAGGGTGTGTGAGTGTGTGTGTGTCCTGTGATGGACTGGTGTCCTGTCCAGGGTGTGTGAGTGTGTGTGTCCTGTGATGGACTGGTGTCCTGTCCAGGGTGTGTGAGTGTGTGTGTGTCCTGTGATGGACTGGTGTCCTGTCCAGGGTGTGTGAGTGTGTGTGTGTCCTGTGATGGACTGCTGTCCTGTCCAGGGTGTGTGAGTGTGTGTGTGTCCTGTGATGGACTGGTGTCCTGTCCAGGGTGTGTGAGTGTGTGTGTGTGTGTCCTGTGATGGACTGGTGTCCTGTCCAGGGTGTGTGTGAGTGTGTATGTGTCCTGTGATGGACTGGTGTCCTGTCCAGGGTGTGTGTGAGTGTGTGTGTGTGTCCTGTGATGGACTGGTGTATACTGGGTAAAGTGGAGAATGAGTGATGTCAAAATGGCAGTGTTTTGGCGTGGGGCGGATGAATAAACACGCTTCCTGATCGACCCCCCTTCTCTTTCTCCCCCCCCAGGACCCAGATGAGGTCCAGTACACCACCGTGGGTCTCAAAACCCAGGGGGCGACTCCGAGAATCCCCCGGCCAGCGGAGGAGTGTGTCATCTATTCTTCCGTTGTTGACGAATAGCACCACCCGGTGGGCAGGGTGTGAACTTCCGAGTCTCGTTTTTCAGCCCTCGTGACATTCAGGGGGCGTTTTGGGGAAAGAAAAAACCAGGAGACGCGTCTTTACACCGAGAGTGGCAGGGGGCTGCAGCGGTTGGTCGGACCACCGTGCCGATGGGATTCTCGGATTACTCTCCTCACGATCCAGTCGGCCCATCGGCACATCCTCCTCCTCTCGAGAACTCTTTTCCATTATCCAGCGGGAAACCTTTGAAAGACCGCAGACCGCGACTTTCTCATCCCGGATCGCCTGGACCCGAGCTAAATTTTACTTCGTGATTTAGAAGGGGAAATGAAAAGGGATTTTGCCACACAGAGCCGTGTAAAAATGCTCAGGATATTTTCAACATGTTTACAGTCTTTTTTTTTTAATTAATAAAAATGAATTACTGCATTAACGGTTCAAAATTGTTGTGATTCTGTTAATTCACTAGCAGGGGTCACTGTGCGTCTCCCAGGTGGGGCTACTGGTGCAGAATGATCACTGTGCGTCTCCCAGGTGGGGTTACAGGTGCAGAATGATCACTGTGCGTCTCCCAGGTGGGGTTACAGGTGCAGAATGATCACTGTGCGTCTCCCAGCTGGGGTTACTGGTGCAGAATGATCACTGTGCGTTTCCCAGCTGGGGTTACTGGTGCAGAATGATCACTGTGCATCTCTCAGGTGGGGTTACTGGTGCAGACTGATCGCTGTGCGTCTCCCAGGTGGGGCTACTGGTGCAGAGTGATTGCTGTGCGTCTCCCAGGTGGGGTTACTGGTGCAGAATGATCGCTGTGCGTCTCCCTGGTGGGGTTACTGGTGCAGAGTGATCACTGTGCGTCTCCCTGGTGGGGTTACAGGTGCAGATTGAACACTGTGCGTCTCCCAGGTGGGGCTACTGGTGCAGAATGATCACTGTGCGTCTCCCAGGTGGGGTTACAGGTGCAGAATGGTCGCTGTGCGTCTCCCAGGTGGGGTTACTGGTGCAGAATGGTCGCTGTGCGTCTCCCAGGTGGGGCTACTGGTGCAGAATGATCCCTGTGTGTCTCCCAGGTGGGGCTACTGGTGCAGAGTGATCACTGTGTGTCTCCCAGGTGGGGTTACTGGTGCAGAATGGTCGCTGTGCGTCTCCCAGGTGGGGCTACTGCTGCAGAGTGATCACTGTGTGTCTCCCAGCTGGGGTTACTGGTGCAGAGTGATCACTATGCGTCTCCCAGGTGTTAAGTCCTATAGAGTCCTTGTGGTATTTATTATTTCTATTATTATTATTATTATTATCATTATTATGGGGGCACACCGTGTTTCACCCGTGACGCTGTGTTGGACGAAGTGGTTACAGCTGGACAGAAGAGTGTTCAGTAATAATAATAATAATAATAATAATAATAATAATAATAATTATTATTATTATTATCTGCATCAGAAGAGTGTTCAGTAGGAGTGTGTCCAGCCTTGTTTGTGTTCTCCTGAATGACGGAATGCGACTCCAGCAGCTCTCCTTGGAAAATGATGTCACGGCTTTTTTCTGTCGTTTGAAACAGTAAAAACCTGCTTCTCCGCCCGGAGGCGCCAGTTCCGAGAGCCTGCGGGAATATGGAAACACACTGTGTGTGTGAGAGAGAGAGGGAGGAGGAATGGGAGAGTGTGTGTGTGTGTGTAAGGGAATGGGAGTGTGTGTTTGTGTGTGTGTGAGAGGGAATGGGAGTGTGTGTCTGTGTGAGAGGGAATGGGAGTGTGTGTTTACTGTGTGTGTGTGAGAGGGAATGGGAGTGTGTGTGTGTGAGAGGGAACAGGAGTGTGTGTTTACTGTGTGTGTGTGAGAGGGAACAGGAGTGTGTGTTTACTGTGTGTGTGTGTGAGAGGGAACAGGAGTGTGTGTTTACTGTGTGTGTGAGAGGGAACAGGAGTGTGTGTTTACTGTGTGTGTGTGAGAGGGAACAGGAGTGCGTGTTTACTGTGTGTGTGTGAGAGGGAACAGGAGTGCGTGTTTACTGTGTGTGTGAGAGGGAACAGGAGTGCGTGTTTACTGTGTGTGTGTGAGAGGGAACAGGAGTGCGTGTTTACTGTGTGTGTGTGAGAGGGAACAGGAGTGTGTGTTTACTGTGTGTGTGTGAGGGAACAGGAGTGCGTGTTTACTGTGTGTGTGAGAGGGAACAGGAGTGCGTGTTTACTGTGTGTGTGTGAGAGGGAACAGGAGTGCGTGTTTACTGTGTGTGTGTGAGAGGGAACAGGAGTGCGTGTTTACTGTGTGTGTGAGAGGGAACAGGAGTGTGTGTTTACTGCGTGTGTGAGAGGGAACAGGAGTGCGTGTTTACTGTGTGTGTGAGAGGGAACAGGAGTGCGTGTTTACTGTGTGTGTGAGAGGGAACAGGAGTGTGTGTTTACCGTGTGTGTGTGAGAGAGGGAACAGGAGTGCGTGTTTACTGTGTGTGTGTGAGAGGGAACAGGAGTGCGTGTTTACTGTGTGTATGGAGAGGGAACAGGAGTGCGTGTTTACTGTGTGTGTGTGTGTGAGAGGGAACAGGAGTGTGTGTTTACTGTGTGTGTGTGAGAGGGAACAGGAGTGCGTGTTTACTGTGTGTGTGTGTGAGAGGGAACAGGAGTGTGTGTTTACTGTGTGTGTGTGAGAGGGAACAGGAGTGTGTATTTACTGTGTGTATGTGAGAGGGAACAGGAGTGCGTGTTTACTGTGTGTGTGAGAGAGGGAACAGGAGTGTGTGTTTACTGTGTGTGTGTGTGAGAGGGAACAGGAGTGTGTGTTTACTGTGTGAGAGTCAGAGGGAACAGGAGTGCGTGTTTACTGTGTGTGTGTGTGAGAGGGAACAGGAGTGCGTGTTTACTGTGTGTGTGTGTGAGAGGGAACAGGAGTGTGTGTTTACTGTGTGTGTGTGTGTGTGAGAGGGAACAGGAGTGTGTGTTTACTGTGTGTGTGTGTGAGAGGGAACAGGAGTGCGTGTTTGCTGTGTGTGTGTGTGAGAGGGAACAGGAGTGTGTGTTTACTGTGTGTGTGTGTGAGAGGGAACAGGAGTGTGTGTTTACTGTGTGTGTGTGTGTGTGAGAGGGAACAGGAGTGTGTGTTTAGTGTGTGTGTGAGAGGGAACAGGAGTGCGTGTTTACTGTGTGTGTGTGAGAGAGGGAACAGGAGTGTGTGTTTACTGTGTGTGTGTGTGAGAGGGAACAGGAGTGTGTGTTTACTGTGTGTGTGTGTGAGAGGGAACAGGAGTGCGTGTTTACTGTGTGAGAGTGTTTCTGCGTGCCTGTGTGGGCGGAGGAATCCCAGGACAGGAAGGCGGGACTCTCTGCTCTCCCCCCACAGCTGACGGAGACGCCGCTGGAGTCCCAGCAGCGCGACTGCTCGCTCGCCAGCCCGGTCCGGTCCGGTCCGGTCCACAGCAAGCCCCACGCTCGCCACACAGCCCCGTGACGTGTTCGCCCGGGCGGGCCGGGGGGGGGGCGAACCCCACGCAACAAGCCGGTGACAGGACACCGACGAGGGCCGGGGGTCCAGGTAAACACGCTCGGGTCTCGCCACGAGTGGGTTCGTGATTATTATTATTATTATTATTATTATTATTATTATTTCTGCTGACCAAGAGGTGGGTGGAGGTGAGGCGGAGGCGGGGGGGGGGTGTGCCATCGTCTTGGAAGTTTCCACGCAAACTTTGTCAGGACCGTCTGCTCTTGCCTGTCACTCTGACACGCACACGGAGGCGGACGCGGACACGGACACGCAGGTGCCGTCCGGGCGGTGCAGCCAGGTAGACAGGTAACCCCGGCGCTAACAAAACAAACCCCCCCGTCGACGAAAACCGTGAAATATTGTTGCTTTTTCCTCTCTCTCTCTCTCTCTCCATTTTTCTGTTTTTTTTTTTACGACGGCGGTGTTTAATTTTTATTCTGGCGTTCAGAAAAAAACGCTTCTTGGCGGGCGCCGGGACACACGTCCGAAGTAAAAAAAACAAAAAAACAAAACCAGGGTTTGATTTTAAACAACAACAACAACAACAAAAAAAAAAAATCTGAATATTAACGACCACGGTATCGTGCGGGTCATTATCACGGGTTTCCTGAGGTACAGTAAAATCGACTCTTTTCTTTCATTCTCCGTGTGTGTGTGTGTGTGTTTCCAACCCATTTGTGGGAATATTGAATTTTGCAGTGAAACTCCTCGTCTCTTCCCGAACTTCCTCCTGTACGAAAATCGCGAAGGTTCACCTTCGATAACACGACGACTCATGGGCCCCGACAGAAAGGGGGGGAAAGGTGTTTATATTCCTGTTTTTTTTGTTTTTTTTTACCGGAGCAATGCTGTTCCCGAGAAAGAGTAAAAAAAATCTCGTTTGGATCCAGAGGGTCAAGTTTTGACCTCCTCCTGCTGGGCGATTATTATATAAACACCGGCGCTCTGCACTGGAAGGGTAGTATAACTGAAAGCAGAAAAGTACTTTCATGGAGAATTCAATCACAAATAGGACATCGCTGGGCTTAAGCTGGGGGGCTGTCCAGTCCTGGTCCTGGAGGGGTCAGTGTGTGTGTGTGTCTGCAGAGTCTCCAGGGGTCTTTAAAGCAGGGCTGTCCAGTCCTGGTCCTGGAGGGGTCAGTGTGTGTGTGTATCTGCAGAGTCTCCAGGGGTCTTTAAAGCAGGGCTGTCCAGTCCTGGCCCTGGAGGGGTCAGTGTGTGTGTGTCTGCAGAGTCTCCAGGGGTCTTTAAAGCAGGGCTGTCCAGCCCTGGTCCTGGAGGGGTCAGTGTGTGTGTGTCTGCAGAGTCTCCAGGGGTCTTTAAAGCAGGGCTGTCCAGTCCTGGTCCTGGAGGGGTCAGTGTGTGTGTCTGCAGAGTCTCCAGGGGTCTTTAAAGCAGGGCTGTCCAGTCCTGGTCCTGGAGGGATCAGTGTTTGTGTGTGTCTGCAGAGTCTCCAGGGGTCTTTAAAGCAGGGCTGTCCAGTCCTGGTCCTGGAGGGGTCAGTGTGTGTGTGTCTGCAGAGTCTCCAGGGGTCTTTAAAGCAGGGCTGTCCAGTCCTGGTCCTGGAGGGGTCAGTGTGTGTGTGTGTCTGCAGAGTCTCCAGGGGTCTTTAAAGCAGGGCTGTCCAGTCCTGGTCCTGGAGGGGTCAGTGTGTGTGTGTATCTGCAGAGTCTCCAGGGGTCTTTAAAGCAGGGCTGTCCAGTCCTGGTCCTGGAGGGGTCAGTGTGTGTGTGTGTCTGCAGCGTCTCCAGGGGTCTTTAAAGCAGGGCTGTCCAGCCCTGGTCCTGGAGGGGTCAGTGTGTGTGTGTCTGCAGAGTCTCTAGGGGTCTTTAAAGCAGGGCTGTCCAGTCCTGGTCCTGGAGGGGTCAGTGTGTGTGTCTGCAGAGTCTCCAGGGGTCTTTAAAGCAGGGCTGTCCAGTCCTGGTCCTGGAGGGGTCAGTGTGTGTGTGTGTGTCTGCAGAGTCTCCAGGGGTCTTTAAAGCAGGGCTGTCCAGTCCTGGTCCTGGAGGGGTCAGTGTGTGTGTGTATCTGCAGAGTCTCCAGGGGTCTTTAAAGCAGGGCTGTCCAGTCCTGGTCCTGGAGGGGTCAGTGTTTGTGTGTGTCTGCAGAGTCTCCAGGGGTCTTTAAAGCAGGGCTGTCCAGTCCTGGTCCTGGAGGGGTCAGTGTGTGTGTCTGCAGAGTCTCCAGGGGTCTTTAAAGCAGGGCTGTCCAGTCCTGGTCCTGGAGGGGTCAGTGTGTGTGTGTCTGCAGAGTCTCCAGGGGTCTTTAAAGCAGGGCTGTCCAGTCCCGGTCCTGGAGGGGTCAGTGTGTCTCTCTGTGTCTCTCTGTGTCTCTCTGTGTGTCTCTGTGTGTCTCTGTGTGTCTCTGTGTGTCTCCTGGCACACACGCGTGCAGTAATCCCTCACCTCCGCTCTGCCCCAGCAGCAGGATTATCTCCGCTCATCAACACTGGAGGCTGGGGTGGGGTCTGGGGGGGATTAACAGATCCTGTCGCCGCGGGGAGATTAGCGTAGGGAGGGTGTGCGCACTCTCCGACAGCCGGCCGGGCGGGAAGACCCTGATCTAGGCCATCGCCAGGCAGCTTCTCACCCCCCGGGGGCTGAAGAGTCTCCTGTCCTGACTGGAGGAGCTCACCCAGCTGTGTCTGGAGAGAAGCCAGGGTATCGGCTTCAACCACAGGGCTGGGCAGCTTGTTCCCCACCCCCGCCACCCTCTGTGTACAGAAGAGCCTCCTGTCCTGACTGGGGGAGCTCACCCAGCTGTGTCTGGAGAGGAGCCAGGGTATCGGCTTCAACCACAAGGACTGGGTGGCTTGTTCCCCACCCCCGCCACTCTCTGTGTACAGAAGAGCCTCCTGTCCTGACTGGAGGAGCTCACCCAGCTGTGTCTGGAGAGAAGCCGGGGTATCGGCTTCAACCACACGGACTGGGCGGCTTGTTCCCCACCCCCGCCACCCTCTGTGTGAAGTACCGCCTCCTGTTCTCAGTTTTAAATATGGCCCACTGTGGTTTGTGTTCAGAACCAATTCAGTCGATTCAAATGTTGATTTCCAGCTAAAGATGACATGTCGTCCTAGTGAAAAAGCAGTGGTGCCTTGATATAACAGGGGGGGTGTTGTCCTCGTTCAGCGTCAGAACTGGAGTTGCAAGTTTTGCCTTTTTTTCCTTGCCTAAATGCCAAGATCTGGAGTCCGTCTTGCGAGCAAACTGACAGCGTTCTCGTCGTAAAACAGATATGTGATCGACCGGTTTTTTTTGAGGGCTTTCGTGACTGTCTTTGCGGAAGAAGTGCTTGTTTTGTTTCTCTTGAGTTGCTTGCTTTCTGGGTGAAATCCTACAGCGGACACACGATCGAGCAGGTACCAGGCAGATCTTGGGTCCCTGACGGGGGGGCGTGTCAGAGAGGGAGGAGGGCAGGGCGTCTTTACATCTGGAACAGGGGGCTCCGGCCTCTGGACTGAAATTGAGGATCTGAAAAATAAGTCGAGCAGGGGGTCGCAGGGGGCGCAGGGGGTCGGCACTGCTGCCTTGCAGCGCTGGGGCCCTGGGCTCAGTTCTGGACCGGGGGGTGCTGTCTGTGTGGAGTCTGCATGTTCTCCCCTGTGTTTGTGGGGGTTTCCTCCAGGTGCTCCAGTTTCCTCCCACAGTCCAGAGACAGGCTGGTGGGTGAATTGACTTCTGGGAAAACTGGCCTTGGTGTGTGTGTGTGTGTGTGTGTGTGTGTGTGTGTGTGTGTGTGTGTGTGTCCTGTGATGGACTGGTGTCCTGTCCAGGGTGTGTGTGTGTGTCCTGTAATGGACTGGTGTCCTGTCCAGGGTGTGTGTGTGTGTCCTGTAATGGACTGGTGTCTTGTCCAGGGTGTGTGAGTGTGTGTGAGTCCTGTGATGGACTGGTGTCCTGCCCAGGGTGTGTGAGTGTGTGTGTGTCCTGTAATGGACTGGTGTCCTGCCCAGGGTGTGTGAGTGCGTGTCCTGTGATGGACTGGTGTCCTGTCCAGGGTGTGTGAGTGTGTGTGTGTCCTCTGATGGACTGGTGTCCTGTCCAGGGTTTGTGTGTGAGTGTGTGTGTCCTCTGATGGACTGGTGTCCTGTCCAGGGTTTGTGTGTGAGTGTGTGTGTCCTGTGATGGACTGGTGTCCTGTCCAGGGTGTGTAAGTGTGTGTGTGTCCTGTGATGGACTGGTGTCCTGTCCAGGGTGTGTGAGTGTGTGTGTGTGTCCTGTGATGGACTGGTGTCCTGTCCAGGGTGTGTGAGTGTGTGTGTGTCCTGTGATGGACTGCTGTCCTGTCCAGGGTGAGCCCTGCCTTGTGCCTGTTGCTTGCTGGGACAGACTCCAGCTCCCCCAGTCTGTGACCCTGTCCTGGAGAGAGAGCAGTGGGAGGGTGGAGGGACACATTAAGTCAAGTGCCTGAAATGAAGTGATTCACTTACAGCAGCTCTTGAGCGACCGGGTGAAGCAGACAGGTTCCTCTCGTCAGCAGACTGTGTGTGCGCTCCCAGACACACAGCTCCTCGTGAAGAGAGAGTCCCGTCTGCTTCAAAAACACATCAGTAATTAACAGCAACCTCCCCTCCCCTGACGAGCTCTCTAATCAGCCTGCCAAATCTGTCCTTGTGAAAGGCTCACAGCGCTAAGCAGAGCGGGTGGGTTCGGTTTTGCACGATTGTTATTTTAAACCCAGGATGTTCCTTCTCGGTGCAAAATGTGCTGTAATCCTGGGGAGCAGAGACAAGCGCTTCTCGGAGGCTAGCGTTGGGGAGAGACGGGGGGGGCGGCTCAGCGTCTTGGCTGGGAAGACGTTTATATTTCACTTCTGTTGTGTTTCTGACTCGATGGAGTAAAACTGAGTCTCTTCACAGTCCTGTACGGATCTGAGGAGGAGGAGTGTGAGGGTGAAGCTGGAGGTGATCAGACTGAGTGTCTCTCCAGTCCTGTACAGATCTGAGGAGGAGGAGTGTGAGGGTGAGGCTGGAGGTGATCAGACTGAGTGTCTCTCCAGTCCTGTACAGATCTGAGGAGGAGGAGTGTGAGGGTGAAGCTGGAGGTGATCAGACTGAGTGTCTCTCCAGTCCTGTCCAGATCTGAGGAGGAGGAGTGTGAGGGTGAGGCTGGAGGTGATCAGACTGAGTGTCTCTCCAGTCCTGTACAGATCTGAGGAGGAGGAGTGTGAGGGTGAGGCTGGAGGTGATCAGACTGAGTGTCTCTCCAGTCCTGTACAGATCTGAGGGGAGGAGTGTGAGGGTGAAGCTGGAGGTGATCAGACTGAGTGTCTCTCCAGTCCTGTACAGATCTGAGGAGGAGGAGTGTGAGGGTGAAGCTGGAGGTGATCAGACTGAGTGTCTCTCCAGTCCTGTACAGATCTGAGGAGGAGGAGTGTGAGGGTGAAGCTGGAGGTGATCAGACTGAGTGTCTCTCCAGTCCTGTACAGATCTGAGGAGGAGGAGTGTGAGGGTGAAGCTGGAGGTGATCAGACTGAGTGTCTCTCCAGTCCTGTACAGATCTGAGGAGGAGGAGTGTGAGGGTGAAGCTGGAGGTGATCAGACTGAGTGTCTCTCCAGTCCTGTACAGATCTGAGGAGGAGGAGTGTGAGGGTGAAGCTGGAGGTGATCAGACTGAGTGTCTCTCCAGTCCTGTACAGATCTGAGGAGGAGGAGTGTGAGGGTGAAGCTGGAGGTGATCAGACTGAGTGTCTCTCCAGTCCTGTACAGATCTGAGGAGGAGGAGTGTGAGGGTGAGGCTGGAGGTGATCAGACTGAGTGTCTCTCCAGTCCTGAACAGATCTGAGGAGGAGGAGTGTGAGGGTGAAGCTGGAGGTGATCAGACTGAGTGTCTCTCCAGTCCTGTACAGATCTGAGGAGGAGGAGTGTGAGGGTGAAGCTGGAGGTGATCAGACTGAGTGTCTCTCCAGTCCTGTACAGATCTGAGGAGGAGGAGTGTGAGGGTGAGGCTGGAGGTGATCAGACTGAGTGTCTCTCCAGTCCTGTCCAGATCTGAGGAGGAGGAGTGTGAGGGTGAAGCTGGAGGTGATCAGACTGAGTGTCTCTCCAGTCCTGTACAGATCTGAGGAGGAGGAGGAGTGTGAGGGTGAGGCTGGAGGTGATCAGACTGAGTGTCTCTCCAGTCCTGTACAGATGTGAGGAGGAGGAGTGTGAGGGTGAAGCTGGAGGTGATCAGACTGAGTGTCTCTCCAGTCCTGTACAGATCTGAGGAGGAGGAGTGTGAGGGTGAGGCTGGAGGTGATCAGACTGAGTGTCTCTCCAGTCCTGTACAGATCTGAGGAGGAGGAGTGTGAGGGTGAGGCTGGAGGTGATCAGACTGAGTGTCTCTCCAGTCCTATACAGATCTGAGGAGGAGGAGTGTGAGGGTGAAGCTGGAGGTGATCAGACTGAGTGTCTCTCCAGTCCTGTACAGATCTGAGGAGGAGGAGTGTGAGGGTGAAGCTGGAGGTGATCAGACTGAGTGTCCCTCCAGTCCTATACAGATCTGAGGAGGAGGAGTGTGAGGGTGAGGCTGGAGGTGATCAGACTGAGTGTCCCTCCAGTCCTATACAGATCTGAGGAGGAGGAGTGTGAGGGTGAGGCTGGAGGTGATCAGACTGAGTGTCTCTCCAGTCCTGTACAGATCTGAGGAGGAGGAGTGTGAGGGTGAGGCTGGAGGTGATCAGACTGAGTGTCTCTCCAGTCCTGTACGGATCTGAGGAGGAGGAGTGTGAGGGTGAAGCTGGAGGTGATCAGACTGAGTGTCTCTCCAGTCCTGTACAGATCTGAGGAGGAGGAGTGTGAGGGTGAGGCTGGAGGTGATCAGACTGAGTGTCTCTCCAGTCCTGTACGGATCTGAGGAGGAGGAGTGTGAGGGTGAGGCTGAAGGTGATCAGACTGAGTGTCTCTCCAGTCCTGTACAGATCTGAGGAGGAGGAGTGTGAGGGTGAAGCTGGAGGTGATCAGACTGAGTGTCTCTCCAGTCCTGTACAGATCTGAGGAGGAGGAGTGTGAGGGTGAAGCTGGAGGTGATCAGACTGAGTGTCTCTCCAGTCCTGTACGGATCTGAGGAGGAGGAGTGTGAGGGTGAGGCTGGAGGTGATCAGACTGAGTGTCGCTCCAGTCCTGTCCAGATCGGACGAGGAGGAGCGTGAGAGCGAGTGTTTGTACAGTATCTCCGCTCTGTGTGTTTGGAGCAGTTGCAGCTGGCAGAGTTTTAAAAATAGTGTCTGTGAGTGTGGATGACATTTTCCAGGCAGGCCAGGAGGAGAGGGAGCCCGGTGATAATCACAGCAGGGTGATGGATTGGAAAAGCTGTTTATCAGCCAGGCAGGCAGGGCGGTTGGACGGGACACTGAGTCCAGCCGCTCGTACCCTGTCCCTGCTTGTCGTGATCACGGGACTACTGTCGGGTGGTGGTAGTGTTAATTGGGGATAATACTACTGGGAGGTAGGTTCGCCGGGCCTGTGTGCTTCCGAAGTCATCAAGACTTGCCTGTCCACCTGCCTGTGCGTCTGTTTGTCCGTGTGTTACGGCTGTGTCTGTGTCTCCGTTGACCCAGGGATGTGGGGGATCCCCTGGCTTCTCCGGTCAGGACAGGAGGATCTGCCTTACGCGGAGGGTGGTGGGGGTGGGGAACAAGCCGCCCAGTCCGTGTGGTTGAAGCCGATACCCTGGCTCCTCTCCAGACACAGCTGGGTGAGCTTCTCCAGTCAGGACAGGAGGCTCTTCTGTACACAGAGAGGGGTGGGGGTGGGGAACAAGCTGCCCAGCCCTGTGGTTGAAGCCGATACCCCAGCTCCTCTCCAGAAACAGCTGGGTGAGCTCCTCCAGTCAGGACAGGAGGCTCTACTGTACACAGAGGGGGGTGGGAGGGGGGAACTATCAGAATTTGCAAGTGAGAGGACACCCCCCCGTCCGATGCAAGAGCTCCCCCAAGGGAGGCCCTGACCAGTGGGAGGCGCTCTGGAGCTCCTGAGCAGGTCCTCAGCCCGGGGAGGGGGGAGGGGGCGGGAGAGTTTATCCCCTGCGGTGTGCATTAATATTTCACAGCGTGCGGGGTTAATATTTAATGGTGGCTGGCTGGGAGCGCCATCTGCTCTCCTTGAGCCTCGGGCGCTGATAATTGCTCGTCTGGGCAGGGGGCTGGGGCTGCTGTGGCTGGGGGGAGCAGAGGGGGCGCCCCTTTCTTGAGGGACCAGAGGAGACGAGGGGGTGGCGAGAGGGGCGAGCTGCTGGAGCTTATTATCCCTGGGAAGTGCCGGGGGCAGTTGAAATGCAGGCGGGGGTGGCGCCTCTTTACACAGAGTGGGGGTGGGGGTGGGGAACAAGCTGCCCAGCCAGGTGGTTGAAGCCGATACCCCCGGCTTCTCTGAAGTCGCTATACTGGGGACGCTGGACTGTAAACAGGCGCCGTCCTTCGGATGAGACGTCAAACCGAGGTCCTGACTCTCTGTGCTCATTAACACTCCCGGGGTGTCTCTGGAGAAGAGTAGGGGTGTTACCCCAGTGTCCTGGCCTGATTCCCCCCCTGGTCTTGACCCATCATGACCTCCTAATCACCCCCCTCTCTGAACTGGCTCCATCCCTCTGCTCTCCTCCCCACTGAGAGCTGCTGTGTGCTGAGCGGACTGGAGCATCATCCAGGTGGGGGCTGCACACTGGGGGGGCTGGAGGGGATCCCCCTGACCTGGGAAGAGCTCTGAGGGGGAGGGTCCGGCAAGGCGCTATATAGAGAGTGTTAGGAATTA
The DNA here is from genome assembly GCF_055471065.1 of Atractosteus spatula. Taxonomy (NCBI): domain Eukaryota; kingdom Metazoa; phylum Chordata; class Actinopteri; order Semionotiformes; family Lepisosteidae; genus Atractosteus; species Atractosteus spatula. Next base: position 2,483,312 of record NW_028296612.1, read on the forward strand.
TTATATTATTATTATGATATGCGGGATGAATTGTGACTTATCGGATGCTGACGCTGCCCGTCTCTCTCTCTCTCTCTCTCTCCCTCTCTCTCTCCCTCCCTCCCCCACAGAGTCATGAGGCGCTACAGCTCGGAGGGGTCCCTGCTGGACTGTGACTTCCTGCCCTGGCACAAGGTCGCCCTGCGCCGGCGCGACGGCCGCGCCGCCCCTGAGTCCGCGGCGCGGACCCCGTTGGGGGGCGAGGAGGAGGGGGAGGAGCCGGGGGAGGGGCCGGGGGCGGGGCCCCGGGGGGGCGGGCCCGCCGGCCGCCCGGGAGCCAATGCCGGGGGCGGAGGGGCGGGCCCCGCGGGGGAGGGGGCGGGGCCGCCCGCGATCTGCGTGCAGAAGGAGCACAGCCTGAGCGCCGAGGCGCTGACCCAGGTGGGGCTGCCGGCGGCCGGCCAGAGCTTCCACTTCGGAGGGGGAGGGGGAGGAGGGGGCGCGTTCCTGAGCGTGGGGGCGCTCACGGAGGGGTGCCGGGCCTACAGCGACAGCCAGCTGGGCCCCGGGGCGGTGCGGGAGGCGGGGGCCGTGCCCTCCTCCCCCTCCTCCCCCTCCGCTGCCTCGCTGCCCAAGCACCACGGTATCGCCAAGCTGGCCAGCGCCAAGATGCACCTGCGGACCTGGTTTCAGCACGTAAGAGGCTCCCCCATCTCCCCCCCTCCTGCCTTTCGCTGTGCGTCGTCCCCCCCCCCCTGTCCCTTAATCCCTCTCTGTCCCCCTATCCCTCTCTGTCCCCCTATCCCTCTTTCCGGGGGGGGGGGGGCTGTCCTCGTTCCTCTCGTTCTCGTTCCTCTCCGTCTCCCTCTGTCAGTCCCCACCCTGGCAGCAGCTCCCGGGCTCGTTCCTCGCCAGAGTGTGGGGGGGAGGGGGGTCATGCCGGGCGACCACCCCCCCCCCCCGAGCCGGGGGATGTGGCGCCTGCGCGCTGAGCCCTGCGTCTCTCTCTCTCTCTCTCCCCCTCTCTCAGAGCTTTCACTCCAGCGTGGAGTACGAGCTGGACAGCCCCGACGGCCCGGAGGGGGACAGCCGGTGAGGGACACCGCCGCGCCGCCCGGCCCCGGCCTCCGCCCCGTTCAAGAGCTCCCCACGATCCCCCGGGACACAGCGGCACAGAACACTCCCACGATCCCCCAGGGACACAGCAGGACAGAACACTCCCACAATCCCCCGGGACACAGCGGACACAGTGTCCCTGGGGAGTTGTGGGAGTGTTCTGTCCTGCTGTGTCCCTGGGGGATTGTGGGAGTGTTCTGTCCTGCTGTGTCTCTGGGGGATTGTGGGAGTGTTCTCTCCTGCTGTGTCCCTGGGGGGTTGTGGGAGTGTTCTGTCCTGCTGTGTCCTTGGAGATTGTGGGAGTGTTCTGTCCTGCTGTGTCCCTGGGGGGTTGTGGGAGTGTTCTGTCCTGCTGTGTCTCTGGGGGATTGTGGGAGTGTTCTCTCCTGCTGTGTCCCTGGGGGGTTGTGGGAGTGTTCTGTCCTGCTGTGTCCCTGGGGGATTGTGGGAGTGTTCTGTCCTGCTGTGTCCCTGGGGGGTTGTGGGAGTGTTCTGTCCTGCTGTGTCCCTGGGGGATTGTGGGAGTGTTCTGTCCTGCTGTGTCCCTGGGGAGTTGTGGGAGTGTTCTGTCCTGCTGTGTCCCTGGGGGGTTGTGGGAGTGTTCTGTCCTGCTGTGTCCCTGGGGGGTTGTGGGAGTGTTCTGTCCTGCTGTGTCCCGGGGGGTTGTGGGAGTGTTCTGTCCTGCTGTGTCCCTGGGGGGTTGTGGGAGTGTTCTGTCCTGCTGTGTCCCGAGGGGTTGTGGGAGTGTTCTGTCCTGCTGTGTCCCTGGGGGGTTGTGGGAGTGTTCTGTCCTGCTGTGTCCCGGGGGGTTGTGGGAGTGTTCTGTCCTGCTGTGTCCCTGGGGAGTTGTGGGAGTGTTCTGTCCTGCTGTGTCCCTGGGGGGTTGTGGGAGTGTTCTGTCCTGCTGTGTCCCTGGGGGGTTGTGGGAGTGTTCTGTCCTGCTGTGTCCCCGGGGGCTGTCCCTTTATCTGCGGCCGCTGCCCGTCCCCGTAAGCAGACCTGTTGTTGTGTTGTCTGTCCGCGCGCAGAGACCGGGACCGCGAGGCGAAGTCGCGCCTGCCCTTCCTGAAGCGCTGGAGCGAGATGGGCACGGTCACGGCGGCCAGCAGCCACTACGACGTGAAGTGAGTTGCCGCCCCTCCGACCTCCGGGATCGCTGCAGATCCGCCGCAGGCGACGGGGAGGTCCGGCCCACGAGGGTTCGAAACGTCCTGTCGGAGGGCTTTGACCAGGCCTGCTCACCCAGCCGTGTCTGGAGAGGAGCCAGGGTATCGGCTTCAACCACAGGGCTGGGCAGCTTGTTCCCCACCCCCGCCCCCCTCTGTGTACAGAAGAGCCTCCTGTCCTGACTGGAGGAGCTCACCCAGCTGTGTCTGGAGAGAAGCCAGGGTATCGGCTTCAACCACAGGGACTGGGCAGCTTGTTCCCCACCCCCACCCCCCTCTGTGTACAGTAGAGCCTCCTGTCCTGACTGGAGGAGCTCACCCAGCTGTGTCTGGAGAGAAGCCAGGGTATCGGCTTCAACCACAGGGCTGGGCAGCTTGTTCAACACGCCCACCACCCTCTGTGTACAGTAGAGCCTCCTGTCCTGACTGGAGGAGCTCACCCAGCCGTGGCTGGAGAGAAGCCGGGGTATCGGCTTCAACCACAGGGACTGGGCAGCTTGTTCCCCACCCCCGCCCCCCTCTGTGTACAGTAGAGCCTCCTGTCCTGACTGGAGGAGCTCACCCAGCTGTGTCTGGAGAGAAAGAAGAGCCTCCTGTTATCAGTTTTAAATGCGCTTCCAAACAGTTTGGTGCTATTCCACTGGAGCCCCAGCAGGTGGGAGCCTGGTCAGTACCTGGAGGGGAGACCTCCTGGGAAAAACTAAGGCTGCTGCTGGGAGAGGGGTGAGTGGGGCCAGCAGGGGGCGCTCTTACCCTGCGGTCTGTGTGGGTCCTGATGCCCCAGTATAGTGACGGGGGACACTGGACTGTAAACAGGCGCCGTCCTTCAGATGAGATGTAAAACCGAGGTCCTGACTCTCTGTGCTCATTAACAATCCCGGGGTCTCTCTGGAGAAGAGTAGGGGTGTTACCCCAGTGTCCTGGCCTAATTCCCCCCCTGGTCTTGACCCATCATGGCCTCCTAATCACCCCCCTCTCTGAACTGGCTCCATCCCTCTGCTCTCCTCCCCACTGAGAGCTGCTGTGTGCTGAGCGGACTGGAGCATCATCCAGGTGGGGGCTGCACACTGGGGGGGCTGGAGGGGATCCCCCTGACCTGGGAAGAGCTCTGAGTGGAGAGTCCAGAAAGGCGCTATAGAAGTGTGAGGAATTATTATTTTGTTATCCCACATGGGAAATTTGCTTTGCAGGCAGGTGAAGACACAACACAAAACGTTTAACAGATCCAACACATCACGCACAGGATATTCAACAGATGCATGGAAACGAAGAAAAGAAATGTATTTAAAGTAAATGCACAGTCGAGGCTGTGTGTGTGTGTGTCTCTGTCTCTGTGTGTTTGTGACTCTGTGTGTGTTTCAGGCCCAGTCCAGAGGAAGTGAAAAAATGGGCAGAGTCTCTGGACAACCTGCTGGCTCACCGCTGTGAGTGGACACTGACCATCACACACACACACACACACACACACACACACACACACACAGAGACAAAGACACACTGCCTATCACACACACACACACACACACACAGAGACAAAGACACACTGCCTATCTCACACACACACACACAGACACAGACACACTGCCCATCTCACACACACACACTGCCCATTTCACACCCACAAACACACACACACTGCCCATCTCACACACACACACTGCCCATTTCACAAACACAAACAGACACACACACACACTGCCCATTTCACACCCACACACAGACACACAAACACAGTGCTCATCTCACACACACACTGCCCATGTCTCACTCTCACACTCTCACACACACACAGACACACTGCACATGTCTCTCACAGTCACACACTGACAAACACAGAGATAGGTCCTGTACTGTACTGACCTAATCCTGAAATTGTCACACACAGCATCTTTGTAAGCACAAATATTTACACACACACACATAAACACAACCTCACTCTCCTTAACGCACAACACACACAGCTACACAACCTCACTCTCCCGACAGAGAGAGGAGAGAGAGGGGAGAAAGGAGAGAGAGGGGAGAAAGGAGAGAGAGGGGAGAAAGGAGAGAGAGAGAGAGAAAGGGGAGAGAGAGAGAGAGAGAGAAAGGGGAGAGAGAGAGGGAAGAGGAGAGAGAGAGAGGAGAGAGAGACACAGCGAGGTTTCGGGAGAGTCACTTCTTGCCAAACTGCTGGGTGGCTTCAGAGAGGGAGAGAGAGAGAAGGAAGGGAGAGGGAGAGGAGGAGGAGGTGGGGGGTGTTGTCTTTCATTCCAGTCCGTTCACATTCCTGCCCCCCTGAGAACAGGGAGGAGGGGAAATGTCAGGGGGAGGAGACAGCGCGATCGTCCTGGGAGGCCGACACACACACACACACTCACCAAGACGCACGCAGCTCTGAGCTCTGAGCCCAGCAACAGGGCAAGAGCCTCCCGTCACCTCTCTCCGTGTCTCCTCTCTCTCACTGTGTCTCCTGTCTCTGTTGTCCTTGTTTATGATTAAGGGGCTCTGTGATCTCTCTCTCACACTGTGTCTCCTGTCTCTGTTGTGTGTGTTTATAACTGAGGGGTCCTCTGTGATCTCCTCTCTCTCACTGTGCCTCCTGTCTCTGTTGTGTGTGTGTGTGTGTGTGTGTTTATGACTGAGGGATTCTCTGTGCTCTCCTCTCTCTCTCTCTCTCTCTCACTGTGTCTCCTGTCCTGTTGTGTGTATTTATGACTGAGGGGTCCTCTGTGATCTCCTTCTCTCTCGCTGTGTCTCCTGTCCTGTTGTGTGTGTGTTTATGACTGAGGGATTCTCTGTGCTCTCCTCTCTCTCTCTCACTGTGTCTCCTGTCCTGTTGTGCGTGTTTATGACTGAGGGATTCTCTGTGCTCTCCTCTGTCTCTCTCACTGTGTCTCCTGTCTCTGTTGTGTGTGTGTGTTTATGACTGAGGGATTCTTTGTGCTCTCCTCTCTCACTGCGTCTCCTGTCCTGCTGTGTTGATTTCTGAGAGATCCACTCTCTCTCTCCGTCCCCAGCTGTGGGGTGACATTTCCTGTTGGTACCGCAGTAGAGCTCAGTCCAGCTGCTCAGTTCCGTTCCCAGCCCTGGAAGCTGGAGAAGTTCATTAACACGTCACTTCAGTCCCCTTACAGAGAGCAGTGACGCTGATCTCTTGTCAGATGTGTGTCTGTGTGCGGGACAGTGTGTGCTTTCCTCTGTGGATTGTGTGCATGGGATAGTGTCCAGTCAGTCAGTGTGTCTGTATGAGCCCCTCTCTCTCTCTCAGTGCAGTGTTCATGTACTGGAGTGTCCAGTCAGTCAGGGTGTCTGTGTGAACCCCTCTCTCTCAGTGCAGTGTTCATGTACTGGAGTGTCCAGTCAGTGTGTCTGTATGAACCCCTCTCTCTCTCAGTGCAGTGTTCATGTACTGGAGTGTCCAGTCAGTGTGTCTGTATGAACCCCTCTCTCTCTCAGTGCAGTGTTCATGTACTGGAGTGTCCAGTCAGTCAGGGTGTCTGTGTGAACCCCTCTCTCTCTCAGTGCAGTGTTCATGTCCTGGAGTGTCCAGTCAGTGTGTCTGTATGAACCCCTCTCTCTCTCAGTGCAGTGTTCATGTCCTGGAGTGTCCAGTCAGTGTGTCTGTATTAACCCCTCTCTCTCTCAGTGCAGTGTTCATGTACTGGAGTGTCCAGTCAGTGTGTCTTTATTAACCCCTCTCTCTCTCCTGCTCCTTTTCAGTTGGTCTGGCAGCATTCCGAGCGTTCCTGCGCTCCGAGTTCAGTGAGGAGAACCTGGAATTCTGGCTGGCCTGTGAGGCATACCGGAAATCCAAGTCCAACTTCAGCCTCCAGCGCAAAGCCAGGAAGATCTTCTACCAGTACATCGAGCCCGGAGCTCCCAGAGAAGTAAGGGACTGTATTCAAATACAGCTCACAGCACACAGCACTGTGTGTGTCCTGTGATGGACTGGTGTCCTGTCCAGGGTGTGTGAGTGTGTGTGTGTCCTGTGATGGACTGGTGTCCTGTCCAGGGTGTGTGAATGTGTGTGTGTCCTGTGATGGACTGGTGTCCTGTCCAGGGTGTGTGAGTGAGTGTGTGTGTCCTGTGATGGACTGGTGTCCTGTCCAGGGTGTGTGAGTGTGTGTGTGTGTCCTGTGATGGACTGCTGTCCTGTCCAGGGTGTGTGAGTGAGTGTGTGTGTCCTGTGATGGACTGGTGTCCTGTCCAGGCTGTGTGAGTGTGTGTGTGTCCTGTGATGGACTGCTGTCCTGTCCAGGCTGTGTGAGTGTGTGTGTGTCCTGTGATGGACTGCTGTCCTGTCCAGGGTGTGTGAGTGTGTGTGTGTCCTGTGATGGACTGCTGTCCTGTCCAGGGTGTGTGTGTGTGTCCTGTGATGGACTGCTGTCCTGTCCAGGGTGTGTGAGTGTGTGTGTGTCCTGTGATGGACTGGTGTCCTGTCCAGGGTGTGTGTGTGTGTCCTGTGATGGACTGCTGTCCTGTCCAGGGTGTGTGAGTGAGTGTGTGTGTCCTGTGATGGACTGGTGTCCTGTCCAGGGTGTGTGTGTGTGTGTGTGTGTGTGTGTGTGTGTGTGTGTGTGTGTGTCCTGTGATGGACGGGTGTCCTGTCCAGGCTGTGTGTGTGTGTGTGTGTCCTGTGATGGACGGGTGTCCTGTCCAGTGTGTGTGTGTGTGTGTGTGTGTGTGTGTGTGTGTGTGTGTGTGTGTGTGTGTGTCCTGTGATGGACGGGTGTCCTGTCCAGGCTGTGTGTGTGTGTGTGTGTGTGTGTGTGTGTGTGTGTGTGTGTGTGTCCTGTGATGGACTGCTGTCCTGTCCAGGGTGTGTGAGTGTGTGTGTGTGTGTGTGTGTGTGTGTGTGTGTGTGTGTGTGTGTGTGTCCTGTGATGGACTGCTGTCCTGTCCAGGGTGTGTGAGTGTGTGTGTGTGTGTGTGTCCTGTGATGGACTGGTGTCCTGTCCAGGGTGTGTGAGTGTGTGTGTGTCCTGTGATGGACGGGTGTCCTGTCCAGGCTGTGTGTGTGTTGACCGCGGGTGTTGCCCCTCTCCCTGGCAGGTGAACCTGGACTCCAGGACCCGCGAGCTGACCCGCAGCCTGGTCCAGGGCCCGTCCCGCTCCACCTTCTCCCAGGCCCAGCGCCGCGTCTACGGCCTGATGGACCGCGACTGCTACCCCCGCTTCCTGCGCTCCGACCTCTACCTGGCCCTGCTGGGGGGGGCCCCCTCTGAGAACGGGGGCCCCCTCTGAGAACCCCCACCCCGCCCCGGCCTCGTTAGTCCCATGGCGTAGGGCCCCAGACCTGTGTAGAGGTCCGTTCTCTCCCGCCCGCTGCCGTTTCATCGTGCGCCCGAGCAGACGTGAGCCTGACACTCCGGAGACACACCACAGGACGGGAGGCACAGCGAGAGAGAGAGAGAGAGAGGAGCGTCTCCCTCGGCCATGAACACACACCACAGGACGGGAGACACAGCGAGAGAGAGAGAGGAGAGAGCTCAGAGCGTCTCCCTCGGCCATGAACACACACCACAGGACGGGAGACACAGCGAGAGAGAGAGAGGAGAGAGCTCAGAGCGTCTCCCTCGGCCATGAACACACACCACAGGACGGGAGACACAGAGAGAGAGAGGAGAGAGCTCAGAGCGTCTCCCTCGGCCATCAACACACATCACAGGACGGGAGACACAGCGAGAGAGAGAGAGAGAGAGAGAGAGAGAGAGAGAGAGAGAGAGAGAGAGAGGAGCGTCTCCCTCGGCCATGAACACACACCACAGGACGGGAGACACAGCGAGAGAGAGAGAGGAGCGTCTCCCTCGGCCATGAACACAAACCACAGGATGGGAGACACAGCGAGAGAGAGAGAGAGAGAGAGAGGAGCGTCTCCCTCGGCCATGAACACACACCACAGGACGGGAGACACAGCGAGAGAGAGAGAGAGAGGAGAGAGCTCAGAGCGTCTCCCTCGGCCATGAACACACACCACAGGACGGGAGACACAGCGAGAGAGAGAGAGAGAGAGGAGAGAGCTCAGAGCGTCTCCCTCGGCCATGAACACACACCACAGGACGGGAGACACAGCGAGAGAGAGAGAGAGAGGAGCGTCTCCCTCGGCCATGAACACAAACCACAGGACGGGAGACACAGCGAGAGAGAGAGAGAGGAGCGTCTCCCTCGGCCATGAACACACACCACAGGACGGGAGACACAGCGAGAGAGAGAGAGAGGAGAGAGCTCAGAGCGTCTCCCTCGGCCATGAACACACACCACAGGACGGGAGACACAGCGAGAGAGAGAGAGAGGAGAGAGCTCAGAGCGTCTCCCTCGGCCGTGAACACACATCACAGGACGGGAGACACAGCGAGAGAGAGAGAGAGGAGAGAGCTCAGAGCGTCTCCCTCGGCCGTGAACACACACCACAGGACGGGAGACACAGCGAGAGAGAGAGAGAGGAGAGAGCTCAGAGCGTCTCCCTCGGCCATGAACACACACCACAGGACGGGAGACACAGCGAGAGAGAGAGAGGAGAGAGCTCAGAGCGTCTCCCTCGGCCATGAACACACACCACAGGACGGGAGACACAGCGAGAGAGAGAGAGGAGCGTCTCCCTCGGCCATGAACACACACCACAGGACGGGAGACACGGCGAGAGAGAGAGAGGAGAGATCTCAGAGCGTCTCCCTCGGCCATGAACACACACCACAGGACGGGAGACACAGCGAGAGAGAGAGAGAGGAGAGAGCTCAGAGCGTCTCCCTCGGCCATGAACACACATCACAGGACGGGAAACACAGCGAGAGAGAGAGGAGAGAGCTCAGAGCGTCTCCCTCGGCCATGAACACACACCACAGGACGGGAGACACAGCGAGAGAGAGAGAGAGGAGAGAGCTCAGAGCGTCTCCCTCGGCCATGAACACACACCACAGGACGGGAGACACAGCGAGAGAGAGAGAGAGGAGAGAGCTCAGAGCGTCTCCCTCGGCCATGAACACACACCACAGGACGGGAGACACAGCGAGAGAGAGAGAGAGAGAGAGAGAGAGAGAGAGAGAGAGAGAGAGAGAGAGAGCGTCTCCCTCGGCCATGAACACACACCACAGGACGGGAGACACAGCGAGAGAGAGAGAGAGGAGAGAGCTCAGAGCGTCTCCCTCGGCCATGAACACACACCACAGGACGGGAGACACAGCGAGAGAGAGAGAGAGGAGAGAGCTCAGAGCGTCTCCCTTGGCCATGAACACACATCACAGGACGGGAGACACAGCGAGAGAGAGAGAGGAGCGTCTCCCTCGGCCATGAACACACACCACAGGACGGGAGACACGGCGAGAGAGAGAGAGGAGAGAGCTCAGAGCGTCTCCCTCGGCCATGAACACACACCACAGGACGGGAGACACAGCGAGAGAGAGAGAGAGGAGAGAGCTCAGAGCGTCTCCCTCGGCCATGAACACACATCACAGGACGGGAGACACAGCGAGAGAGAGAGGAGAGAGCTCAGAGCGTCTCCCTCGGCCATGAACACACGCCACAGGATGGGAGACACAGCGAGAGAGAGAGGAGAGAGCTTAGAGCGTCTCCCTCGGCCATGAACACACACCACAGGACGGGAGACACAGCGAGAGAGAGAGAGAGAGGAGAGAGCTCAGAGCGTCTCCCTCGGCCATGAACACACACCACAGGACGGGAGACACAGCGAGAGAGAGAGAGAGAGAGAGAGGAGCGTCTCCCTCGGCCATGAACACACACCACAGGACGGGAGACACAGCGAGAGAGAGAGAGAGAGAGAGAGGAGCGTCTCCCTCGGCCATGAACACACACCAAAGGACGGGAGACACAGCGAGAGAGAGAGAGAGAGAGGAGCGTCTCCCTCGGCCATGAACACACACCACAGGACGGGAGACACAGCGAGAGAGAGAGAGAGGAGAGAGCTCAGAGCGTCTCCCTCGGCCATGAACACACACCACAGGACGGGAGACACAGCGAGAGAGAGAGAGAGAGAGAGGAGCGTCTCCCTCGGCCATGAACACACACCACAGGACGGGAGACACAGCGAGAGAGAGAGAGAGGAGAGAGCTCAGAGCGTCTCCCTCGGCCATGAACACACACCACAGGACGGGAGACACAGCGAGAGAGAGAGAGAGAGGAGAGAGCTCAGAGCGTCTCCCTCGGCCATGAACACACATCACAGGACGGGAGACACAGCGAGAGAGAGAGAGAGGAGAGAGCTCAGAGCGTCTCCCTCGGCCATGAACACACACCACAGGACGGGAGACACAGCGAGAGAGAGAGAGAGGAGAGAGCTCAGAGCGTCTCCCTCGGCCATGAACACACACCACAGGACGGGAGACACAGCGAGAGAGAGAGAGAAGAGGAGAGAGCTCAGAGCGTCTCCCTCGGCCATGAACACACACCACACGACGGGAGACACAGCGAGAGAGAGAGAGAGAGGAGAGAGCTCAGAGCGTCTCCCTCGGCCATGAACACACACCACAGGACGGGAGACACAGCGAGAGAGAGAGAGAGAGAGGAGCGTCTCCCTCGGCCATGAACACACACCACAGGACGGGAGACACAGCGAGAGAGAGAGAGGAGAGAGCTCAGAGCGTCTCCCTCGGCCATGAACACACACCACAGGACGGGAGACACAGCGAGAGACAGAGAGAGAGGAGAGAGCTCAGAGCGTCTCCCTCGGCCATGAACACACACCACAGGACGGGAGACACAGCGGAGAGAGAGAGAGAGGAGAGAGCTCAGAGCGTCTCCCTCGGCCATGAACACACACCACAGGACGGGAGACACAGCAAGAGAGAGAGAGGAGAGAGCTCAGAGCGTCTCCCTCGGCCATGAACACACACCACAGGACAGGAGGTCCAGCGAGAGAGAAAGAGGAGAGAGCTCAGAGCGTCTCCCTCGGCCATGAACACACACCACAGGACGGGAGACACAGCGAGAGAGGAGAGAGCTCAGAGCGTCTCCCTCGGCCATGAACACACACTACAGGACGGGAGACACAGCGAGAGAGAGAGAGGAGAGAGCTCAGAGCGTCTCCCTCGGCCATGAACACACACCACAGGACGGGAGACACAGCGAGAGAGAGAGAGAGAAAGGAGAGAGAGAGGAGCGTCTCCCTCAGCTATGAACATACACCACAGGACGGGAGACACAGAGAGAGAGAGGAGAGAGCTCAGAGCGTCTCCCTCGGCCATGAACACACATCACAGGAGGGGAGACACAGCGAGAGAGAGAGAGAGAGAGGAGCGTCTCCCTCGGCCATGAACACACACCACAGGACGGGAGACACAGCGAGAGAGAGAGAGAGGAGAGAGCTCAGAGCGTCTCCCTCGGCCATGAACACACACCACAGGACGGGAGACACAGCGAGAGAGAGAGAGAGAGGAGAGAGCTCAGAGCGTCTCCCTCGGCCATGAACACACACCACACGACGGGAGACACAGCGAGAGAGAGAGAGGAGAGAGCTCAGTGCGTCTCCCTCGGCCATGAACACACACCACAGGACGGGAGACACAGCGAGAGAGAGAGAGAGGAGCGTCTCCCTCGGCCATGAACACACACCACAGGACGGGAGACACAGCGAGAGAGAGAGAGGAGAGAGCTCAGAGCGTCTCCCTCGGCCATGAACACACACCACAGGACGGGAGACACAGCGAGAGACAGAGAGAGAGGAGAGAGCTCAGAGCATCTCCCTCGGCCATGAACACACACCACAGGACGGGAGACACAGCGAGAGAGAGAGAGAGAGAGAGAGGAGAGAGCTCAGAGCGTCTCCCTCGGCCATGAACACACACCACAGGATGGGAGACACAGCAAGAGAGAGAGAGGAGAGAGCTCAGAGCGTCTCCCTCGGCCATGAACACACACCACAGGACAGGAGGTCCAGCGAGAGAGAAAGAGGAGAGAGCTCAGAGCGTCTCCCTCGGCCATGAACACACACCACAGGACGGGAGACACAGCGAGAGAGGAGAGAGCTCAGAGCGTCTCCCTCGGCCATGAACACACACCACAGGACGGGAGACACAGCGAGAGAGAGAGGAGAGAGCTCAGAGCGTCTCCCTCGGCCATGAACACACACCACAGGACGGGAGACACAGCGAGAGAGAGAGAGAGAAAGGAGAGAGAGAGGAGCGTCTCCCTCAGCCATGAACATACACCACAGGACGGGAGACACAGAGAGAGAGAGGAGAGAGCTCAGAGCGTCTCCCTCGGCCATGAACACACATCACAGGAGGGGAGACACAGCGAGAGAGAGAGAGAGGAGATCCCAGGGACTCCCTCAGTCATAAACACACACAACAGGATAGGAGACACAGAGAGAGAGGGAGAGGAGATCACAGAGAATCCCTCAGTCATAAACACACTCCACAGGACAGGAGACACAGTGAGAGAGAGAGAGAGGAGAGTACTGAGGACCCCTCAGTAGTAAACACACTCCACAGGACAGGAGACACAGTGAGAGAGAGAGAGAGGAGAGCACAGAGACTCCCTCAGTAATAAACACACACACACTCCACAGGACAGGAGACACAGTGAGAGAGAGAGAGAGAGAGAGGAGATCCCGGCGACTCCCTCAGCCGTGAACACTGTAGTATCCATGTAGTCGATCTGCTCCGTTACATGCGCAGAATTCTGATTCCCTGTGAACCCCGAGACCCGTGTCCAGCAGAGCGGAGCGCAGACCCCCCCCGACACCCCTAGGAGCCGAGGGAGAGAGGGGGGCGGGGCTGTCCTTCAGCCTCAGCGGACAGCGGCTGCGCCTCCGCTCTGGGCCTGGTGGCGCCGGTGCCTGTGGAAGCTCGGGGCTGTATACTGTATGTGGATTGATGTAATACAGCGTCACACCCTCCCCGAATGTGTCGGTTCAGTTTGCATCGCGCGGCTGAACCGGGCTCCGTCTCTCTGCGGCCATCGGCGGCGGTACGCCATCCAGCTCCTCCTCCCTCCTCCCCGTCCTCCCATCCTCGGCCCGGTTCAGAGAGAGAGGGGGAGAGAGTCAGAGCGCTCCAGAGCGTCTCGCTCGGCCATGAACACACACCACAGGACGGGAGACACAGTGAGAGAGAGAGAGGAGATCCCAGAGAATCCCTCAGTCATAAACACACACACAACAGGACAGGAGACACAGTGAGAGATAGAGGAGATCACACGTGAGAGAAGAGAGGGAGAGGGAGAGGGAGAGGAGAGTACTGAGGACCCCTCAGCAGTAAACACACTCCACAGGACGGGAGACACAGCGAGAGAGAGAGGAGAGAGAGAGAGGGAGGGAGAGAGAGAGAGGGAGGGAGAGGGAGGGAGAGAGAGAGAGGGAGGGAGAGAGGAGGGAGGGAGAGGGGGAGAGGGAGAGAGAGAGGAGAGAGGGAGAGAGAGGGGGGGAGGGAGAGAGGAGAGGGAGAGAGAGAGGAGGGAGGGGGAGAGGGGGAGAGGGAGAGAGGGAGAGAGGGGGGGGAGAGAGAGAGGGGGGGAGAGAGAGAGGAGGGAGAGGGAGAGAGAGAGGAGGGAGGGGGAGAGGGAGAGAGGGAGAGAGAAGGGGGGAGAGAGAGAGGAGGGAGGGGGAGAGGGAGAGAGGAGGGAGAGGGAGAGGGCGAGGGCGAGGGAGAGGGAGGGAGAGAGGGAGAGAGAGAGGAGGGAGGGGGAGAGGGAGAGAGGAGGGAGAGGGAGAGGGCGAGGGCGAGGGAGAGGGAGGGAGAGAGGGAGAGAGAGAGGAGGGAGGGGGAGAGGGAGAGAGGAGGGAGAGGGAGAGGGCGAGGGCGAGGGAGAGGGAGGGAGAGAGGGAGAGAGAGAGGGGGAGAGAGGGAGAGAGAGAAAGAGGGAGGGAGGGAGAGAGAGAGGGGGAGACGCCGCCTTCTTCGGCGGGGTGTGTGAAAGCGCAGCCAGTCCCCAGCCGAGACGTTGGGTCTCTTTTCTCCTCTGATGCGGCACAGGAGGAAACTCTTCGCCTGCTGGGACTCGATTCAGAAATCGCCAAGAAAACTCTGACCCTGCGGTCTCTGGCGAGGAGCCGGATAGTCGCGACACTACCGCCCTCTGGTGGCCGTGTGGTGGTGTGAGTGTGCGTGTGTGAGAGTGTGCGGACTGTCGTGCTGGATTACCGGTCTCGGACCCCGGTCCTGGCGGGGCCTGGACTCCGGTGGCTTTTGTCCTAAAGCGAGCAGTCAATTCTGCATGAGAGGGATTAGGCGCTTCTGTACACAGAGGGTGGTGGGGGTGAGGAACAAGCTGCCCAGTCCGTGTGGTTGAAGCCGATACCCCGGCTTCTCTCCAGACACAGCTGGGTGAGCTCCTCCAGTCAGGACAGGAGGCTCTTCTGTACACAGAGGGGGGTGGGGGTGGGGAACAAGCTGCCCAGCCCCGTGGTTGAAGCCGATACCCTGGCTTCTCTCCAGACACAGCTGGAGGAGATAATAATAACAACAACAAGTTGCCCGTTCATATTGTCGAAGCCTATATTTTGACTTCTGGCTTCTTTTATTTTAATTTTTCAATTCTTTTCAATTAAATTGAATTAATTCGTGTTCTGTATTCGGTGTCTGGGCTGTCATTGCAAGCAGCAGCCAGAGCTCTCTTCTCGTCTGTCCTCTGCCTGATTCAGAAACGGCCCCCCCAAAATCCCTCCAAATGATTACCCTGCTGTCTCTGGTCCAGGGGACACCCCCACCCCCCCCCAGTCTGACAGGACAGAAAACAAAAAGCGACCGTCTTGCATTGGCCGGGAATCGAACCCGGGCCTCCCGCGTGGCAGGCGAGAATTCTACCACTGAACCACCAATGCTGCTCGCGCTGACTCTGCCTTTAAGAGCGCGCCTCGTGCTCGTCCCTCCCCCGAGCAGCAAGTCGGGCAGCTGCTGCTCGTGTGAAGGAGACGCGTCGCTTCGGCTGTGCTCGGGTGTGTTCGGCTCTACTCGGCTCGGCTGTGCTCGGGTCTGTTCGGCTGTGCTCGGGTGTGTTCGGCTCTACTCGGCTCGGCTGTGCTCGAGTTTGCTCGCCTCTACTCGGGTCTGCTCGGCTCGGCTGTGCTCGGGTCTGCTCGCCTCTACTCGGGTCTGCTCGGCTCGGATGTGCTCGGGTCTGCTCGCCTCTACTCGGGTCTGCTCGGCTCCGCTGTGCTCGGGTCTGTTCGGCTGTGCTTGGGTCTGTTCGGCTCGGCTGTGCTCGGGTCTGTTCGGCTCTACTCGGCTCGGCTGTGCTCGGGTGTGTTCGGCTCTACTCGGGTCTGCTGTGCTCGGGTGTGTTCGGCTCGGCTGTGCTCGGGTCTGTTCGGCTCTACTCGGCTCGGCTGTGCTCGGGTCTGCTCGCCTCTACTCGGGTCTGCTCGGCTCCGCTGTGCTCGGGTCTGTTCGGCTGTGCTCGGGTCTGTTCGGCTCTACTCGGCTCGGCTGTGCTCGGGTCTGCTCGGCTCCGCTGTGCTCGGGTCTGTTCGGCTGTGCTCGGGTCTGCTCGCCTCTACTCGGGTCTGCTCGGCTCCGCTGTGCTCGGCCCTACTCGGCTCTGCGGGCTCCCAGCGGGTCGTTCTGAGGCTCCTTGGCTTCTGAGCGCGGCAGGACGACTCCTCCACACGAACACAGCCGAACACGGGTGGACGTGGACGTGGAGGAGGAGGGGACGAGCACGAGGCGCGTTCCTGACCCAGGTCCCCGCACGTGCAGCATTGGTGGTTCAGTGGTAGAATTCTCGCCTGCCACGCGGGAGGCCCGGGTTCGATTCCCGGCCAATGCAGACCCGAAAATTTTTTTGGGGGGGAAGGGAGAGGAGGGGGTGTCTGCTGACCAGACTTAATATTTAAGATAGTTTATTATTAACAATAATAATAATTCAGACCAAGATAGAAAACAATCATTTCGAGCAAGATGATCATTTTGCGTGTGAGACAGAAAGTTCCGTGTGGGCTGTGGGTTTCTGGACCGGGCTGCGGGCAGGCGAGACGAGCCGTGTGTGTCGCCCGCACCGACTGCAGCGCGGGGCCAGCGGGGTAAAAACGAGGTAAGGAGAGCCCGGGGAGGGGAGCGATTGGCGCCACCGTGCAGTTCAGGAGTGGAAGCGCACGCACAAAAAACAAAACAAAACACGGGGAACAGCTCCGTTTTAAAAGTTTTATTCCTCAAGAGGTGATAAACATCCCGCCCCAAAATATAGCTCTGGTGTTAATAATAATAATAATAATAATAATAATAATGATACATCTGCAGGGTCTCCTGCTCCTGGAGAAGTTGGAGCTACAGGCGCGGGTGTTATTAATAATAATAATAATAATGATGATAAATTTGCTGTGTCTCCTGCTCCTGGACAGGTGGGAGCTTCAAGCGCGGGTGTTATTAATAATAATAATAATAATAATAATGATGATGATGATAAATTTGCTGTGTCTCCTGCTCCTGGACAGGTGGGAGCTTCAAGCGCGGGTGTTAATAATAATAATAATAATGATAATAATAATAATAATGATGATGATGATGATAAATTTGCTGTGTCTCCTGCTCCTGGACAGGTCGGAGCTTCAAGCGCGGGTGTTAATAATAATAATAATAATAATAATAATGATGATGATAAATTTGCTGTGTCTCCTGCTCCTGGACAGGTGGGAGCTTCAAGCGCGGGTGTTATTAATAATAATAATAATAATAATAATAATGATGATAAATTTGCTGTGTCTCCTGCTCCTGGACAGGTCGGAGCTTCAAGCGCGGGTGTTAATAATAATAATAATAATGATGATAATGATGATGATAAATTTGCAGTGTCTCCTGCTCCTGGACAGGTCGGAGCTTCAAGCGCGGGTGTTAATAATAATAATGATGATGATGATGATGATAAATTTGCTGTGTCTCCTGCTCCTGGACAGGTGGGAGCTTCAAGCGCGGGGGGTCTTGTTGATAATAATCTTCAATGATGACTGTTCAGCTGAGCGGAGAGAAAGCGCCGGTCTCCTTTCCGGATCAGTTCGGGGGGTTCCGGTCGTCTTGAGCGGCGCTGGCAGGCTGCAATCTTATTGAGGCGGGGGGGGGGGGATAAATACCTGCAGGTGGGGGAGTGGGGCCGCGCCCCGACTCGCGTGGGCGAGCGCGTGCAGCGGGTCGAAGTGGGTGGGAGGGGGAGACACGCGGGTTCCCCAGGCGGGGAGCGAGGTACTGTAACTCTGCTGGACGTCTGTCTACCAGGCGAGCAGCTCCGCACGCAGGGCAGGCGGCCATCACACAGAAACAAGATCTGCACCCCCCGGGTTCACCGCAAACCCTGCCTCGGACGCGAGATCACACGCGAAGATGACCCGCCCACGGCAGCGCGAAACGGCTCTGAACACGTGATCGCCCGGCTGTCTCTGGACCGGGAGGGGAGGGGGGGACACGACCCCAGTCTCACAGGGCCGGAAATTTAACGGGACTCGCTGCACGGGCCGGGAATCGCAGGCGAGAAGCCTCCCGCTGAGCCACCCACGCCTGTTCCCCACCCCCACCAGCTCTTGGCGTAGAGAACCGGCTCCGGCTCCGGGCACCACGGCCAGCGGGAGAGTCGGGAGACACGAGGAGGGGGATGGGGGGGCGAAGAGCTCGAGGGAGGGTGCAGCGGCACGTGCAGCATTGGTGGTTCAGTGGTAGAATTCTCGCCTGCCACGCGGGAGGCCCGGGTTCGATTCCCGGCCAATGCAGACCCGAAAATTTTTTTGGGGGGGGAAGGGAGAGGAGGGGGTGTCTGCTGACCAGACTTAATATTTCAGATAGTTTATTATTAATAATGATTCAGACCAAGATAACAATCAGCCCAAGATAGAAAACAATCATTTCGAGCAAGATGATCATTTTGCGTGTGAGACAGAAAGTTCCGTGTGGGCTGTGGGTTTCTGGACCGGGCCGCGGGCAGGCGAGACGAGCCGTGTGTGTCGCCCGCACCGACTGCAGCGCGGGGCCAGCGGGGTAAAAACGAGGTAAGGAGAGCCCGGGGAGGGGAGCGATTGGCGCCACCGTGCAGTTCAGGAGTGGAAGCGCACGCACAAAAAAAAAAACAAAACACGGGGAACAGCTCCGTTTTAAAAGTTTTATTCCTCAAGAGGTGATAAACATCCCGCCCCAAAATATAGCTCTGGTGTTAATAATAATAATAATAATAATAATAATGATACATCTGCAGGGTCTCCTGCTCCTGGAGAAGTTGGAGCTACAGGCGCGGGTGTTATTAATAATAATAATAATAATGATGATAAATTTGCTGTGTCTCCTGCTCCTGGACAGGTGGGAGCTACAGGCGCGGGTGTTAATAATAATAATAATAATAATAATAATAATAATGATGATAAATTTGCTGTGTCTCCTGCTCCTGGACAGGTCGGAGCTTCAAGCGCGGGTGTTAATAATAATAATAATAATAATAATAATAATGATGATAAATTTGCTGTGTCTCCTGCTCCTGGACAGGTCGGAGCTTCAAGCGCGGGTGTTAATAATAATAATAATGATGATGATGATAAATTTGCTGTGTCTCCTGCTCCTGGACAGGTGGGAGCTTCAAGCGCGGGTATTATTAATAATAATAGTAATAAAAATAATAATAATGATAAATTTGCTGTGTCTCCTGCTCCTGGACAGGTCGGAGCTTCAAGCGCGGGTGTTAATAATAATAATAATGATGATGATGATAAATTTGCTGTGTCTCCTGCTCCTGGACAGGTCGGAGCTTCAAGCGCGGGTGTTAATAATAATAATAATAATAATAATGATGATGATGATAAATTTGCTGTGTCTCCTGCTCCTGGACAGGTCGGAGCTTCAAGCGCGGGTGTTAATAATAATAATAATAATAATGATGATAAATTTGCTGTGTCTCCTGCTCCTGGACAGGTGGGAGCTTCAAGCGCGGGTGTTAATAATAATAATAATAATAATAATAATAATAATAATGATGATGATGATGATGATGATAAATTTGCTGTGTCTCCTGCTCCTGGACAGGTCGGAGCTTCAAGCGCGGGTGTTAATAATAATAATGATGATGATGATGATGATAAATTTGCTGTGTCTCCTGCTCCTGGACAGGTGGGAGCTTCAAGCGCGGGGGGTCTTGTTGATAATAATCTTCAATGATGACTGTTCAGCTGAGCGGAGAGAAAGCGCCGGTCTCCTTTCCGGATCAGTTCGGGGGGTTCCGGTCGTCTTGAGCGGCGCTGGCAGGCTGCAATCTCATTGAGGCGGGGGGGGGGGAGGGGATAAATACCTGCAGGTGGGGGAGTGGGGCCGCGCCCCGACTCGCGTGGGCGAGCGCGTGCAGCGGGTCGAAGTGGGTGGGAGGGGGAGACACGCGGGTTCCCCAGGCGGGGAGCGAGGTACTGTAACTCTGCTGGACGTCTGTCTACCAGGCGAGCAGCTCCGCACGCAGGGCAGGCGGCCATCACACAGAAACAAGATCTGCACCCCCCGGGTTCACCGCAAACCCTGCCTCGGACGCGACATCACACGCGAAGATGACCCGCCCACGGCAGCGCGAAACGGCTCTGAACACGTGATCGCCCGGCTGTCTCTGGACCGGGACACGACCCCAGTCTCACAGGGCCGGAAATTTAACGGGACTCGCTGCACGGGCCGGGAATCGCAGGCGAGAAGCCTCCCGCTGAGCCACCCACGCCTGTTCCCCACCCCCACCAGCTCTTGGCGTAGAGAACCGCCTCCGGCTCCGGGCACCACGGCCAGCGGGAGAGTCGGGAGACACGAGGAGGGGGAGCACTGCGCGTGCAGCATTGGTGGTTCAGTGGTAGAATTCTCGCCTGCCACGCGGGAGGCCTGGGTTCGATTCCCGGCCAATGCAAGACGGTCGCTTTTTTCTTTCTCTCTCTCTCTCTCTCTCTCTCTCTCTCTTTTTCTCCTTCCTCTGTTTCCTGTTCATTTTGGTTAATCGTGCCTCCGTGCGTCCTGACCCCCCCACCCGCCGGGCCCAACACCCGGTGCCGATGCAGCGCTCGGAAGGACACGAGTCTCTTACTCGAACCCGATCGCGGTCGTGGGTACAACGAGACACAGCTCGGGCTGTTGTAGTTATTCGTGTGTGTGTGTGTGTGTGTGTGTGTGTGTGTGTGTGTGTGTCCTGTGTTGGACGGCTGTCCTGTCCAGGGTGTGTGAGTGTCTGTGTCCTGTGATGGACTGCTGTCCTGTCCAGGGTGTGTAAGTGTGTGTGTGTGTGTCCTGTGATGGACTGGTGTCCTGTCCAGGTGTGTGTGTGTGTGTGTGTGTGTGTGTGTCCTGTGATGGACTGGTGTCCTGTCCAGGGTGTGTGTGTCCTGTGATGGACTGGTGTCCTGTCCAGGGTGTGTGTGTGTATTGGCTCCGGCAGAGCTGGCATTCAGAACAACAACAACAACAAACAAACAACGATCACGGAGATAAAGTTCACACTGTGTTTCGTTTAATTTAAAAAGGAGGCATTACAACGTTTTCACTCAAATACCGGGACACAAGCGACATAAAATATACAGCGGTCAGCCCACTGATGCCCAGCAGGCGGCGCCCCTGAGTCAGCTGGCCGACGATCAGTCCCAGCCGACAAAAAGGAGAAGCTGGGTGATTAACATGCGGGAGCAGCGTGCAAAAAAAAAACACATCTGAATAAACACGACAGGTTTTACATGTGAGCACAAAGGACGTCCCTCACCCTGTGATATATGTACACAATACTGCTGAGGAGCCTGAAGGCATTTTTATGGCTTTCCCAGTTCAACTGAATCAGTTTTTCTTTCAATAGCAGCACTGCAGAAGTAAAATAGAAGCAGGGCTGTCCAGTCCTGGCCCTGGAGGGGTCAGTGTGTGTGTGTGTGTCTGCAGAGTCTCCAGGGGTCTTTAAAGCAGGGCTGTCCAGTCCTGGTCCTGGAGGGGTCAGTGTGTGTGTGTGTCTGCAGAGTCTCCAGGGGTCTTTAAAGCAGGGCTGTCCAGTCCTGGTCCTGGAGGGGTCAGTGTGTGTGTGTGTCTGCAGAGTCTCCAGGGGTCTTTAAAGCAGGGCTGTCCAGTCCTGGTCCTGGAGGGGTCAGTGTGTGTGTGTGTGTCTGCAGAGTCTCCAGGGGTCTTTAAAGCAGGGCTGTCCAGTCCTGGTCCTGGAGGGGTCAGTGTGTGTGTGTCTGCAGAGTCTCCAGGGGTCTTTAAAGCAGGGCTGTCCAGTCCTGGTCCTGGAGGGGTCAGTGTGTGTGTGTGTGTGTGTCTGCAGAGTCTCTAGGTGTCTTTAAAGCAGGGCTGTCCAGTCCTGGTCCTGGAGGGGTCAGTGTGTGTGTGTGTGTGTGTGTGTGTGTGTGTGTCTGCAGAGTCTCCAGGTGTCTTTAAAGCAGGGCTGTCCAGTCCTGGTCCTGGAGGGGTCAGTGTGTGTGTGTGTGTGTGTGTGTGTGTGTGTGTGTCTGCAGAGTCTCCAGGGGTCTTTAAAGCAGGGCTGTCCAGTCCTGGTCCTGGAGGGGTCAGTGTGTGTGTGTCTGCAGAGTCTCCAGGGGTCTTTAAAGCAGGGCTGTCCAGTCCTGGTCCTGGAGGGGTCAGTGTGTGTGTGTCTGCAGAGTCTCCAGGGGTCTTTAAAGCAGGGCTGTCCAGTCCTGGTCCTGGAGGGGTCAGTGTGTGTGTGTCTGCAGAGTCTCCAGGGGTCTTTAAAGCAGGGCTGTCCAGTGCTGGTCCTGGAGGGGTCAGTGTGTGTGTGTGTGTGTGTGTGTGTGTGTGTGTGTGTGTGTGTCTGCAGAGTCTCCAGGGGTCTTTAAAGCAGGGCTGTCCAGTCCTGGTCCTGGAGGGGTCAGTGTGTGTGTGTGTCTGCAGAGTCTCCAGGGGTCTTTAAAGCAGGGCTGTCCAGTCCTGGTCCTGGAGGGGTCAGTGTGTGTGTGTCTGCAGAGTCTCCAGGGGTCTTTTAAATAGAAAATGCAACAAAACATATAGCGCTGGGTCCCATTTCTGGGTGTCACTCCAGACAAAGTCTCTCAGATAAAAGACGAGGTCCACACCTTGTCCCACGAAGAGAGGCGTCTCTGGGGGGGGGGGGGGTATTATCTGCCCATCCTGCTCACAAACCGCCCCCCCCCCCCCCCCGGTCCCCCGCCCTTGGGGGATAAAACCACCGGGGGGTGCAGTTCCAGTGCCTACCAGTAGGAGGCGACGTTGATGAGGATCTTGAGGGCCATGGAGAGGCAGGGCAGCTGGCCCAGGGCATAGGCCAGGGAGCGGGCGGGGGCCGGCAGGGGGCACAGGTAGGCCGCGGTGTGGGCCAGCCGGGCCAGGAAGAAGGCCCGGAAGTAGAGCCGGGCCGTGGCCGGCGCCGGATCCAGCAGGCAGTACAGGGCGCCGGTGAACAGGAAGGGCAGGACGCACTCCAGGTCGTTGCGGTGGAGCCTGGGGGGGGGAGAGGGGGGAGACGAGTTACGGCACGCCGGCGTCCTTCGGATACAACAGGACCGGGACGGAAACAACAGCAACAAGCACACAAGCAAACAGCTGGAGGGTGGTATCGACGTCGGATCGCTCCGGACTGGACTTGGGACTGGGGACTGGGGACTGGGGACTCGGGACTGGGGTGGGGGCCCAGCTCTCTCCAGACACAGCCGGACGGGAGACTCTTCTGTACACAAAGGGTGGTGGGAGGGTGGAACAATCTGCCCAGCCATGTCGTCGAAGCTGGTAACCTGTCTGTGTGTGTCCTGTGATGGACTGGTGTCCTGTCCAGGGTGTGTGTGTCCTGTGATGGACTGGTGTCCTGTCCAGGTGTGTGTGTGTGTGTGTGTGTGTGTGTGTGTGTGTCCTGTGATGGACTGGTGTCCTGTCCAGGGTGTGTGAGTGTGTGTGTGTGTCCTGTGATGGACAGCTGTCCTGTCCTGTCCTGTCCTGTCCAGGGTGTGTGTGTGTGTGTGTGTGTGTCCAGTCCAGGGTGTGTGAGTGTGTGTGTGTCCTGTGATGGACTGGTGTCCTGTCCAGGGTGTGTGTGTGTGTGTCCTGTGATGGACTGCTGTCCTGTCCAGGGTGTGTGAGTGTGTGTGAGTCCTGTGATGGACTGGTGTCCTGTCCAGGGTGTGTGTGTGTGTGTGTGTGTCCTGTGATGGACTGCTGTCCTGTCCAGGGTGAGCCCTGCCCTGTGCCTGTTGCTTGCTGGGACAGACTCCAGCTCCCCCAGTCTGTGACCCTGGACTGGAGAGAGCTGTGGGAAGACAGCTGGACGGTTATATTTGTCTAGAGTTCCTTGCCTCGGTGTGACTGTCTGTGCCTGTGCAGGCCGGGCAGCTTCTTGTTAGCGACCGGTGAGCTGCGCCGAGTCACGAGATCTCCGTTTCCGGTAATTAAAGTCATTAAACGGATTTGATCGCCACTCTCCGTCCTCAGAGCTGCTCATTAGCGGATTAGGGGCTTTTCATGGCAGCTGGAGCACACCTGGGCAGGGAGACGCGCGCGCACGCACGCACCCACCCACACAGAGCCCCCGGCGCGCTGTAGCAGCACTGCGGCCGTCGCTAGGGAGCAGAACGCGCCACACGTGAGAGGAGCTCATCCTGGGCGGCCAGGCTCGTTCGGCAGTGAGTCGCTAACTGATCCCAGGGTCTCGCCCAGCTGTGTCTGGAGAGGAGCCAGGGTATCGGCTTCAACCACACGGACTGGGCGGCTTGTTCCCTACCCCCGCCACCCTCTGTGTACAGTAGAGCCTCCTGTCCTGACTGGAGGAGCTCACCCAGCTGTGTCTGGAGAGAAGCCAGGGTATCGGCTTCAACCACACAGGCTGGGCAGCTTGTTCCCCACCCCCACCACTCTCTGTGTACAGAAGAGCCCCCTGTCCTGACTGGAGGAGCTCGTCCAGCTGTGTCTGGAGAGAAGCCAGGGTATCGGCTTCAACCACACGGACTGGGCAGCTTGTTCCCCACCCCCACCCCCCTCTGTGTACAGAAGAGCCCCCCTGTCCTGGGCAGCTCGTTCCTCCCACGTCCCCTGCTCCGCTCTCCTGTGTGTGAGCCCCTGGGCGCAGTGGGCGTGTGTGTGCGTATATATAGCGACCTGCTCACCTCCTGCATCGCTCCACGTCCTCGTCCCGCCTGCAGAACTTGAGCCCCCCGTGCCGAAGTGCATCCTCGGGGTTAGCGAACGCCTGCAAGAGGGGGGGGGGAGGAGACATCCGTCACCCCGAGCTCACAAGCCTGTCCGCACACACACACACACACACACACACACGGAGGGCCCTGCTCTGTACACGCTGGGATCCCACCTCTGACGAGCCGGGCGAGGGGAGGCGGACGGTGTGCCGTGTATTTTGTTTTCGGGGCGGGACAGCGACTCGCAACGCGCCGCGCAAATAACAGCACCGCCTCCACCCCCCCACCAACGACAACGGCAGCAGCACCGACAACGCAACCAGCAGCGACGACGACGACGACGGCGACGACAGCAGCAGCATCAACAACGACAGCAGCAACAACGACAGCAAGAACAACGACAACAGCAACAACGACAACAGCAACAACAACAGCAACGACAACAATGACAGCAGCAGTAACAACACCTCCACCACCAACAGCAACGACAATAGCAACAGCAACATCAACAGCAACAGCAACAACAACAGGAACAGCAACAACGACAGCAACCGTAACAACACCTCCACCACCACCACCAACAGCAACAACGACAACAGCAACAACAACAGCAACGACAACAATGACAGCAGCAGTAACAACACCTCCACCAACAACAACAACGACAGCAGCAACGACAACAACGATAGCAACAGTAACAACACCTCCACCAACAACAACAACGACAGCAGCAACACCAACAGCAACATCAACAGCAACAATGACAACAACAGCAACAACGACAGCAACAGTAACAACACCTCCACCAACAACAACAACGACAGCAGCAACACCAACAGCAACATCAACAGCAACAATGACAACAACAGCAACAACGACAGCAACAGTAACAACACCTCCACCAACAACAACAACGACAGCAGCAACACCAACAGCAACATCAACAGCAACAATGACAACAACAGCAACAACGACAGCAACAGCAACAACGACAACAGCAACAACAACAGCAACGACAACAATGACAGCAGCAGTAACAACACCTCCACCACCAACAGCAACGACAATAGCAACAGCAACATCAACAGCAACAGCAACAACAACAGGAACAGCAACAACGACAGCAACAGTAACAACACCTCCACCACCACCACCAACAACAACAACGACAACAGCAACAACAACAGCAACGACAACAATGACAGCAGCAGTAACAACACCTCCACCACCAACAGCAACGACAATAGCAACAGCAACATCAACAGCAACAGCAACAACAACAGGAACAGCAACAACGACAGCAACCGTAACAACACCTCCACCACCACCACCACCAACAACAACGACAACAGCAACAACAACAGCAACGACAACAATGACAGCAGCAGTAACAACACCTCCACCAACAACAGCAACGACAGCAGCAACGACAACAACGACAGCAACAGTAACAACACCTCCACCAACAACAACAACGACAGCAGCAACACCAACAGCAACATCAACAGCAACAATGACAACAACAGCAACAACGACAGCAACAGCAACAACGACAGCAACAGCAACAACGACAACAGCAACGACAACAATGACAGCAGCAGTAACAACACCTCCACCAACAACAACAACGACAGCAGCAACGACAACAACGATAGCAACAGTAACAACACCTCCACCAACAACAACAACGACAGCAGCAGCAACACCAACAGCAACATCAACAGCAACAATGACAACAACAGCAACAACGACAGCAACAGTAACAACACCTCCACCACCAACAACAACAACAGCAGCAGCAACAACAACAGCAACATCAACAGCAACAGAAACAGTAACAACGACAACACCACCACCAACAACAACACAAACGAGAACAGCGAAGCGACACTCCGGGACAGCGGCCAGAGCCGGCGCCGACCCGAGACCCAGGATCCGCTCGCTCCGGCCCGGTCTTGTTCTCTCTCTCACCTTCCTGCGGAGGCGCAGCTGGCCCGTCAGCACGGCCACGCCGAACATCTTCAGCACCAGCAGGACGGCGTAGAAGACGAAGGAGCAGCACACCTCGTCCCGCAGGTCCAGGGCCATGAGCAGGCGTGCGGTGTTGATACAGCGACAGCGACAGCGACACAGCGCCTTCTGAGACGGACGGCCCGGGTCGCAGCAGCAGCAGCAGCACCAGACCGGACCGGACCGAGCGGTTCTGAGCGTCCCAGGCTCGGTGTGAGGAGGTGTCTGAGCTGCTCGGCTCGTTTTATAACCTCAGCAGCGGAAACAGAGCGCCTTCTGAGACAGACCGCTGGATCGCAGCAGCAGCAGCAGCACCAGAGCGGACCGAGCGGTTCTGAGCGTCCCAGGCTCGGTGTGAGGAGGTGTCTGAGCTGCTCGGCTCGTTTTATAGCCTCAGCAGCGGAAACAGAGCGCCTTCTGAGACAGACCGCTGGATCGCAGCAGCAGCAGCAGCAGCACCAGAGCGGACCGAGCGGTTCTGAGCGTCCCAGGCTCGGTGTGAGGAGGTGTCTGAGCTGCTCGGCTCGTTTTATAGCCTCCCACACCCATCCCTTCCCCCCCTCCAAAAACAAACCTTCCCTCCCTCCCTCTCTCTCTCTCTCTTTTTTTTGGAAGAAAGTGAAAGGTCTGCGTTTCGTGCAGCCCGGAGGTGTGGGAGAACATGACGGCAGGAGCTGTTCCCGGAGGGCAGAGATTTCCTGGGCTCTGTTTCCTGCCTCTTTGCCAGGTCCTGTCCGGACACGCGCGGTAATCCGAGTTCAAAACCTCGAAGGGAGAACTGGAAAATCCCAGCTGGATTGGGCTCCTCTCCAGACGCAGCTGGGTGAGCTCCTCCAGTCGGGACAGGAGGCTCTTCTGTACACAGAGGAGGGTGGGGGTAGGGAACAAGCTGCCCAGCTCTGTGGTTGAAGGCGATACCCCGGCTTCTCTCCAGACACAGCTGGGCGAGCTCCTCCAGTCAGGACAGGAGGCTCTTCTGTACACAGAGGGGGGTGGGAGGGTGGAACAAGCTGCCCAGTCCGTGTGGTTGAAGCCGACACCCTGGCTTCTCTCCAGACACAGCTGGGTGAGCTCCTCCAGTCAGGACAGGAGGTGCTTCTGTACACAGAGGGTGGCAGGGGAGTGGAACAAGCTGCCCAGCTACGTGGTTGAAGACGCTACCCTGTTTTTTCTCCAGACGCAGCTGGGTGAGCTCCTCCAGTCAGGACAGGGGGCCACGTCTGAGTGGATTTCCTTGCTCGGGGGCGGATTCCCAGTGACGCGCGGTCCTGTTCAAGCCGGCTGCTGGAGGAGCTGTGTGATTTCTCAGCCACACGCACCCCAGGAGAGGCAGACAGAGGATCAACACCGGCGCGCGCGGGCCCGGCGAGCCCCAGCCTGCTCCGGCCCGCCGCGGTGGTGACGTCGTCCTGTCGCGGATTCAGTGCGGCGGCGAGGCTCTTGTGTAAGCATGGCGTTGGAAAACCACACAGCTGTTCGCTAACGCGCCTTTCAGAACGCTCGAGATTAACACACACCCTGGACAGGACAGCAGTCCATCACAGGACACACACACACACTCACACACCCTGGACAGGACACCAGTCCATCACAGGACACACACTCACTCACACACCCTGGACAGGACAGCAGTCCATCACAGGACACACTCACACACCCTGGACAGGACACCAGTCCATCACAGGACACACACTCACACACCCTGGACAGGACACCAGTCCATCACAGGACACACACTCACACACCCTGGACAGGACACCAGTCCATCACAGGACACACACACACACACCCTGGACAGGACACCAGTCCATCACAGGACACACACACCCTGGACAGGACACCAGTCCATCACAGGACACACACACACTCATACACCCTGGACAGGACACCAGTCCATCACAGGACACACACACACACACTCACACACCCTGGACAGGACACCAGTCCATCACAGGACACACACACACTCACACACCCTGGACAGGACACCAGTCCATCACAGGACACACACACACACACAATCACACCAGGGCTGGTTTTCCCAGAAGGCAATTCACCCACCAGCCTGTCTCTGGATTGTGGCAGGAAACTGGAGCACCTGGAGGAAACCCCCACAAACATGAGGAGAGCATGCAAACTCCACACACACAGCACCCCCAGTCCAGAATTGAACCCAGGGCCCCAGCGAAGCCAACAGCAATGCTGACCCCTGCACTTCAGTGCCAAACTCTAAATTGATAGGAGCAAAAGAGGTATGGAGTTCTGGGGGTTATAAATAGTGCTGAGCTCAGGACAGGAGGCTCTCCTGTACACAGAGGGGGGTGGGGGTGGGGAACAAGCTGCCCAGCCCTGTGGTTGAAGCTGATACCCTGGCTTCTCTCCAGACACAGCTGGGTGAGACCCTCGGATCAATACCTACCCAACAGGCCGGATGGTCTCTCTTGTTTGTAATGTTCCTGTTAGTGACTCATGGCTCCAGGCCTGATAGTACCTGTTGATTTCAGTGAAGTGGCTCTGATTCCCAGCATGAGTCAAGCCCACTTCCTGCTTTTCCGGATGGGAGATTTTTCTTAAACCTAAAGGCAGGAAGACATCAAACAGACTGACAACTAAGAGTGAAACTTTCACACAAGGTTGCCAACAATTAAAAAGTCATTTGTTTCAGAGAAAAATCCTTCAGCTGTTTAGAAAGAAAGATGACACATACACACACACTGACCCCTCCAGGACCAGGACTGGACAGCCCTGCTTTAAAGACAACTGGAGACTCTGCAGACACACACACTGACCCCTCCAGGTCCAGGACTGGACAGCCCTGCTTTAAAGACCCCTGGAGACTCTGCAGACACACACACACACTGACCCCTCCAGGACCAGGACTGGACAGCCCTGCTTTAAAGACCCCTGGAGACTCTGCAGACACACACACACACTGACCCCTCCAGGACCAGGACTGGACAGCCCTGCTTTAAAGACCCCTGGAGACTCTGCAGACACACACACACACACTGACCCCTCCAGGACCAGGACTGGACAGCCCTGCTTTAAAGACCCCTGGAGACTCTGCAGACACACACACACTGACCCCTCCAGGACCAGGACTGGACAGCCCTGCTTTAAAGACCCCTGGAGACTCTGCAGACACACACACACTGACCCCTCCAGGACCAGGACTGGACAGCCAACAGTCCATTCAGAAAGGCCATTCTCCCAGCATAGAATTTTGTCCTTTACTTTGACTTCACATTGACTCGTCTTTCTGTCTCATCCTTCGCGCGTGTGTCTCTTCTCGGCCAGCGGGGGTCCGCGTGGTGTCAGATGCGCTGTGTCCTGTCTTTCCGCCAGCCTGCAAAGCCAGCGGATCATCCTAGTCCCGGGGGCGAGATGGGCCCGGCGGGTGTCACTCAGCTGGGAATCAGAATAGCGGATCTCACCGGGCTCGGTTTCCGCGGGCCCAGATGGCGAGTCTGTGGCTTGACTTCCTCCTGCGACTCCCCCCCCCCCACCGTCTCCGGGCCCCAGCAGGAGGTGAGTGAGTGCGTGTGAATGAGTGAGTGAGTGTCTGTCTGACGGGCTCAGACCACAGGGGGAGGAAGAGGGAGGAGGAGGAGGAGGAGGAGGAGGAGAGCCCAGCGCAGTTCCGGGGGGGGGGGTGACATCATCCAGGTGGGTGCTGCACATTGGTGGCGGTAGTGGGATTCCCCATGACCTGTCAAGCGCTTTGAGTGAAGTGTCCAGAAAAGCGCTATATAAGTGTAAGCAATTATTATTATTATTATTATTATTATTATTATTATAATGATAAGGTCATGGGTGAAAGGTGAAAGGTGACAGGCACTGTAACCCCAGGGGGGAACCTACCTCCCATCTCTGGCCCCAGGAATTTGTAGGAATTCTGGCTGACTGACGGACCGCACAGACTGGAGCAGATCTCTGGTTCCGCCGGGTTTAGTGAGTTAGTTCGTTGGTACCAGAACCAGGCGGTAGCGGCCGACAGCCGGTTCCCGGGTGAGCGTCTACGTCAGGCTCTGCACACACATCAGTCGCCCCCCCCCCCCCCCCGCCAGACAGTGACACACAGAGAAGAGCCAGACGGACCGAGTGAAGAGAGGAGGGGGGGTCAGGAACATTTTCTTTTAGTGTATTTTATTTCAGTTTCGGCACGTGGAGAAATACAGGATCGCTGGACGGGTCCGGTCGGGTCCGGTCGGGTCGGGTGGGCTACTACCTTCTTGGTAACAAAACAAGAAGAAGAAGGAGAAGAGCAGGGAGGTTTGAGCGCGTGGGGGCGGGGAGGGGTTGCTGGGTAGTTCTCTCGCGAGGGGTGTGGGGGCGCAGGGGCTCCTCGAGATCGGGGGACACGGGCGGCGGTCGTCAGCTGTTGGCACCTCGGTGGAGGGAGAGAGAGAGCAGAGGGGGGAGGGTGAGACGGGAGGAGAGACGGGGGGCAGTCACTAGCACACCCACAGTGGGGGTGACACTAGTAATCAGACACACCCACAGTGGGGGTGACACTAGTAATCAGACACACCCACAGTGGGAGTGACCCACTAATATCAGACACACCCACAGTGGGGGTGACACTAGTAATCAGACACACCCACAGTGGGAGTGACACTAGTAATCAGACACACCCACAGTGGGAGTGACCCACTAATATCAGACACACCCACAGTGGGGGTGACCCACTAATATCAGACACACCCACAGTGGGAGTGACCCACTAATATCAGACACACCCACAGTGGGAGTGACCCACTAATATCAGACACACCCACAGTGGGAGTGACCCTATAAATCTGACACACCCATATTGGGAGTATCCTGTATTAGACACGCCCACAGAGGGAGTGGCCTCCTTACGGACACACCCACAGTGGGAGGGGTCTATAGATTAGACACACCCACACTCCTGGAACTGTGCGGGCCCTGTCTGTGCTGAAACTAGAGCAGGCGAAGGTCAACTGGCTGTAGGCCTGAGGAGGGTCTGCAGGGCCGCCGGTTCTTACCTCCAGTCCTCAAGGTGCGCTCTCCAGCGTGCAGTACTCTGAAAGAAACAGCAGGGGGCAGCAGGTTACTAGGCCACCCCGAGTCAGAACAGTGTTTCCCATGTCCTGGTGCTGGAGGAACACAGTGTCTGGCTGAGCTCAACATCTCCATCTGCCGGCTTGTTTACAGGGGTCAGCATGGCTGCTTCCTGGGTTCAGTTCCGGACCTGGGGGTGCTGTCTGTGTGGAGTCTGCATGTTCTCTCCAGGTCTGATTGGGCTTCGTCCAGGTGCTCCAGTTTCCTCCCACAGTCCAGAGACAGGCTGGTGGGTGAATTGGCCCTGGTGTGTCTGTGTGCAATTGACTGTGTTAAGTTTGTGATTGTGAGTGTCTGTGAGTGTCGGAGTGAGTCGGTGTGCATCTGTGTGTCTCCTGTGATGGACTGGTGTCCTGTCCAGTGTGTGTGAGTGTGTGTCTGTGTGTGTGTGTGTGTGTGTCTGTGATGGACTGCTGTCCTGTCCAGTGTGTGTGAGTGTGTGTGTCTGTGTGTGTCCTGTGATGGACTGGTGTCCTGTCCAGGGTGTGTGTGTGTGTGTGTGTGTGTGTGTGTGTGTGTGTGTGTGTGTGTGTCTGTGATGGACTGCTGTCCTGTCCAGGGTGTGTGTCTGTGTCCTGTGATGGACTGGTGTCCTGTCCAGGGTGTGTGAGTGAGTGTGTGTCTGTGTGTGTCCTGTGATGGTCTGCTGTCCTGTCCAGGGTGTGAGTGTGTGTGTCCTGTGATGGACTGGTGTCCTGTCCAGGGTGTGAGTGTGTGTGTCCTGTGATGGACTGGTGTCCTGTCCAGGGTGTGAGTGTGTGTGTCCTGTGATGGACTGGTGTCCTGTCCAGTGTGTGTGAGTGTGTGTGTGTGTCCTGTGATGGACTGGTGTCCTGTCCAGGGTGAACCCTGCCTTGTGCCTGTTGCTTGCTGGGACAGACTCCAGCTCTCCCCCTGTCTCCCTGTCCTGCAGAGAGCTGTGGGGAGACGGAGGGGTGATTGTGCTCTGTGGTCTTCCTGCAGTGCTGCGGTCTGGCGCTGTGGAGGAAGGTCAGGTCAGGACGGTGCAGTGGCGACGGCGAGTATCCCACCTCCCCACCACAGGGGGGCGTTCCCTACCTGCCTGCTGGGGCAGCCTGAGGAAGTGCGTCAGGCCCATGCAGGCCGCGGCCCTCTGGAAGTCCTGCACCTGCTGGGCGCCGGGGGAGGCGCTCCGCCCTGCGGAGACGGACACGGAGATGGACGCCGGTCAGTCACGCCGGGGCCGGGGCTCTGGGGGGGCGGGAAGGGAGGGGTGTGGCCCCCCTCACTGCAGGGCTTGTGGAGGGAGACTTGGGGTACAGGGCAGCACTCAGGAAGACTGTGTCCGGGAGCAGCAGGGTGTGGGGGACTGGGGTATGGGGTGTGATAAAATTGGGGTACAGACTGGAAGGGATTGGGGTACAGGGTGTGAGGGGACTTGGGTTTGGGATGTATGGAGATTGCAGTCTCGAGTGAAAGGGTTTGGGGGTACAGTTGTCCTGGGTGTAAGGGATTGGGGTACAGGGTATGAGGTGACTGGGGTTTGGGATGTATTGTGATTGCAGTCCAGAGTGAAAGGGTTTGGGGGTACAGCTGTCCTGGGTGTAAGGGATTGGGGTACAGGGTATGAGGTGACTGGGGTTTGGGATGTATTGTGATTGCAGTCTCGAGTGAAAGGGTTTGGGGGTACAGATGTCCTGGGTGTGAGGGATTGGGGTACAGGGTATGAGGGGACTGGGGTTTGGGATGTATGGAGATTGCAGTCTCAAGTGAAAGGGTTTGGGGGTACAGATGTCCTGGGTGTGAGGGATTGGGGTACAGGGTGTGAGGGGACTGGGGTTTGGGATGTACGGAGACTGCAGTCTCGAGTGAAAGGGTTTGGGGGTACAGGGCGCTCACCGTACAGCATGACGCGGTTGGACCCCGGGGAGCTCTCCTGCAGGAGTATACAGTCCCTGCAGTCCAGCCGGTAGATGTTGACGGTCCTCTCCGGCCGGCCTGGGGCAGCAAAGAGAGAAATCACCACGACGGTTATTACTGTTGTTATTACGACTCTTATTACTATGACTGGTGTCAGCACTGTGGTACTGATGACTTCATCTGAAATCACCATGACGGTTATTACGACTCTTACTACTATGACTGGTGTCAGCGCTGTGGTATTGATGACTTCTTCTGAAATCACCATGACGGTTATTACTGTTGTTATTACTACTCTTATTACTATGACTGGTATCAGCGCTGTGGTACTGATGACTTCTTCTGAAATCACCACAACGGTTATTACTGTTGTTATTACGACTCTTATTACTATGACTGGTGTCAGCGCTGTGGTATTGATGACTTCATCTGAAATCACCATGACAGTTATTACTGTTGTTATTACTACTCTTTTTACTATGACTGGTATCAGCGCTGTGGTACTGATGACTTCTTCTGAAATCACCACAACGGTTATTACTGTTGTTATTACGACTCTTATTACTATGACTGGTGTCAGCGCTGTGGTATTGATGACTTCATCTGAAATCACCATGACAGTTATTACTGTTGTTATTACTACTCTTTTTACTATGACTGGTATCAGCGCTGTGGTACTGATGACTTCTTCTGAAATCACCATGACGGTTATTACTGTTGTTATTACGACTCTTATTACTATGACTGGTATCAGCGCTGTGGTACTGATGACTTCTTCTGAAATCACCATGACGGTTATTACTGTTGTTATTACTACTGTTGTATTTATGACTTCTGACATCACAACAATGGTTATTACCATTCTTATCACTACTTCTGTAATACTACTGATATCAGTACTATAGGATTTATTAGTACTTTCTGATATCACCACAATGGTTATTACGATTGTCATTACTACTTTTCGCAAAGTGATGACGCCAGTCCAGAGATGGGGATTATTAGGAGGCCATGACTGGTAAGGGCCAGGGGGAAATTTGGAGAGATCACTGGGGTAACACTGGGGTAACTGGTGTACACATATTCCTTCCAACTCATCTGGGTCCGTTCAGCATGGATCTCACCCTCCTGCTCCAGGTCGTCCCTCCCAGGGTGGATGTAGTAAATCCAGGTCTTATTCCCGCAGTATTCCCCACTAGAAACAAAAACATTGACTGTCACCAAGGCATGAGTGCTGACTGCGAATAGAGATTATAATCGTGACGTCGGTGGTGACGATGGTGAGATTTATAATCGTGATGCTGGGGGTGACGATGGTGAGAATTATAATCGTGATGCTGGTGGTGACGAGGATGAGAATTATAATCATGATGCTGGGGGTGACGAGGATGAGAATTATAATCATGATGCTGGGGGTGACGAGGATGAGAATTATAATCGTGATGCTGGTGGTGACGATGGTGAGAATTATTATCTGGATGCTGGCGGTGACGAGGATGAGATTTATAATCGTGATGCTGGGGGTGACGAGGATGAGAATTATAATCGGGATGCTGGTGGTGACGATGGTGAGAATTATAATCAGGATGCTGGTCGTGACGATGGTGAGTATTATAATCGTGATGGTGGTGGTGACGAGGATGAGAATTATAATCGTGATGGTGGTGGTGACGAGGATGAGATTTATAATCGTGATGCTGGTGGTGATGATGGTGAGAATTATAATCGTGATGCTGGGGGTGACGATGATGAGAATTATAATCGTGATGCTGGCGGTGACGATGGTGAGAATTATAATCGTGATGCTGGGGGTGACGATGGTGAGAATTATAATCGTGATGCTGGTGGTGACGATGGTGAGAATTATAATCGTGATGCTGGTGGTGACGAGGATGAGAATTATAATCGTGATGGTGGTGGTGACGAGGATGAGAATTATAATCGTGATGCTGGTGGTGACGATGGTGAGAATTATAATCGTGATGCTGGGGGTGACGATGGTGAGTATTATAATCGTGATGCTGGGGGTGACGATGGTGAGTATTATAATCGTGATGCTGGGGGTGACGATGGTGAGAATTATAATCGTGATGCTGGTGGTGACGATGGTGAGAATTATAATCGTGATGGTGGTGGTGACGAGGATGAGAATTATAATCGTGATGCTGGTGGTGACGATGGTGAGAATTATAATCGTGATGCTGGGGGTGACGATGGTGAGAATTATAATCGTGATGCTGGCGGTGACGAGGATGAGAATTATAATCGTGATGCTGGGGGTGACGATGGTGAGAATTATAATCGTGATGCTGGTGGTGACGATGGTGAGAATTATAATTGTGATGCTGGTGGTGACGATGGTGAGTATTATAATCGTGATGCTGGTGGTGACGATGGTGAGAGTTATAATCGTGATGCTGGGGGTGACGATGGTGAGAATTATAATCGTGATGCTGGGGGTGACTATGGTGAGTATTATAATCGTGATGCTGGGGGTGACGATGGTGAATATTATAATCGTGATGCTGGTGGTGACGATGGTGAGAATTATAATCGTGATGCTGGTGGTGACGATGGTGAGAATTATAATCGTGAAGCTCGTGATGATAATGAGAATAATGGTGATGATCAGAATAACGATTGTGATGAGGGTGATGATAGTAATTATGATGATGGTGATAATTATGACGAGCATGGATGATGATGGTTAAAATAGTGATGATGATGGTCTTGACTGTGATAACAACACAACAGTGTTGACTGTGAAACCGGTCTTACACTCTGAAGACGCCTTGCAGCAGTAGTCGCTGGGGGAGCTCTGCCCCCTGCAGGCTGAAGATGGCATTGTCCATTAGGGTAAAGGTCTGCAGGTCTGATGAGTTCTCTCCTGCTGCAGCTATGAAGTACCAGGTGCCAAAATACTGAGAGAGAGCGGGTTAAGATAAGATCAGATCACTTTATTGCCCATATACAGTATACAATTTCTTGCATTAGGAATTTGTCTTTTCACAGACCCCAGCTTGCTCTCCATGAGACACACCTGCCAGTACTACTGCTCTACCAATACTACTGCCAGTACTAATACTCTACCGATACTACCGCCAGTACTACAGCTCTTACAATACTACCACCAGTACTACTGCTCTACTGATACTACTGCCACTTCTACCGCTCTACCAGTACTACTGCTCTACTGATACAACAGCTCTACCAATACTACTCCCAGTACTACTGCTCTGCCGATACTACAGCTCTACCGATACTGCTGCTCTATCGATAATACGGCCAGTACTACTGCTCTACCGATACTACAGCTCTACCGATACTACTGCCAGTACTACAGTTCTACCGATACTACAGCTCTACCAATACTACTGCCAGTACTACAGCTCTACCGATACTACTGCTCTACTGATACTACTGCCAGTACTAATACTCTACCGATACTACTGCCAGTACTAGTGCTTCCCTCACTGCCAGTGCTAGTGCTTCCCTCACTGCCAGTACTACTGCTCTACCGATACTACTGCTCTACCGATACTACTGCCAGTACTAATACTCTACCGATACTACTGCTCTACCGATACTACTGCCAGTACTAATACTCTACCGATACTACTGCCAGTGCTAGTGCTTCCCTCACTGCCAGTACTACTGCTCTACCAGTACTACTGCTCTACCGATACTACTGCCAGTACTAATACTCTACCGATACTACTGCCAGCACTAGTGCTTCCCTCACTGCCAGTACTACTGCTCTACCGATACTACTGCCAGTACTAATACTCTACCGATACTACTGCCAGTGCTAGTGCTTCCCTCACTGCCAGTACTACTGCTCTACCAGTACTACTGCTCTACCGATACTACTGCCAGTACTAATACTCTACCGATACTACTGCCAGCACTAGTGCTTCCCTCACTGCCAGTACTAGTGCTCTACCAGTACTACTGCTCTACCGATACTACTGCCAGTACTAATACTCTACCGATACTACTGCCAGTACTAGTGCTTCCCTCACTGCCAGTACTACTGCTCTAGCGATACTACTGCTCTACCGATACTACTGCCAGTACTAATACTCTACCGATACTACTGCCAGCACTAGTGCTTCCCTCACTGCCAGTACTACTGCTCTACCAGTACTACTGCTCTACCGATACTACTGCCAGTACTAATACTCTACCGATACTACTGCCAGTACTAGTGCTTCCCTCACTGCCAGTACTACTGCTCTACCAGTACTACTGCTCTACCGATACTACTGACAGTACTAATACTCTACCGATATTACTGCCAGTACTAGTGCTTCCCTCACTGCCAGTACTACTGCTCTACCGATACTACTGCCAGTACTAATACTCCACCAATACTACTGCCAGTACTACTGCTCTAGCGATACTACTGCTCTACCGATACTACTGCCAGTACTAATACTCTACCGATACTACTGCCAGTACTAGTGCTTCCCTCACTGCCAGTGCTAGTGCTTCCCTCACTGCCAGTACTAGTGCTCTACCATTACTACTGCTCTACCGATACTACTGCCAGTACTAATACTCTACCGATACTACTGCCAGTACTACTGCTCTACCGATACTACAGCTCTACCGATACTACTGCTCTACCGATACTACTGCTCTACCGATACTACTGCCGGCTTCCCTCACTGCCAGCACTAGTGTTACTGCGGACGGTGCTGTCACTGCGGACACTAGCACTGCTGCTCCTGCTGCACTCGCCTGCGGCGGCGATCACCTCTGCCTCTCTCACCTCGGCGGTGTTCAGGCTCCCGGCGGACATCTGCTGCGGCCCCCGGCAGGGCCAGAGGGCCTGCAGGGCCAGGCCGGCCAGGTAGGCCAGGCAGGCCCACACGCTGCTGTCCACGGCCATGCGCGCGGCGGGCGGCGCCCCCTGGTGGCTGGTCGCGTGTGTGTGCGCGCGCGTGCGTGCGTGCGTGCGTGCGTCGGCGTGCGCTCCGAGCGAGGCACTGAAGACGGTGTCCCTGCTCTCTTCCCACCTGCTCCCCTCTCTCTCTCTCTCTCTCTCTCGAACCTCGGGATTTTTTCTGGGGGTGCAGGGGGGGGTGTTTGGGAAAAGCCGTGAAGGGGTGAAGGCAGGGTCGCGTTTCTGGGGGGCTCCTGTCCGGCTTCGGGTCCGGCGTCCTGCTCCTGAGGTCTGCGAGCTGCTCCTCTGAGCTCTCTGCTGCGTCTGTCCTGCAGCCCTTTGCCCTCCCAGCTCGGGGCAGTAATCGTTAACTCTTATTAATTATTAACCGGCGGCCATCTCGCCCTGCAGCTCCCAGCTGGCAGCCCGCCCCCCCCACTGGAGTCCAGCAGGTGTGAGCCTGGTCAGTACCTGGAGGGGAGACTCCTGGGAAAAACATTGGTTGCTGCTGGAAGAGGTGTCAGTGGGTCCAGCAGGGGGCGCTCACCCTGCGGTCTGTGTGGGTCCTGATGCCCCAGTATAGTGACGGGGGACACTGGACTGTAAGAAGGTGCCATCTTTTGGACATTAAACTGGGGCCTGAGTCTCTATGCTCATTAATTAGTAGGGGAGTAGGGGTGTCACCCCAGTGTCCTGGCCTAATTCCCCCCCTGGTCTTGACCCATCATGGCCTCCTAATCACCCCCCTCTCTGAACTGGCTCCATCCCTCTGCTCTCCTCCCCACTGAGAGCTGCTGTGTGCTGAGCGGACTGGAGCATCATCCAGGTGGGGGCTGCACACTGGGGGGGCTGGAGGGGATCCCCCTGACCTGGGAAGAGCTCTGAGGGGAGTAGCTAGCAAGGCGCTATAGAGAGTGTAAGGAATTATATGAATTACTTATTATTATCTCCCTCCTGTTTGTTCAATACCTGCCTCTGGAGTATTTCTGCTCAAGGACAGAGGCTCACACACACACACACAAACACACACACACACACACACACACACACACAGATAGCAGGGGAGGAGGGTCAGTCTGCAAGGACACAGAAGAGGTCAGTTTGCTCTGCTGCCCTGCGGGGGAGGTGTGTGTTCCTGCATGTGTCCACACAAGAAGGTTGCGTCACAGAAACACACACAGCTGAACAGATTCCCACAGAACTCCACACCACACACTCACACAGCCTGGATCAACACACACACGCACAGAACTCCACACCACACACTCACACAGCCTGGATCAACACACACACAGAACTCCACACACACTCACACACCTGAATCAACACACACACACAGAAATCCACACACACTCACACACCTGAATCAACACACACACACAGAAATCCATACCACACACTCACACACCTGAATCAACACACACACAGAAATCCACACACACTCACAAACCTTAATCAACACACACACACAGATATCCAAACTCACACAAACCTGACTAGACACACACAGACATCCACACACACTCACTCACCTGAATCAACACACACATACAGAAATCCACACACACTCACACACCTGAAATCCACACACACTCACACACCTGATCAACACACACACACACAGAAATCCACACCACACACTCACACAGCCTGGATCAACACACACACACATACACACGCAGAAATCCACACACATATCCACAAACCCCACACACAAATCCACACACACACACAAACCCCACACACAAATCCACACACACAATGACAGATCCCACACACACAGACCCCACACACAAATTCACACACACAAACCTCACTCACAAATCCACACACACACACAGACCCTACACATGAATCCATACACACTGACCCCACACACAAATCCACACACACACTGACCCCTCACACAAATCCACACACACACTGACAGATCCCATACACACTATCCCCACACACACAACTTCACACACACAAACCTCACGCACAAATTCACACACACTGACAGACCCCCCCCACACACACACACACACACACACACACACACACCACACACACCCACGCACAAATCCATCCACTCGTATTCCAGGATCTGAGAGACCTACTCCACTCACTCTGTGTGCTTGTATTTACTGGTCCAAACTCCACACAAATAAAAGCTCACATCCTGGAAACAAAAAAGACCCAGTGCAAACAGTTTGATTAAAAACAACCTTGTTTCCTGCACCGGCTGTGTCAGGAGCTGCTGTCTAGTGGGGGGGGGGGGCCTGTTTCCTGTTTCTTTGCCCTCTCTGATGAGAGCACACCTGCGGTACGCCCTGCTCACTCTGTTCTCCCGGAGTTCGGTGCCTCCTGAGGAACGATCCCCAGGTTCTTGAGTGTGGAGAGTGCCCCGGTCCAGTAGATGGCGCTGTGGCTGTGTCGAATCTGCTCGTTTCCCCTGCAGTTACAACTGGACCAGAGTCACAGACCCCCGGACTGACTGGACTGGGGTCACAGACCCCTGGACTGACTGGACCAGAGTCACAGACCCCTGGACTGACTGGACCAGAGGTCATAAACCCCCGGACTGACTGGACCAGGGACACAGACCCCCGGACTGACTGGACTGGGGTCACAGACCCCTGGACTGACTGGACCAGAGTCACAGACCCCCGGACTGACTGGACTGGGGTCACAGACCCCTGTAATATATGGGTCCTGTGTTCCCTGCCCCCGCCACCCTTAGTGTAAAGTAGAGCTTCCTGTCCTGACTGGAGGAGCTCATCCAGCTGTGTCTGGAGAGAAGCCAGGGTATCGGCTTCAACCACAGGGCTGGGTGGCTTGTTCCACACCCCCACCACCCTCTGTGTAAAGAAGCGCTCCTTGTCCTCGGTTTTAAACGCGATGCCACGTTTGTTTCCACATATGCCCTCCGGTTCGTGTTTTGAATCTAATGCACACCATATTTCTTTATAAACGTGACATTTTGTTTACCCTCCTTCCACGACGCGTCATTTTGAAACACCCTCGTCGCCATAACCGCCGTGTGCGGCTTTTCTATGCTGACCTACTGTATAATAAGCTAAAAACGAATTATTTTAGAAAGGCATGCAATTGTTCCGTCTTCTTGGTCTGCTTTTTTGTTTTATTGACTTTTGAATTAATCTTTTTTTTTATCGCGGGTAAATTCCTCCGTCATCCGCCCCTGCAGCGAGCGAGCATAAGGGGCGCTCGGATTTGTATTGTTGACACGCTTTTACTGTAGGGTTTACGGTAAATCGCGGAGTAAGGCCAACACGGTGGTCGGTGGTATGCCAGACATTACGGTAGCCTGGCTGGTGCCCGCGGCTCGCCTGATCCTAAATGCGGCCTTAACAGGCAGCAGCTGTTCAGGCCGCCTTTCAGCGACACAGACACGAGGAAGCGGGTCCAACTTCTAAAACGAGCAAGAGAGGCTCTTAAGCGCGGACAGCACCGCAGGAGGGTCGGCACGCTTAAAAAAAAAACCCACCACACACAGGCGCTCGCCGAGGACAGCCCGGCCCCGGCCTGTTTCCAGGAAGTTCCCGGGGTCCTGAAAGAGCGAGCGAGTGAGAGAGAGAGACAGAGACAGAGGGAGAGGACAGTTGAGTTAATTAATCGTGAAAGGAAAATAAACAAATAGAAACAAAACCCGGCGAGTGAAGTCGGTGACCGGCGGACAGGGACGGGAGCAGAGCGCGGCGGCGACATCCGAGCGTTTGATCGGTCGGTTTTCCAGGCTGTTGCACAGAGAGACAGGCCCGGCTTGTTCGCGTCCGGACCGCGGGAGAGGGGGTGAGTCTCCCCCACCCCCCCCGGGTGGCGGGGAGTCGAGCTGGTGTTTGGTGTTTTTTTTAAAACCCGCACAGATCTCAAGAGCGGCCCGGTTTTGATCGGAGAAGCGCCGGGCTGGTGGTTTTTTTTTTTTATTTGTATTTTTATTTTTAAGGGCCGAAACGTGTCGTGTCCTCCCTCCCCTCCCCTCCCCTCAGTGTCTCGCAGTCACTCGGGAATCGGGGTGTGGGGGGACGAGGTGTAATGGACAGGTCCCCCTGGTGAGGTCAGGGAGGGATTTTATTAACATAACATCATCACTTTATGAACCCTATACAATGTCTCGCATGAGGAACTGGTCTTGTCGCAGACCCCAGCTGGCTCTCCAGGAGACGCACAGACAGGGAGAGAGAGAAGCTGGGGGGTCCGAGCGCAGGGTCGTCCATTTATACAGCACCCCTGGAGCAGCTGGGGTTCAGGGCCTCGCTCAGGGGCCCAACGGAGTAGGATTCCTCTACCGGCTGCGGGATTTGAACCAGCAAACCCTTCCAGCCCCAGGCGCAGAGATCCTGAGCCCCAGAGCCACCGCTCCGCCCCCAAACTATGATGGAGCCGTTCCGCCGATCGGCGGTTCCTGCCGGCCTGTGCCTCGCTGAGCTCCCCCACCCGTGTACGTGACGGGGGGATGAGGGGGTCTGAACTGAACGGCTTGCCCCCTGGGATCTAGGGAATCCGGCTGTCCGCCGGACCCGGCCGTGTCGATGTGATTCAGCCTGTTTCTGCTTAAATAAAACAAGAATAGACTGGGGGTTTAACAGAGACGGGGGTGGGACGGCACTTGTTGGTGCGGGTTTATTTCTGGATCGATTCTGTCTTCGGGCCGCTGTCTTAAGTCGGTTGGAGGTCCTCCTGTGTTCTGTGGAGGTGTTGACAGGAGGCGGGCTAGCGGTGGGCTCTGCCTCTTTCA
Organism: Atractosteus spatula; assembly: GCF_055471065.1. Taxonomy (NCBI): domain Eukaryota; kingdom Metazoa; phylum Chordata; class Actinopteri; order Semionotiformes; family Lepisosteidae; genus Atractosteus; species Atractosteus spatula. Next base: position 2,526,169 of record NW_028296612.1, read on the forward strand.
GCGAGCGCACGTTTGCCTTCTAAAGAGCGGCTGGCGAGGCGGGCAGTGAGCGCCGTCCGATCGGTCGCTAGGAGTGCACGGTTTTAAGCCGTTGATGAGTTTAAGCTACATTGAACCCGCGTTTCCTGACTGCCAGCTGCCGGTCTGTAAGTGCTTCGTGGTTACCTGTCAGAGCTACTAGATTAGGGCTCTCCAGGACCGGGGACACAGACAACCGGGCTGACTGGACCAGAGGTCACAGACCCCCGGACTGACTGGACCAGAGGTCACAGACCCCCGGACTGACTGGACCAGAGGTCACAGACCCCTGGACCGACTGGACCAGCGTTACAGACCCCTGGACTGACTGGACCAGAGGACACAGACCCCTGGACTGACTGGACCAGAGGACACAGAGCCCCGGACTGACTGGACCAGAGGTCACAGAGCCCCGGACTGACTGGACCAGCGTTACAGACCCCTGGACTGACTGGACCAGCGTTACAGACCCCTGGACTGACTGGACCAGAGGACACAGACCCCTGGACTGACTGGACCAGCGTTACAGACCCCTGTTATGTTTCATGTAATTTAACATGAAGTTTTGTGTCTGCAGAGTCTCCAGGGGTCTTTAAAGCAGGGCTGTCCAGTCCTGGTCCTGGAGGGGTCAGTGTGTGTGTGTCTGCAGAGTCTCCAGGGGTCTTTAAAGCAGGGCTGTCCAGTCCTGGTCCTGGAGGGGTCAGTGTGTGTGTGTATCTGCAGAGTCTCCAGGGGTCTTTAAAGCAGGGCTGTCCAGTCCTGGTCCTGGAGGGGTCAGTGTGTGTGTGTGTGTCTGCAGAGTCTCCAGGGGTCTTTAAAGCAGGGCTGTCCAGTCCTGGTCCTGGAGGGGTCAGTGTGTGTGTGTGTCTGCAGAGTCTCCAGGGGTCTTTAAAGCAGGGCTGTCCAGTCCTGGTCCTGGAGGGGTCAGCGCTCTTGTGTTTTTCCCTGCGCAGGGCAGGATGGGGGAGCCGGGGAACATCGACGTGACGGTCAAGACGCTGGACTCTCGGAGCCGCAGTTACAGTGTGTCAGGAGAGGTGAGCCCAGGCTGGACTCCGGAGGGGGGAGGGGGGGCTGTGGGGTCGTCCTGCACTCTGCTGTTGGGGAAAACACCAGTGAAGCTCACAGCCTGTGTGTGTGTGTGTGTGTGTGTGTGTGTGTGTGTGTGTGTGTGTGTCCTGTGACGGACTGGTGTCCTGTCCAGGGTGTGTGTGTCCTGTGACGGACTGGTGTCCTGTCCAGGGTGTGTGTGTGTGTGTCAGTTCAGCCAGCGTTATTACCCTGGCCGACAGAGTGGCGGCGCGGCCGGATCAACTCCGCCTCTTAACGCCCTCTCTCCCCCCCCTCTCTCCGAGCCAGATCACCGTGAAGGAGTTCAAGGAGCACATCTCGAGCTCCGTGGGCATCCCAGCGGACAAACAGCGGCTCATCTACCAGGGCCGGGTGCTGCAGGACGACAGGAAGCTCCAGGAGTACGGTGAGCGGAGCTCGATGGGGTGGCGGTATTCGTAATAATAATAATAATAATAATAATAATAATAATAATAATAATAATAATCCCGTTTCTTTATCAGGTGCACTGCGGCTCAGCGGGTAGCAGGGGCTGCGGGCGATTAAAATGTCTTTTCTACGAGCTCACCTGGAGAGGGGGTTAACGACCACAAAATTAAGGATACATAACAATTAGTGCAGTAGAAATCGAATAAGATTAACTCAGACAAGGCTCAGTGTGAATAGAGCTGCGATCTGTCCAGGGGGTGTGCGGTACGTTATGTCCAAGTTGTGCGGTTATGCTGAACACAGTGAAAACTGTGGGTCCCTGTAGGCATTACAGGTGATCTGCTGAAGGAGCTGCAGGCTGTCTTACTGCCTGGAGGAAGAAGCTGTTCCTTAATCTGTTGGACTCTGATTATTTTATGTTATAATAATAATAATAATATCCTATTCAATTCAACTTTATTGTCATTCTGCTTACACAGGTGCATAGTAGGGCTGGGCGATATGGCCAAAAACATTATCACGATAAAAGATGTCACATCGGTCGATATCGATAATGCTCACGCTAAATGTCAGATCGTTATTTCTTTCAAGTCGGAAGGCAGATTTTTTTTTTCCTCCCGAGTGCAAGCTGAAGAAACCAGAGAGTGAACTGGTAAATTAAACAGCTCCTTTATCTTAAGAACGCTTGCCAACCGGCAGAGACGTTCAACGAATCTGTTCGCTGCCCGGTGGGCAGAACACGCACGCGCCCTCGCGCAAAGCAGAAACGTATGTGTCGAAAAATGTATCGAACCGTTGTTAAAATTGTATCGAGGAGAATGAGATCGCGATGATTATCGTTGTCGGATTATCGCCCAGCTCCAGTGCATAGTGGAGTGAGAAGTGTCTCTCCTGAGTCACTCGGGTGCAGCGTGTAGATAGGACAGCAGATGAGACAGTAACACGATAGCAGTAACAGCAACGTGTAACAACGTGACAGAAATAACATGTGATCAAGTCATCCAAACTGGGCAGGATTCCGCAGACAGAGAAAATATCACAGGACAGAAACTCTTTTCTTGGAGCAGTGCGGAAATAGTACGGCGATGAATACATATTCAGTTTTACTGAGCTATTGAGGGGACGGTACAATTTCGGCTTACGTGTGTGTGTGTGTGTGTGTGTGTGTGTGTGGGTGGAGTGGTGTTGGAGTGCAGTCCTTAGTAGAAGCCGTGGTAGAGGGGGTCATCGGGCCAAAACGTGGCGTCTCTCGTCTTGTTGGCGCAGGAGGAACCCCCGATCTGTGATCGCAGAGGGCTTCAGCTGGTCTCCGACACCCTCGGTCCCGTGCCCAGGGAGCTGACCGGGCTCCGTAGAGGTCTAGAGGTCTGTCCCCGGCTGGAGGGACGAGAGACACTTGGACAAGCGCTCTGCTGTCGCGGTGTTGTCTCTCTCTCTCCAGCGCGGGAGAGATCCCGATCGGTGTGGGGGGGGGGTAGGGGGAAAGGGGTCTGTCTGTTCTCCGAGCTCGTGGTGAACCCCTCCTCCTCCTCTCTCCAGATGTAGACGGGAAGGTGATCCACCTGGTGGAGCGAGCCCCCCCCCAGACCACCCAGCCCGGGGGGGGCGCGGGGGCCGGCGGGACCTCCTCCTCCTCCTCCTCGCCGGGGGCGTCCATGCCCCCTCACTCCTCCTCCTCCTCCTCTTCTTCCTCCTCTTCCTCCGCGGGCCCCCACGACCGGAACGCCAACAGCTACGTCATGCTGGGCACCTTCAACCTGCCCGTCAACATCATGGACCCCCAGCAGATCCAGGTAAAAGCCGGTACCCTGGCTCCTCTCCAGACACAGCTGGGTGAGCTCCTCCAGTCAGGACAGGAGGCTCTTCTGTACACAGAGGGTGGCGGGGGTGGGGAACAAGCTGCCCAGCCCTGTGGTTGAAGCCGATACCCCGGCTTCTCTCCAGACACAGCTGGGTGAGCTCCTCCAGTCAGGACAGGAAGCTCTTCTGTACACAGAGGGGGGTGGGGGTGGGGAACAAGCTGCCCAGCCCTGTGGTTGAAGCCGATACCCTGGCTTCTCTCCAGACATGTTCCGTGAGCCTCTCTCCCTCTCTCCCTCTCTCCCTGTCTGCGTGTCAGATGTCGGTGCAGCAGATGATGGCTGGCCTCGGGGAGACGGGCAGGAACGTCAGGGTGGGCGCCAGCACCGGGGTGAGTCGCGCGGCCGAGTCCCGGGATCGATTCTCGGCCTTCACCTGGGTCCATGAAGTCCCAACTTCCACCCCTCCGTCTTCCCACAGCTCTCTCCAGTCCAGGGTCACCCTGGACAGGACAGCAGTCCATCACAGGACACACACACACACACACACACACACACACACACACACCCTGGACAGGACAGCAGTCCATCACAGGACACACACACACACTCACACACCCTGGACAGGACAGCAGTCCATCACAGGACACACACACACTCACACACCCTGGACAGGACAGCAGTCCATCACAGGACACACACACACACTCACACACCCTGGACAGGACAGCAGTCCATCACAGGACACACACACACACACACACACACACACACACACACACTCACACACCCTGGACAGGACAGCAGTCCATCACAGGACACACACACACACTCACACACCCTGGACAGGACAGCAGTCCATCACAGGACACACACACACACACTCACACACCCTGGACAGGACAGCAGTCCATCACAGGACACACACACACACACTCACACACCCTGGACAGGACACCAGTCCATCACAGGACACACACACACACTCACACACCCTGGACAGGACACCAGTCCATCACAGGACACACACACACACTCACACACCCTGGACAGGACACCAGTCCATCACAGGACACACACACACACTCACACACCCTGGACAGGACACCAGTCCATCACAGGACACACACACACACTCACACACCCTGGACAGGACACCAGTCCATCACAGGACACACACACACACTCACACACTCACACACCCTGGACAGGACAGCAGTCCATCACAGGACACACACACACACACACACTCACACACCCTGGACAGGACAGCAGTCCATCACAGGACACACACACACACACACTCACACACCCTGGACAGGACAGCAGTCCATCACAGGACACACACCCTGGACAGGACAGCAGTCCATGTAGAGAACATGCAAACTCCACACAGACAGCACTCCAGGTCCACTCCAGTTGAACCCGGGGTCCTAGCGAGGCGAGGGTGAACCCCACCTTGTGACCCTTGCTTTCCTGGGGTGCACTCCGGCTGCCCCACCCCTCTGAACTGGATAGGGCGCGGGGGGAGGGGGTTTCGCGGATGCCGTCTTTCAGCCCTCGTCTCTCTGTCTGCAGGGTAACGGCTCAGTGGATGTGCAGATCGATGTCGAGCAGGGTATCCAGGTGAGTCCCTGGGGGGTCCTTTTCAAAACGGGGCTGGGGGGTCACGTGTAGACGGGCAAAGTCAAAAACACTTGTTTTAGACACCCGCTAAGACACTTTAGTAAGAAGCTGTCACTGCCAGCGCAAGTGCGCGATTCTTTACACAAAGAAAGGGTAAAGGGGGTGTGGAACAAGCTGCCCAGCCCTGTGGTTGAAGCCGATACCCTGGCTCCTCTCCAGACACAGCTGGATGAGCTCCTCCAGTCAGGACAGGAGGCTCTTCTGTACACAGAGGGGGGTGGGGGTGGGGAACAAGCCGCCCAGCCCTGTGGTTGAAGCCGATACCCTGGCTTCTCTCCAGACACAGCTGGGTGAGCTCCTCCAGTCAGGACAGGAGGCTCTTCTGTACACAGAGGGTGGTGGGGGTGGGGAACAGGCTGCCCAGTCCGTGTGGTTGAAGCCGATACCCTGGCTCCTCTCCAGACACAGCTGGGTGAGCTCCTCCAGTCAGGACAGGAGGCTCTTCTGTACACAGAGGGGGGTGGGGGTGGGGAACAAGCTGCCCAGCCCTGTGGTTGAAGCCGATACCCTGGCTCCTCTCCAGACACAGCTGGGTGAGCTCCTCCAGTCAGGACAGGAGGCTCTTCTGTACACAGAGGGGGGTGGGGGTGGGGAACAAGCTGCCCAGCCCTGTGGTTGAAGCCGATACCCTGGCTCCTCTCCAGACACAGCTGGATGAGCTCCTCCAGTCAGGACAGGAGGCTCTTCTGTACACAGAGGGTGGTGGGGGTGGGGAACTAGTCGGCCAGCCGGTGGCGGGACGGACCAGCTGCGGCTTTTACATGAATACAAGCAGAACGGGTAGGTAACGATGAACCAATGGAAAAGCACCCAAAAAAAAACGAGGGGAAGCCGTCCGACTCGGTGATGACGCCAGGTGACCTCTGACCCTCTCTCTCCCCCCAGAGCGAGCCCCGCATGCGCCTCGTCCTGGCCCAGAACCTCCTGAGAGACACGCAGGGCGTCGTCAGCAGGCTGGAGGTGAGCCGCGCGCCGCGCTGCCTTGTGGGAAATAACCCCGCGCGGTCCAGAGAGGAGACGCAGGGGTTAGAGTTCACTCTGCACCACACTGTATACTAATACACCCCAAAACACTGCAGTATAGTGTGATACCGCACTGGTACTGAGCACCCCAAAACACTGCAGTGTAGTGTGATAACGCACTGGTACTGAGCACCCCAAAACACTGCAGTGTAGTGTGATACCGCACTGGTACTGAGCACCCTAAAACACTGCGGTATAGTGTGATACCGCACTGGTACTGAGCACCCCAAAACACTGCAGTGTAGTGTGATACCGCACTGGTACTGAGCACCCCAAAACACTGCACTGTAGTGTGATATCGCACTGCTACTGAGCACCCCAAAACACTGCAGTGTAGTGTGATACCGCACTGGTACTGAGCACCCTAAAACACTGCGGTATAGTGTGATACCGCACTGGTACTGAGCACCCCAAAACACTGCAGTGTAGTGTGATACCGCACATGTACTGAGCACCCCAAAACACTGCAGTGTAGTGTGATACCGCACTGGTACTGAGCACCCCAAAACACTGCAGTGTAGTGTGATACCGCACTGGTACTGAGCACCCTAAAACACTGCGGTATAGTGTGATACCGCACTGGTACTGAGCACCCCAAAACACTGCGGTGTAGTGTGATACCGCACTGGTACTGAGCACCCCAAAACACTGCACTGTAGTGTGATATCGCACTGCTACTGAGCACCCCAAAACACTGCAGTATAGTGTGAGACCGCACTGGTACTGAGCACCCCAAAACACTGCGGTATAGTGTGATACCGCACTGGTACTGAGCACCCCAAAACACTGTAGTGTAGTGTGATATCGCACTGGTACTGAGCACCCCAAAACACTGTAGTGTAGTGTGATACCGCACTGGTACTGAGCACCCCAAAACACTGCAGTGTAGTGTGATACCGCACTGGTACTGAGCACACCAAAACACTGCAGTATAGTGTGATACCGCACTGGTACTGAGCACCCCAAAACACTGCGGTGTAGTGTGATACCGCACTGGTACTGAGCACCCTAAAACACTGCGGTATAGTGTGATACCGCACTGGTACTGAGCACCCCAAAACACTGCAGTACTGTGTGATACCGCACTGGTACTGAGCACCCCAAAACACTGCAGTACTGTGTGATACCGCACTGGTACTGAGCACCCCAAAACACTGCAGTACTGTGTGATACCGCACTGGTACTGAGCACCAGCTCACAGACTGAACCCCAGCGCATACAGGTGCACCCCAAAACACTGTATTATAGAGCAGTACCTGACCTGGCCTGTGCAGAGACCCCCCCTCACTGCTACACAGCGCAGATGCCTCTCTGGTCACTCCTCTCTCTCACACTCGCCTCTCTCCTCTCCCGCTGCCTCAGGGTCACCCCGGGGGAGCGGCCCAGGAGCCCCAGTCCGGAGAGAACCCCTCGTCCCAGACCCAGACCAGCCCGCCGGCCCGCGGCGCCCAGGCCACGCCCTCCCCCGCCGAGGCCCCGCCCCCGGCCGCCGAGGGAGGGGCCCAGCCCATGGACACCTCCCCCCCACCCTCCTCCGCCACCTCGTCCACGCAGACGGAGGGGCCTCCCCACTCAGGACCCAAGTATGGCCGAGTACCGCCCTCCTACTGCTCATCAGTGTGTCTGTACTGGACGAGTGTCCAGTCAGTGTGTCTGTATGAACCCCTCTCTCTCTCAGTGTAGTGTTCATGTACTGGAGTGTCCAGTCAGTGTGTGTGTATGAACCCCTCTCTCTCTCTCAGTGCAGTGTTCATGTGCTGGAGTGTCCAGTCAGTGTGTCTGTATGAACCCCTCTCTCTCTCAGTGCAGTGTTCATGTACTGGAGTGTCCAGTCAGTGTGTCTGTATGAACCCCTCTCTCTCTCAGTGCAGTGTTAATGTACTGGAGTGTCCAGTCAGTGTGTCTGTATGAACCCCTCTCTCTCTCAGTGCAGTGTTCATGTACTGGAGTGTCCAGTCAGTGTGTCTGTATGAACCCCTCTCTCTCTCAGTGCAGTGTTCATGTACTGGAGTGTCCAGTCAGTGTGTCTGTATGAACCCCTCTCTCTCTCAGTGCAGTGTTCATGTACTGGAGTGTCCAGTCAGTGTGTCTGTATGAACCCCTCTCTCTCTCAGTGCAGTGTTCATGTACTGGAGTGTCCAGTCAGGGTGTCTGTATGAACCCCTCTCTCTCTCAGTGCAGTGTTCATGTACTGGAGTGTCCAGTCAGTGTGTCTGTATGAACCCCTCTCTCTCTCTCAGTGCAGTGTTCATGTACTGGAGTGTCCAGTCAGTGTGTCTGTATGAACCCTTCTCTCTCTGTCTCTCTCTCAGTCATCCTTCCCCAGGAGAGTTTGTGGAGGTGCTGAGCGAGTTACGTAGAGTGGAGGACAGGCTGCAACCCTTCGTCCAGCGTGCTCACCAGATCCTGGGCTCCGCCACCAGCGCCGACTACAACAACAACGTAAGCGTCTCTCTCTCTCTGTCTCTCTCTGTCTCTCTCTGTCTCTCTCTGTCTCTCTGTCTCTCTGTCTCTCTGTCTCTCTGTCTCTCTGTCTCTCTCTCTCTCTCTCTCTCTCTCGGTGTGCCCCATGGCTCAGTATTGGGCTTGTCTGAGCGGTTCAGGTGGCTGTGTTACAGTGTGGAAAGGTCATCAGTTGGCTTCCGGCTGTTCAGAACCTGAATCGTGCTTTCAGACTGAAACCGGTTCGATTGTGGTTCAAGTTTCCGCGTTATAACAGGTTCACACCCGGGGAGAAGAGTGAAACCGCTTCGGTTTCTGTGTCAGTGCAGGTTCACACCCGGGAGAAGAGTGAATCCGGTTCGGTTTCTGTGTCAGTGCAGGTTCACACCCGGGAGAAGAGTGAAACCGCTTCGGTTTCTGTGTCGGTGCAGGTTCACACCCGGGAGAAGGGTGAAACCGGTTCGGTTTCTGTGTCAGTGCAGGTTCACACCCGGGAGAAGGGTGAAACCGGTTCGGTTTCTGTGTCAGTGCAGGTTCGCACCCGGAAGAAGAGTGAAACCGCTTCGGTTTCTGTGTCAGTACAGGTTCACACCGGGGAGAAGAGTGAATCTGGTTCGGTTTCTGTGTCAGTACAGGTTCACAATACGGGAGAAGAGTGAAACCGGTTCGGTTTCTGTGTCAGTGCAGGTTCACACCCGGGGAGAAGAGTGAATCCGGTTCGGTTTGTGTGTCAGTGCAGGTTCACACCCGGGAGAAGAGTGAATCCGCTTCGGTTTCTGTGTCAGTGCAGGTTCGCACCCGGGAGAAGAGTGAAACCGGTTCGGTTTCTGTGTCGGTGCAGGTTCGCACCCGGGAGAAGAGTGAATCCGGTTCGGTTTCTGTGTCAGTGCAGGGTCACACCCGGGAGAAGAGTGAAACCGGTTCGGTTTCTGTGTCAGTACAGGTTCACACCCGGGAGAAGAGTGAATCCGCTTCGGTTTCTGTGTCAGTGCAGGTTCACACCCGGGAGAAGAGTGAAACCGGTTCGGTTTCTGTGTCAGTACAGGTTCACACCCGGGAGAAGAGTGAAACCGCTTCGGTTTCTGTGTCAGTGCAGGTTCACACCCGGGAGAAGAGTGAATCCGGTTCGGTTTTTGTGTCAGTACAGGTTCACACCAGGGAGAAGGGTGAAACCGGTTCGGTTTCTGTGTCAGTACAGGTTCACACCCGGGAGAAGAGTGAATCCGCTTCGGTTTCTGTGTCAGTGCAGGTTCGCACCCGGAAGAAGAGTGAAACCGCTTCGGTTTCTGTGTCAGTACAGGTTCACACCGGGGAGAAGAGTGAATCTGGTTCGGTTTCTGTGTCAGTACAGGTTCACAATACGGGAGAAGAGTGAAACCGGTTCGGTTTCTGTGTCAGTGCAGGTTCACACCCGGGGAGAAGAGTGAATCCGGTTCGGTTTGTGTGTCAGTGCAGGTTCACACCCGGGAGAAGAGTGAATCCGCTTCGGTTTCTGTGTCAGTGCAGGTTCGCACCCGGGAGAAGAGTGAAACCGGTTCGGTTTCTGTGTCGGTGCAGGTTCGCACCCGGGAGAAGAGTGAATCCGGTTCGGTTTCTGTGTCAGTGCAGGTTCACACCCGGGAGAAGAGTGAAACCGGTTCGGTTTCTGTGTCGGTGCAGGGTCACACCCGGGAGAAGAGTGAAACCGGTTCGGTTTCTGTGTCAGTGCAGGTTCACACCCGGGAGAAGAGTGAAACCGGTTCGGTTTCTGTGTCGGTGCAGGGTCACACCCGGGAGAAGAGTGAAACCGGTTCGGTTTCTGTGTCAGTACAGGTTCACACCCGGGAGAAGAGTTTGTCTCGTTCTCCCTGGTCCTAAGCTAGACGCCCTGCTGGTGTCCAGTCAGCCAGTGACCCCCCTGTCTCTCCCTCCCCCCCCCGCACAGACTCAGGAGCGCGAGGAGGACCAGCGCACTCTCAACCTGGTGGGGGAGGCCCTGCGCCTGCTGGGCAATGCCCTGGTGTCCCTCAGCGACCTGCGCTGCAACCTGTCGTCCGGCCCCCCCCGCCACCTGCACGTGGTGCGGCCCATGGCCCACTACATGTCCCCCGTGGTCCTGCAGCCCGGCGGCCTGCCCAACATCCCCATCCAGGTGAGCCGCCGCCGCGCCATATCCTCGTTCTGGTCGGGGGTGTTCGTGACCCTCAGGGGGGCGGACAGGGGAGAGGGAGGAAGTATCATCATCGTCATCGTGTCCCCTGCCTCCCGCAGATAAACCTGGGGACCACGGTTACCATGACGGCCAATGGGCGCCAGGCAGGGGAGGGGCAGACGGCCCCCGGAGCCCCGCCCCCCGCCACTCCCACCGACCAGCCCGGGGGCGGGCCCCAGGCCCAGGCCCCGCCCACCCAGGCCTCGCAGGGAGGGGCCCCGCCCCCGCCCGCCCCAGGCTCCGCCCAGGCCCCGCCCGCCGCCCAGCCCAGGGTCATCCGCATCACCCACCAGACCATGGAGCCCATGGTCATGATGCAGATGAACATCGACGGTCAGCTCCGCCGGATCTGTCTCCGCCTGTTCATGAGTCTCTTTCTCTTCTTTGATTCTGGATGTCGTGAAGTGTCTTGAGTGCTGTGTTTCTGGACCAGTGGCTCCTCCGTCCCACCCCTCTCTGCCTCTGCGTCGTTCTGTCTCGCCCTCGGTCCGGACGGAGTCAGTATAGCATCTGCAGACGTTTACAGTACAGACACACGGCAGCATTATCGGAAAAGCAACATTATTGAGAGACAGACGGTTGAGGACAGAGGGGACCTCTTGATCTGCAGTCACAGGCTTTCCTACTGAGCAAGACCCCCCACCTCTCCCTCTCTCCCTCTCTCCCTCTCTCCCTCTCTCTCTATATATCCCTGTGTCTCTCTGTCACTGTCTCTTTCTCATTCTGTCACTGTGACACTCCCTGTCCCCCACTCTGAGTCTGTCTCACTCTGTCCCTGTGACACTCCCTGTCTCCCACTCTGAATCTCTCTCACTCTGTCCCTGTGACACTCCCTGTCCCCCACTCTGAGTCTGTCTCACTCTGTCCCTGTGACACTCCCTGTCTCCCACTCTGAATCTCTCTCACTCTGTCCCTGTGACACTCCCTGTCTCCCACTCTGAGTCTGTCCCACTCTGTCCCTGTGACACTCCCTGTCTCCCACTCTGAGTCTGTCTCACTCTGTCCCTGTGACACTCCCTGTCTCTCACTCTGAGTCTCTCACTCCCGGTCTCTCCCTCACTCTGACACTCTGGAGTGCTTTCCCTCTCTCTCTCACTCACGCTATCTTCATCTCTCTGACTCCCCAGATTCAGGCGCAGGAAACCAAACGCCCGGTTCTGGCTCTGCTCCAGCCCCTGGACAGAGTTCTGGTCAGTACGCCGCCGGTATTAACAGTCCTGGTCCTGGAGGGGTCAGTGTGTGTGTGTGTGTCTGCAGAGTCTCCAGGGGTCTTTAAAGCAGGGCTGTCCAGTCCTGGTCCTGGAGGGGTCAGTGTGTGTGTGTGTCTGCAGAGTCTCCAGGGGTCTTTAAAGCAGGGCTGTCCAGTCCTGGTCCTGGAGGGGTCAGTGTGTGTGTGTCTGCAGAGTCTCCAGGGGTCTTTAAAGCAGGGCTGTCCAGTCCTGGTCCTGGAGGGGTCAGTGTGTGTGTCTGCAGAGTCTCCAGGGGTTTTTAAAGCAGGGCTGTCCAGTCCTGGTCCTGGAGGGGTCAGTGTGTGTGTCTGCAGAGTCTCCAGGGGTCTTTAAAGCAGGGCTGTCCAGTCCTGGTCCTGGAGGGGTCAGTGTGTGTGTCTGCAGAACTACCACAGTGAGATGAGTACAGATGAACAGGAAGTGTTAATCATGGAGTAAAGGAAATATGTCCTTTCCTGTGTGGGACTGAGCTTAAGTGCAGTTATTCCTTCGGGCCTGTAGGTGGCGGTGTCTCGATGCAGATCCCCGGCTTGCCCCCGGAGTTCATGCAGGCCGTCGTGCACCAGATCACCCAGCAGGCCATCTCCATGGCGACGGCGGCCGCCGGGGGCGCTGGCGTCCCTGCTGGGGTTGGCCAGGTGGGGCAGCAGCAGCAGCAGCAGCACCAGCAGCAGCAGCAGCAGGGACCGGGGCAGCAGCCTCAGGCGGGCCCCTTCCCCCCTGCCCAGGCCAGAGTGGTCATCACCCGGCCCTCCTTCGCCCCCCGGCCCCCCAGCCTGGGCCCCCGCGGCCCGTCCATCAACCTGAGAGCAACAGTGCCTGGCCAGGCTGGCATGCAGGTAATACCCCCCCCCCCCATCTTTCTCAGTGCAGTGTTAATGTACTGGAGTGTCCAGTCAGTGTGTCTGTATGAACCCCCCTCTCTCTCTCAGTGCAGTGTTAATGTACTGGAGTGTCCAGTCAGTGTGTCTGTATGAACCCCTCTCTCTCTCTCAGTGCAGTGTTCATGTACTGGAGTGTCCAGTCAGTGTGTCTGTATGAACCCCTCTCTCTCTCAGTGCAGTGTTAATGTACTGGAGTGTCCAGTCAGTGTGTCTGTATGAACCCCTCTCTCTCTCTCAGTGCAGTGTTCATGTACTGGAGTGTCCAGTCAGTGTGTCTGTATGAACCCCTCTCTCTCTCAGTGCAGTGTTAATGTACTGGAGTGTCCAGTCAGTGTGTCTGTATGAACCCCTCTCTCTCTCTCAGTGCAGTGTTCATGTACTGGAGTGTCCAGTCAGTGTGTCTGTATGAACCCCTCTCTCTCTCTCAGTGCAGTGTTCATGTACTGGAGTGTCCAGTCAGTGTGTCTGTATGAACCCCTCTCTCTCTCAGTGCAGTGTTCATGTACTGGAGTGTCCAGTCAGTGTGTCTGTGTGAACCCCTCTCTCTCTCTCAGTGCAGTGTTCATGTACTGGAGTGTCCAGTCAGTGTGTGTGTATGAACCCCTCTCTCTCTCAGTGCAGTGTTCATGTACTGGAGTGTCCAGTCAGTGTGTCTGTATGAACCCCTCTCTCTCTCAGTGCAGTGTTCATGTACTGGAGTGTCCAGTCAGTGTGTCTGTATGAACCCCTCTCTCTCTCAGTGCAGTGTTCATGTACTGGAGTGTCCAGTCAGGGTGTCTGTGTGAACCCCTCTCTCTCTCAGTGCAGTGTTCATGTACTGGAGTGTCCAGTCAGTGTGTCTGTATGAACCCCTCTCTCTCTCAGTGCAGTGTTCATGTACTGGAGTGTCCAGTCAGTGTGTCTGTATGAACCCCTCTCTCTCTCAGTGCAGTGTTCATGTACTGGAGTGTCCAGTCAGTGTGTCTGTATGAACCCCTCTCTCTCTCAGTGCAGTGTTCATGTACTGGAGTGTCCAGTCAGTGTGTGTGTATGAACCCCTCTCTCTCTCAGTGCAGTGTTCATGTACTGGAGTGTCCAGTCAGGGTGTCTGTATGAACCCCTCTCTCTCTCAGTGCAGTGTTCATGTACTGGAGTGTCCAGTCAGTGTGTCTGTATGAACCCCTCTCTCTGTTTCTTCTTCAGGCTGGCTCTATACCTCACGCCTCTCTCTCCCAGATGATCAATGGGCTGGTGGGACAGCTGCTGATGCCCGTTCACATGAGTGAGTCCAGCTCTCCGGCCGTCCGGCACCCCCCCCCCCCCAGTCAGCCACCAATCGGTCATCGGTTTCTAAATTTAAAAACCCCCTGTTGGCCAACTTCTCCTTGTGTCCTGTGGGATGATCGTTCTGTGGGAGCCTCAGCTTCCTGGTGCCTTACAGCAATCGGTTTCAGATCTAAACTGTTTGTGAACTCCCGCTGTGGACAGTATAGTTGTTCTGTTTATTTTTAGGACTTGTAGAAACCAAGAGATTCGAACCTGAAGTGTCCGTTCGTCCAGCCAAGCTTTATAGTAGGCACACAAGGAACCGCAGTAAGGACCATAGTAGTTCTAGTAGCTCAGAGGGGACGTGGCTCTGCACAGCTGATATATACACGTTTCTCTCCACCCTCCCCCTCCTGTAGCTTTCTCAGGACACTCCAGGACTCGGAAAGCACTTAAAACACTCCTTCCTTATCAGGGAGTTTGGTATAAACATTCCCTCACCATCAGGGAGTTCGGTACAGAGGATGGCAGTTCAGTCCAGGGAGGGAGAAGCATCTGAGCTCAAGCCAGCGTGAAGGTTCGAGTTTGGCGCGTGGATGCAGCGGGAGTTCACAGCTCCTACCACTGTCTGGGTACAGGGCAACACACAGATTCTGCGAGCAGGCTGGGACGGTTGCCAGGCCCTCGTCTGAAAGGTGAATTGCGAGACTCATCGCCTGCAGATCCCGCTGTTAATTCTGTTGGCGGTTACTCAGGACGACCGCGTCTCGACCGCAGGTCATCGTGATCGATTGTCATTGTTTCCAGTTAAGAAGTATTTGCTCAGAGTCCAGCAGATCACGGATCAGCTTCTACCTCCAGGCAGTAAGACTGCTGAACAGCCTACCTGCAGCTCCTTCAGCAGATCACCTGTAATGCCTACAGGGACCCACTGTTTTCACTGTGTTCAGCATAACCGCACAACTTGGACATAACGTACCGCACACCCCCTGGACACATCGCAGCTCTATTCACAGTGAGCCCGGGCGGAGTTCATTTTATTCCGTTTCTACTGCGCTCTGATGGTCACGGTCCCCCTCCTCTCCGCCAGAGGGCGCTCCCACCTCCTCGCCTCAGTTCTCTTAATGACTGCCGGCGGTACTGCCTGGCAGATCTGCCAACAGATTAAGGAACAGCTTCTACCTCCAGGCAGTAAGACAGCCTGCAGCTCCTTCAGCAGATCACCTGTAATGCCTACAGGGACCCACAGTTTTCACTGTGTTCAGCATAACCGCACAACTTGGACATAACGTACCGCACACCCCCTGGACAGATCGCAGCTCTATTCACACTGAGTTTTATTCAGTTCCTATTACATCATCGTCTATTATCATGTGACCTTAATTGCGTGATTCTTGTGAGCTCGCACAAAAGACCTTTCAGTGGCGGCAGCTGCCGCTGCTCGCACGCTGCGGTGTTGTGCGTTTGATCAATACACTTCGATCCGCTTCTGATTTCCTGATTTGAGCTGGGGTGGGGTGGGGTGGGGGGGGACGACGGCTTCCGAGCAGGAGAGGGGGTTGTGTGTGGCCTTTCAGTTTCTCGGTGTGGTCCCCGTGCGAAGGTTTCGTGCCGTCCGAGAACCCGTTAGACACGCCGGGCGAGCACGTAGGGACGTCGGTGGGCAGGACGGACCCCGAACGCGGGCCTCTCCTGTGCCCCCCCCCCCCCCCCCCCCCCGTGTGTGAGTACCGGAGAGAGGAGGTGTTTCGCGCGTGCGAGAGGCTGCTGGGGTCCCCCCAGGGAGAGCACGACTGTGTCCAGTAACGTCTGTCCTCTGTTTCCCTCTCAGCTGCTTCCGGCGAGCACACCAGCTCTTCCTCCAGCTCCTCCTCCTCCTCCTCCTCCTTCGCGTTCTCCGAGGCCCCCCCTCCTCCCACCCCCACGCCTGCCCCTGCCTCCTCTTCCTCGGCCGCCGCCCCCGGCCCCGCCCCCGCCGACCAGGCCCCGCCCCCGGCCCCGCCCCTCGGCCCGGACTCCGCCCCTCCCCAGCCCAACCTGGCCCAGCTGCTGGGCTCCCTCCTCGGGGGGGCGGCCACGACGACGACGACGACGACGACGGGCGCCCCCCCCGGGGGGGTCACGGGAGGCGTAGGAGGAGGAGGAGGAGGAGGAGGAGTCGGGGGCGCCAGCCCCCCGTCCATCACCATCACCATGCCGGGGGTCCCCGCCTTCATCCAGGGGGTGGCGGACTTCATCCAGGTCAGTGCTGGGGGGTACAGGCGGGAGGTGGGGTCGCCCCTAAACCTCGGGGGAGGGAGGGACAGGGGTGACCCCCTCTTTCTCCCTCTCTCTCTCTCCACAGGCTGCTCAGCCAGTCTTCCCTCCTCCTCCTCCTCCTCCTCCCCCCTCCCAGCCCTCTGATCTTCGTCATCAGCCTCCTCAGC
The DNA here is from genome assembly GCF_055471065.1 of Atractosteus spatula. Taxonomy (NCBI): domain Eukaryota; kingdom Metazoa; phylum Chordata; class Actinopteri; order Semionotiformes; family Lepisosteidae; genus Atractosteus; species Atractosteus spatula. The sequence continues at coordinate 2,542,612 of NW_028296612.1, forward strand.
CTCAGCCGCCGCCGCCCCCCGCCAGCCCCCCACAGGCGCAGGCGCAGGGCGGGGAGTCCCTGAGCCCCGAGTTCTTCACGGGCATCGTGCAGGGGGTGCTGTCCTCCATGATGGGGTCCCTGGGCTCCCCGCAGGGCAGCAGCGAGAGCATCGCCGACTTCATCCAGCGGCTCTCCCAGACCAGCAACATCTTCGAGCCCGGCTCTGGGGCTGCTGTGGGTACGGACCGCTGGTACACAGAGGGGGGTGGGGGTGGGGAACAAGCTGCCCAGCTGTGTGGTTGAAGCCGATACCCTGGCTTCTCTCCAGACACAGCTGGGTGAGCTCCTCCAGTCAGGACAGGAGGCTCTTCTGTACACAGAGAGTGGTGGGGGTGTGGAACAAAGCTGATACCCTGGCTTCTCTCCAGACGCAGCTGGGTGAGCTCCTCCAGTCAGGACAGGAGACTCTACTGTACACAGAGGGGGGCGGGGGTGGGGAACGAGTCGCCCAGCCTCGCTCAGCCCCCCCCCCCCTCTCCCCCTCTCAGGCTTCTTCGGCGACCTGCTGTCCCTGATCTGCCAGCGCTTCTCCATGGTGGACATGGTGATGCTGCTGCACGGGCAGCACCAGCCCCTGGGCCGGATCCAGCCCCAGCTGCGGGCCTTCTTCACCGAGCAGTACCTGCAGGGCCGCGAGCCCACCGACGCCAACATCCGGGTGAGCGCGGGGGGGGCGCCGGCGTGCTGGCTCGGCCCGGCTCGGCCCGGCTCGCTCTCTGGGGGCCGCGTGGGCGGAGGGTGGCCTTGGCGCCAGCGGGAGGGCAGGGCAGGGCAGGGCAGGGCAGGGGGGCAGACTGACCGCGCAGGGGCAGACCGGCGAGATGGTGCTCTCTGCCTTGCCTGTCTCTCTCTCTGCTCCTGTGCCCCTGTCTCTCTCTGCTCCTGTGCCCCTGTCTCTTTCTCTTGCCCGTCTCTCTCTCTCTCTCTCTCTCTCTCTCTCTCTCTCTCTCTCTCTCTCTCTGCTCCTGTGCCTCTCTCTCTCTCTCTCTCTGCTCCTGTGCCCCTGTCTCTCTCTCTCTCTGCTCCTGTGCCCCTGTCTCTCTCTGCTCCTGTGCCCCTGTCTCTTTCTCTTGCCCGTCTCTCTCTCTCTCTCTCTCTCTCTGCTCCTGTGCCCCTGTCTCTCTCTCTCTCTGCTCCTGTGCCCCTGTCTCTCTCTGCTCCTGTGCCCCTGTCTCTTTCTCTTGCCCGTCTCTCTCTCTCTCTCTCAATTCAATTCAATTCAATTCAAGGTGCTTTATTAGCATGACCGATGGGTACAATCAGTGTTGCCAAAGCAAATGAAAGTAATGATATTTACATGAAACAAAAATAGAAGTAAAATAAAATCTACAGACATATTACAGACATTTACAACAAAGACATATTATAAAATATTGACATATTCTGTAGGCGGCTGGAGCATTATTGGGAGACAGACTCACTGTTCCTCAGGCTGTGTCTCTCTGTGAATTGAATTGAACTCTCTCTCTCTCTCTCTCTCTCTCTCTCTCTCTCAGTGCGGTGTGTCTGTATTGACCCCTCTCTCTCTCTCTCTCTCTCTCTCTCTCAGTGCGGTGTGTCTGTATTGACCCCTCTCTCTCTCTCTCTCTCTCTCTCTCTCTCTCTCAGTGCGGTGTGTCTGTATTGACCCTCTCTCTCTCTCTCTCTCTCTCTCTCTCTCTCTCTCTCTCTCTCAATTCAATTCAATTCAAGGTGCTTTATTAGCATGACCGATGGGTACAATCAGTGTTGCCAAAGCAAATGAAAGTAATGATATTTACATGAAACAAAACAAAAATAGAAGTAAAATAAAATCTACAGACATATTACAGACATTTACAACAAAGACATATTATACAATATTGACATATTCTGTAGGCGGCTGGAGCATTATTGGGAGACAGACTCACTGTTCCTCAGGCTGTGACAGGAGATCACATACTGGGCTGCCAGTTCAACTGAGTTCCCTCCTCCCTCTCCCAGTAGGATTGGGACCCTCTCTCTCTCTCTCTGCTCCTGTGCCCCTGTCTCTCTCTGCTCCTGTGCCCCTGTCTCTTTCTCTTGCCCGTCTCTCTCTCTCTCTCTCTCTCTCTCTGCTCCTGTGCCCCTGTCTCTTTCTCTTGCCCGTCTCTCTCTCTCTCTCTCTCTGCTCCTGTGCCCCTGTCTCTCTCTCTCTCTGCTCCTGTGCCCCTGTCTCTCTCTGCTCCTGTGCCCCTGTCTCTTTCTCTTGCCCGTCTCTCTCTCTCTCTCTCTCTCTCTCTCTCTCTCTCTCTCTCTCTGCTCCTGTGCCCTTCTCTCTCTCTCTTTCTCTCTCGCCTGTCTCTCTCTCCCTGCCGAGGCCTGTCTCTCTCTCTCTGGGCCTGTCTCTGTTCATCCGTCTTGCTGTCTGGGCCCGGGCCTGTCTCTGCCTCTCAGTCCAGTTCCAGAGGCTTTGCTGGCATGTCCCCCTGAGCCCGGCTCTCTGCCTCCCTGTCTCCGGCTCTCCCTGTCTCTGTTGTGGACTTGCTGGCAGAGGGAGAGCTGCTCTTTAAGATGATTGATTGATTTCCTGCAGGCTGCTGCCGAGGACCTCATTCACAGGCTGGAGGAGTACATCACCGAGAGCTTCGTAAGGCCATCTCTCCTCTCTCTCACGGTGTCTCCTGTCTCTGTTGTGTGCGTTTGTGACTGAGGGGTCCTCTGTGCTCTCCTCCCTCTCACTGTGTCTCCTGTCCTGTTGTGTGTTTATTACTGAGGGATTCTCTGTGCTCTCCTCTCTCTCTCACGGTGTCTCCTGTCTCTGTTGTGTGCGTTTGTGACTGAGGGGTCCTCTGTGATCTCTCTCTCACTGTCTCCTGTCCTGTTGTGTGTGTTTGAGTGAGGGGTCCTCTGTGATCTCCTCTCTCTCACTGTGTCTCCTGTCCTGTTGTGTGTTTATTACTGAGGGATTCTCTGTGCTCTCCTCTCTCTCTCACGGTGTCTCCTGTCTCTGTTGTGTGCGTTTGTGACTGAGGGGTCCTCTGTGATCTCTCTCTCACTGTGTCTCCTGTCTCTGTTGTGTGTGTTTGTGACTGAGGGGTCCTCTGTGCTCTCCTCCCTCTCACTGTGTCTCCTGTCTCTGTTGTGTGTGTTTATGACTGAGGGGTCCTCTGTGATCTCTCTCTCACGGTGTCTCCTGTCTCTGTTGTGTGTGTTTGTGACTGAGGGGTCCTCTGTGATCTCTCTCTCACGGTGTCTCCTGTCTCTGTTGTGTGTGTTTATGACTGAGGGGTCCTCTGTGCTCTCCTCCCTCTCACTGTGTCTCCTGTCCTGTTGTGTGTGTTTATGACTGAGGGATCCTCTGTGCTCTCCTCCCTCTCACTGTGTCTCCTGTCCTGTTGTGTGTATTTATGACTGAGGGATTCTCTGTGATCTCCTCTCTCTCACTGTGTCTCCTGTCCTGTTGTGTGTGTTTGAGTGAGGGGTCCTCTGTGATCTCCTCTCTCTCACTGTGTCTCCTGTCCTGTTGTGTGTTTATTACTGAGGGATTCTCTGTGATCTCCTCTCTCTCTCACGGTGTCTCCTGTCTCTGTTGTGTGCGTTTGTGACTGAGGGGTCCTCTGTGATCTCCTCTCTCTCACTGTGTCTCCTGTCCTGTTGTGTGTGTTTGAGTGAGGGGTCCTCTGTGTTCTCCTCTCTCTCACCGTGTCTCCTGTCCTCTGGCGTGCTCCTGGTTTCTCTCCAGTCCACAGTCAGCGTCCGGGAGGGAGTGAACATCACTCAGACCAACGTGGAGTTCCTGACAGAGCAGTTCATCCGCATCGCCACTCACATCCTGCGCAGCACAGGTGAGGAGTCTCCCCCCCTCTCTCTCTCCCTTCTTCTTTACACAGAGAGGGGTGGGGGTGGGGAACAAGCTGCCCGGCCCTGTGGTTGAAGCCGATACCCTGGCTTCTCTCCAGACACAGCTGGGTGAGCTCCTCCAGTCAGGACAGGAGGCTCTTCTGTACACAGAGAGGGGTGGGGGTGGGGAACAAGCTGCCCAGCCCTGTGGTTGAAGCCGATACCCTTGACTTCTCTCCAGACACAGCTGGGTGAGCTCCTCCAGTCAGGACAGGAGGCTCTTCTGTACACAGAGGGTGGTGGGGGTAGGGAACAAGCTGCCCAGCCCTGTGGTTGAAGCCGATACCCTGGCTCCTCTCCAGACACTGCTGGATGACATCATTTATCGTTTAACTACCACACGGACGAGAGTGGGAGTAAAAGGGTGTCAAAATGTCTGCTGTTATTTTTTTTTGCCAACAAAAGGCATTCCATTCGGCGCGTAAAAAATAGTTCCCGTCTCCCCCTGAAGACATGTAGCGTAGGGATACGCCAGTGCCGCGGCGCTCGCTGTCCCGACTGGCCAGTCGGGGCCTGCCGGTTCACGCCTTCCCACCATGCAGTTCTGCCAAATCCCAGAACAGCGTCTGGTTTCCTGTTCAGCGGAAGGAAAGGTGGTGGGGGGTGGGGGGTATTTCTTCTGGGAGCCTGCGAGCTGCGCTGTTCTCTTTGCTGTGGAGCTCATCAGGATTATTTTCGCCCCTGACCCCTGACCCCTGACCCCTCTGTCCACCCCAGACCAGACGTTCGGCCAGCGGCTGCTGGAGCTGTGCAACCAGGGCCTGTTCGAGTGTCTGGCCCTGAACCTGTACTGCCTGCGGGGGGAGCAGAGCGCGCTGACGGCCGTCATCAACCACCGCATCGTGAGTCTCTCTGGTGTCTGTGGGCCACGGGCGGGGGGGCGGCGTGTCCACCTCTCTCTCTCTCTCTCTCTCTCTCTCTCTCTCTCTCTCTCTCTCTCTCTCTCTCTCTCTCTGTAGGCTCTAGTCAGTGTGTCCACCTCTTCTCTCTCTGTGTAGGCTCTAGTCAGGGGGCGGTGTGTCCACCTCTTCCCTCTCTCTGTAGGCTCTAGTCAGTGTGTCCACCTCTTCCCTCTCTCTGTAGGCTCTAGTCAGTGTGTCCACCTCTTCTCTCTCTCTGTAGGCTCTAGTCAGTGTGTCCACCTCTTCTCTCTCTCTGTAGGCTCTAGTCAGTGTGTCCACCTCTTCCCTCTCTCTGTAGGCTCTAGTCAGTGTGTCCACCTCTTCTCTCTCTCTGTAGGCTCTAGTCAGTGGTCAGTGTGTCCACCTCTCTCTCTGAGGGCGGTCAGAAGTCAGTGTGTCCACCTTTCTGTGGGGGCAACCAGTAGTAACCGTTCAGTGTGTCCACCTCTCTCTCTCTGTAGGTTCTAGTCAGTGGTCAGTGTGTTCACCTCTCTCTCTATGGGCTGTCAGCAGTAACCGGTCAGTCGGTCAGTTATTTCTGTATTGTCACGGTGTCCCTCTGTCACTCTCTCTCTGTCTCAGAGGAGGATGTCTGCGGAGGTCAACCCCTCCCTGGTCAACTGGCTGACCACCATGATGGCCATGCGGCTGCAGGTCATCCTGGAGCACATGCCGGTGACCGAGGAGCAGGTCCTGCCCTACGTCCGGTACACGCAGGTACGTCCCGCGCCGCGCCGGGGGCGGGTTCTCCTTAGAGCGGGGTCAGAGGTGAGGGGTCAGTGGTCAGCGGTGACGTCTCTCTCTCTCTCTCTCCTGTGTTGTCAGAGCGAGCCGGCGGCGGCGCAGCAGGAGCAGGAGGAGGAGGAGGAGCGAGTGTCAGAGCCGCGGGCTGAAGAGGAGCCCCCGAGCGCAGAGGTGAGGAAGGAAGCGCTGGCGGCACCGACCCCGTTGTGCGATTGCACGCGCGCGCGCACACACACACACACTTACGTTGGCGCACACGCTGACAACGCTGGCGCTCTCTCTCGTGCGCACTGGTGCTCCCCTGCATGCTCACGTGGTCACACTCACACTGGCGCTGTGTCTCGTGCACACTGGTGCTCCCCTGCATGCTCACGAGGTCACACTCACACTGGCGCTGTGTCTCGTGCACACTGGTGCTCTCCTGCATGCTCACATGGTCACACTCACACTGGCGCTCTGTCTCATGCACACTGGTGCTCCTCTGCATGCTCACATGGTCACACTCACACTGGCGCTGTGTCTCGTGCACACTGGTGCTCTCCTGCCTGCTCACATGGTCACACTCACACTGGCGCTGTGTCTCGTGCACACTGGTGCTCTCCTGCATGCTCACGTGGTCACACTCACACTGGCGCTGTGTCTCGTGCACACTGGTGCTCTCCTGCATGCTCACGTGGTCACACTCACACTGGCGCTGTGTCTCGTGCACACTGGCGCTGTGTCTCGTTCACACTGGTGCTCTCCTGCCTGCTCACATGGTCACACTCACACTGGCGCTCTCTCTCGTGCGCACTGGTGCTCTCCTGCATGCTCACGTGGTCACACTCACACTGGCGCTATGTCTCGTGCACGCTGGTGCTCCCCTGCATGCTCACGTGGTCACACTCACACTGATGCAGTGTCTCGTGCACACTGGCGCTCCCCTGCATGCTCACGTGGTCACACTCACACTGGTGCTGTGTCTCGTGCACACTGGTGCTCTCCTGCATGCTCACGTGGTCACACTCACACTGGCGCTGTGTCTCGTGCACACTGGCGCTCCCCTGCATGCTCACGAGGTCACACTCACACTGGCGCTGTGTCTCGTGCACACTGGTGCTCCCCTGCATGCTCACGTGGTCACACTCACACTGGCGCTGTGTCTCGTGCACACTGGTGCTCTCCTGCCTGCTCACATGGTCACACTCACACTGGCGCTGTGTCTAGTGCGCACTGGTGCTCCCCTGCATGCTCACATGGTCACACTCACACTGGCGCTGTGTCTCGTGCGCACTGGTGCTCTCCTGCATGCTCACGTGGTCACACTCACACTGGCGCTCTGTCTCGTGCACACTGGTGCTCTCCTGCATGCTCACGTGGTCACACTCACACTGGCGCTATGTCTCGTGCACGCTGGTGCTCTCCTGGATGCTCACGAGGTCACACTCACACTGGTGCTGTGTCTCGTGCACACTGGCGCTCCCCTGCATGCTCACGTGGTCACACTCACACTGGTGCAGTGTCTCGTGCACACTGGCGCTCCCCTGCATGCTCACGTGGTCACACTCACACTGGCGCTGTGTCTCGTGCACACTGGTGCTCTCCTGCATGCTCACGTGGTCACACTCACACTGGCGCTCTGTCTCGTGCACACTGGTGCTCTCCTGCATGCTCACGAGGTCACACTCACACTGGCGCTATGTCTCGTGCACGCTGGCGCTCCCCTGCATGCTCACGTGGTCACACTCACACTGGTGCAGTGTCTCGTGCACACTGGCGCTCCCCTGCATGCTCACGTGGTCACACTCACACTGGCGCTGTGTCTCGTGCACACTGGTGCTCTCCTGCATGCTCACGTGGTCACACTCACACTGGCGCTCTGTCTCGTGCACACTGGTGCTCTCCTGCATGCTCACGTGGTCACACTCACACTGGTGCTGTGTCTCGTGCACACTGGCGCTCCCCTGCATGCTCACGTGGTCACACTCACACTGGCGCTGTGTCTCGTGCACACTGGTGCTCTCCTGCATGCTCACGTGGTCACACTCACACTGGCGCTCTGTCTCGTGCACACTGGTGCTCTCCTGCATGCTCACGTGGTCACACTCACACTGGTGCTGTGTCTCGTGCACACTGGCGCTCCCCTGCATGCTCATGTGGTCACTCTCACACTGGCGCTATGTCTCGTGCACGGTGGTGCTCTCCTGGATGCTCACGAGGTCACACTCACACTGGTGCTGTGTCTCGTGCACACTGGTGCTCTCCTGCATGCTCACGAGGTCACACTCACACTGGCGCTATGTCTCGTGCACGCTGGCGCTCCCCTGCATGCTCACGTGGTCACACTCACACTGGTGCAGTGTCTCGTGCACACTGGCGCTCCCCTGCATGCTCACGTGGTCACACTCACACTGGTGCTGTGTCTCGTGCACACTGGTGCTCCCCTGCATGCTCACGTGGTCACACTCACACTGGCGCTATGTCTCGTGCACGCTGGTGCTCCCCTGCATGCTCACGTGGTCACACTCACACTGGTGCTGTGTCTCGTGCACGCTGGTGCTCCCCTGCATGCTCACGTGGTCACACTCACACTGGCGCTGTGTCTCGTGCACGCTGGTGCTCTCCTGCATGCTCACGTGGTCACACTCACACTGGCGCTATGTCTCGTGCACGCTGGTGCTCCCCTGCATGCTCACGTGGTCACACTCACACTGGCGCTGTGTCTCGTGCACGCTGGCGCTCCCCTGCATGCTCACGTGGTCACACTCACACTGGTGCTGTGTCTCGTGCGCACTGGTGCTCCCCTGCATGCTCACGAGGTCACACTCACACTGGCGCTGTGTCTCGTGCACACTGGCGCTCCCCTGCATGCTCACGTGGTCACACTCACACTGGCGCTCACGTGAACACACACACACACGCACGCTGGCGCACTGACTGCTGTGTGGACAGAGGGGCCAGTCGCACCGGTCAGTGAAAGCACAGGAGGTACGGGCTGAGACCCCCCGAGAGTGACCATCCCCCCCCCCCCCATCCCCTCCATTCCTCTGTCCAGATGGAGGAGTCCTCCTCTGCCTCACCCACTCCGGCCACTACTGCGGAGGAGGCCATGGCGTCGTCGGGGGAGACGGTCGCCGCGGCGGCGCAGAGGGAGGAGCCGGAGGGAGAGCCCTGGGCCGCGGCTGTGCCGCCGGTGAGACTCGAACCCGCCCAGCCCCACCCCCACCCACACGCGCGCGTGGAGCCGTCTCTCTGTGCAGGTGCCGTGTGTAGTCCATCAGCACCTGTGTTTCACCTTAACCCCTCTCTCCTCCCTCCCTCTCTCTCTCTCTCTCAGGAGTGGGTGCCCATCATGAGACAGGACCTGCAGACTCAGAGGAAGATGAAGTCCCAGCCGCCCCTCAGCGACGCCTACCTCAGCGGGATGCCAGCCAAGCGCAGGAAGGTGAGACCCCCTTTCTCTCGCTGTGTGCGTCCCCAGTGTCCCCTGTCTCTGTGTGTGTCCCCTGACTCTGTGTGCATCCCCAGTGTGTCCCCTGACTCTGTATGTGTGTGTGTCCCCTGTGCGTCCCCATCTCAGTGCGTGTCTCCTGTGTGTGTATGACACCTGTCTCAGTGTGTGTCCCCAGTGCGTCCCCATCTCAGTGCGTGTCTCCTGTGTGTGTATGACCCCAGTGTGTCCCCTGACTCTGTATGTGTGTGTGTGTCCCCTGTCTCAGTGTGTGTCCCCAGTGCGTCCCCATCTCAGTGCGTGTCTCCTGTGTGTGTATGACCCCAGTGTGTTCCCTGACTCTGTATGTGTGTGTGTGCGTGTGTCCCCTGTCTCTGTGTGTCGTGTGTGTCCTGTCCCCTGTCTCTGTGTGTCCTGTCCCCTGTCTCTGTGTGTCCTGTCTCTGTCTCTGTGTGTCGTGTGTGTCCTGTCCCCTGTCTCTGTATGTGTGTGTGTCCCCTGTCTCTGTGTGTCGTGTGTGTCCTGTCCCCTGTCTCTGTGTGTCGTGTGTGTCCTGTCCCCTGTCTCTGTGTGTCGTGTGTGTCCTGTCCCTGTCTCTGTGTGTCCTGTGTGTCCTGTCCCTGTCTCTGTGTGTCGTGTGTGTCCTGTCTCTGTATGTGTGTCGTGTGTGTCCTGTCTCTCTCTGTGTGTCGTGTGTGTCCTGTCCCCTGTCTCTGTGTGTCGTGTGTGTCCTGTCCCCTGTCTCTGCGTGTCGTGTGTGTCCTGTCCCCTGTCTCTGTATGTGTGTGTGTCCCCTGTCTCTGTGTGTCGTGTGTGTCCTGTCCCCTGTCTCTGTATGTGTGTGTGTCCCCTGTCTCTGTGTGTCGTGTGTGTCCTGTCCCCTGTCTCTGCGTGTCGTGTGTGTCCTGTCTCTCTCTGGGTTCAACGAGCTCTGTTGGCCAGCCCGATGAGCTGCGGTGCTGCTCAGGCAGACAAGGTCCACAGAGCCGGTCCGGTCGCTCACAGCCCCCATCCCGTCCCGTCCCGTCCTGTCCTGCAGACGGTGCAGAGCGAGGGCCCCTACCTGTCCCTGTCGGAGGCCGTGACGCGGGCCGCCCGGACCGTGGGCGCCAAGCCCGTCACCAGCGCCGAGAGCCTGCAGGCCGAGCTGGACGGGCCGGAGCTGCAGGAGGCGTACGTCGAGCAGGTGGGGGTCCGCTCCGGTTCAGGGTCCAGTCCAGTCCGGTTCAGGGTCCAGTGCAGTCCGGTTCACAGTCCAGTATGGTTCAGGGTCCAGTCCAGTCCGGTTCAGGGTCCAGTGCAGTCCAGTGCAGTCCGGTTCACAGTCCAGTCTGGTTCAGGGTCCAGTGCAGTCTGGTTCAGGGTCCAGTGCAGTCCGTTTTACAGTCCAGTCTGGTGCAGTGCAGTCCAGTCCGTTTCAGGGTCCAGTGCAGTCTGGTTCAGGGTCCAGTGCAGTCCAGTCCAGTTCTCAGAGTCCGGTGCAGTCCAGTTCTTTCCAGTGCAGTCCAGTCAAGTCCGGTTCAGAATCCAGTCCGGTTCGCAGTCCAGTGCAGTCCGGTTCGCAGTCCAGTCCAGTCAAGTCCGGTTCAGAATCCAGTCTGTTTCGCAGTCCAGTCCAGTTCGCAGTCCAGTTCGCAGTCCAGTTCGCAGTCCAGTCCAGTGCAGTCCAGTCCAGTGCAGTGCAGTCCAGAGTCCAGCGCAGCCCGGTTCGCAGTCCAGTCAAGTGCAGTCCAGTCTAGAGTCCAGCGCAGCCTGGTTCCCAGTCCAGTCCAGTCCAGTCCAGTCCAGAGTCCAGCACAGCCCGGTTCCCAGTCCAGTCCAGTTTGCAGTCCAGTGCAGTGCAGTGCAGTGCAGTCCAGTCCAGTGCAGTCCAGTCCAGAGTCCAGCGCAGCCCGGTTCGCAGTCCAGTCCAGAGTCCAGCGCAGCCCGGTTCCCAGTCCAGTCCAGTCCAGTCCAGTCCAGTCCAGAGTCCAGCACAGCCCGGTTCCCAGTCCAGTTTGCAGTCCAGTTTGCAGTCCAGTTTGCAGTGCCGTCCAGTTTGCAGTGCCGTCCAGTTTGCAGTGCAGTCCAGTCCAGTCAAGTCTGGTCCAGTGCAGTCCAGTCCAGTGCAGTGCAGTCCAGAGTCCAGCGCAGCCCGGTTCTCAGTCCAGTCCAGTGCAGTCCAGTCCAGAGTCCAGCGCAGCCCGGTTCCCAGTCCAGTCCAGTCCAGAGTCCAGCGCAGCCCGGTTCCCAGTCCAGTCCAGTTTGCAGTCCAGTCCAGTCCAGTCCAGTGCAGTCCAGTCCAGAGTCCAGCGCAGCCCGGTTCCCAGTCCAGCCCGGCGCGCGGTCCAGTCCGCCCCCCCCCGACCCTGACCGCCCGCCCCTCTCTCTGCCTCCGCAGGTCAAGTCCAACATCCAGAAGCGCCTGCAGGAGGACCCGGACTACAGCACGCCAGCGCGCTTCCCCAGCGCCCACCGGGCCTTCTCCCCCGACTCCTGACGCGCCCCCCCATCGGCCAGGCTGGCCCGCGGCTCCCGCCGCCGCCCCCCCCCCGCCCCCCAGTCGTGACTCAGTCGCATGCAGTTGAGATCCGAGCTTCTGCTGGTGTTGGTTTTTTTTCGGGGGGTACACACTCGCACAGTGTTGTCGTTTTTTTTTTTTTTTAAACTGCACCCCCCACTCTCACGGGACTCCCGAATACAGCCTGCTGATCCGAGACCCCTCCAGCCCCCCTGCCACTCTGCCATTGGCCGGAATATCTGTCCGTCATTTTCCCCCCCCCCCCCTCTTCCCCCATTGGGTTGTAGCGGTGTGCGCGCTTCTTGTCCCGCCCCCCTCCCCGCCACCCTGGCTCGCCGTTGGACGACCGCCCCGCCAATCGCGCCCCCCCCCGCGCCCTGATTGGCCGAGGTGTGACCGGTCGTCTCTTCTTCCCGGCAGTGTTCCTCCTCCTCCTCCTCTGGCTGGGGGGGGGGGGGTGGCAGCCGCTGGGATCCTCTCTCGGACGGAGAATGTAAAACAAAAACGACCTCCGCACTGATTCTCTCGCCTGGTAGCTCTCCTCCCGCCCGTATTAAAATGTTCCTTTGTTGCCGTTGTTTGATTTTGTGCTGTGCCTCTCTGGCCCGCTCCGGGCGGAGCGCGGCGGTCCGGCTCTGTGGGGGGCCGGGCCAGGGTGGGGGTGGGAGTGGGAGTGGGGGGAACCGGTTCTGTGCTGTGAGTGGGTGTAAGCTGGGAGACTAGTTTGGGGGGGGCGATCTTCCCTTAGTCTGATCTACAGTCTCTCTCTCTCTCCTGCCCCTGATCTGCTGTGTGTTGGAGCTGTAGGAGGAGACACTCTGGGCTGTACAGTCTGATCTACAGTCTCTCTCTCTCTCCTGCCCCTGAGCTGCTGTGTGTTGGGGCTGTAGGAGGAGACACTCTGGGCTGTCCAGTCTGATCTACAGTCTCTCTCTCTCTCCTGCCCCTGATCTGCTGTGTGTTGGGGCTGTAGGAGGAGACACTCTGGGCTGTACAGTCTGATCTACAGTCTCTCTCTCTCTCTCCTGCCCCTGATCTGCTGTGTGTTGGGGCTGTAGGAGGAGACACTCTGGGCTGTACAGTCTGATCTACAGTCTCTCTCTCTCTCCTGCCCCTGATCTGCTGTGTGTTGGGGCTGTAGGAGGAGACACTCTGGGCTGTACAGTCTGATCTACAGTCTCTCTCTCTCTCTCCTGCCCCTGAGCTGCTGTGTGTTGGGGCTGTAGGAGGAGACACTCTGGGCTGTACAGTCTGATCTACAGTCTCTCTCTCTCCTGCCCCTGATCTGCTGTGTGTTGGGGCTGTAGGAGGAGACACTCTGGGCTGTCCAGTCTGATCTACAGTCTCTCTCTCTCTCCTGCCCCTGATCTGCTGTGTGTTGGGGCTGTAGGAGGAGACACTCTGGGCTGTACAGTCTGATCTACAGTCTCTCTCTCTCTCTCCTGCCCCTGATCTGCTGTGTGTTGGGGCTGTAGGAGGAGACACTCTGGGCTGTACAGTCTGATCTACAGTCTCTCTCTCTCTCTCCTGCCCCTGATCTGCTGTGTGTTGGGGCTGTAGGAGGAGACACTCTGGGCTGTACAGTCTGATCTACAGTCTCTCTCTCTCTCTCCTGCCCCTGATCTGCTGTGTGTTGGGGCTGTAGGAGGAGACACTCTGGGCTGTACAGTCTGATCTACAGTCTCTCTCTCTCTCCTGCCCCTGATCTGCTGTGTGTTGGGGCTGTAGGAGGAGACACTCTGGGCTGTACAGTCTGATCTACAGTCTCTCTCTCTCTCTCCTGCCCCTGAGCTGCTGTGTGTTGGGGCTGTAGGAGGAGACACTCTGGGCTGTACAGTCTGATCTACAGTCTCTCTCTCTCCTGCCCCTGATCTGCTGTGTGTTGGGGCTGTAGGAGGAGACACTCTGGGCTGTACAGTCTGATCTACAGTCTCTCTCTCTCTCCTGCCCCTGATCTGCTGTGTGTTGGGGCTGTAGGAGGAGACACTCTGGGCTGTACAGTCTGATCTACAGTCTCTCTCTCTCTCTCCTGCCCCTGATCTGCTGTGTGTTGGGGCTGTAGGAGGAGACACTCTGGGCTGTACAGTCTGATCTACAGTCTCTCTCTCTCTCTCTCCTGACCCTGATCTGCTGTGTGTTGGGGCTGTAGGAGGAGACACTCTGGGCTGTACAGTCTGATCTACAGTCTCTCTCTCTCTCCTGCCCCTGATCTGCTGTGTGTTGGGGCTGTAGGAGGAGACACTCTGGGCTGTACAGTCTGATCTACAGTCTCTCTCTCTCTCTCCTGCCCCTGAGCTGCTGTGTGTTGGGGCTGTAGGAGGAGACGCTCTGGGCTGTACAGTCTGATCTACAGTCTCTCTCTCTCTCTCCTGCCCCTGATCTGCTGTATGTTGGGGCTGTAGGAGGAGACACTCTGGGCTGTACAGTCTGATCTACAGTCTCTCTCTCTCTCCTGCCCCTGATCTGCTGTGTGTTGGGGCTGTAGGAGGAGACACTCTGGGCTGTCCAGTCTGATCTACAGTCTCTCTCTCTCTCCTGCCCCTGATCTGCTGTGTGTTGGGGCTGTAGGAGGAGACACTCTGGGCTGTCCAGTCTGATCTACAGTCTCTCTCTCTCTCTCCTGCCCCTGATCTGCTGTGTGTTGGAGCTGTAGGAGGAGACACTCTGGGCTATACAGTGTGATCTACAGTCTCTTTCTCTCTCCTGCCCCTGATCTGCTGTGTGTTGGGGCTGTAGGAGGAGACACTCTGGGCTGTCCAGTCTGATCTACAGTCTCTCTCTCTCTCTCCTGCCCCTGATCTGCTGTGTGTTGGGGCTGTAGGAGGAGACACTCTGGGCTGTACAGTCTGATCTACAGTCTCTCTCTCTCTCTCCTGCCCCTGATCTGCTGTGTGTTGGGGCTGTAGGAGGAGACACTCTGGGCTGTACAGTCTGATCTACAGTCTCTTTCTCTCTCCTGCCCCTGATCTGCTGTGTGTTGGGGCTATAGGAGGAGACACTCTGGGCTGTCCAGTCTGATGTACAGTCTCTCTCTCTCTCCTGCCCCTGATCTGCTGTGTGTTGGAGCTGTAGGAGGAGACACTCTGGGCTATACAGTGTGATCTACAGTCTCTTTCTCTCTCCTGCCCCTGATCTGCTGTGTGTTGGGGCTGTAGGAGGAGACACTCTGGGCTGTCCAGTCTGATCTACAGTCTCTCTCTCTCTCTCCTGCCCCTGATCTGCTGTGTGTTGGGGCTGTAGGAGGAGACACTCTGGGCTGTACAGTCTGATCTACAGTCTCTCTCTCTCTCTCCTGCCCCTGATCTGCTGTGTGTTGGGGCTGTAGGAGGAGACACTCTGGGCTGTACAGTCTGATCTACAGTCTCTTTCTCTCTCCTGCCCCTGATCTGCTGTGTGTTGGGGCTATAGGAGGAGACACTCTGGGCTGTCCAGTCTGATGTACAGTCTCTCTCTCTCTCCTGCCCCTGATCTGCTGTGTGTTGGGGCTGTAGGAGGAGACACTCTGGGCTGTCCAGTCTGATCTACAGTCTTTCTCTCTCTCCTGCCCCTGATCTGCTGTGTATTGGAGCTGTAGACAGGCACCAGAATCGCTGCTGTATATCTCTTAAGGTTGAGCCTCTTCGACTCTGGGCTGACGAAGTGTCTCTATTGTAGATGAAGTGTTTGAGAATGAAGTACTATATAATTGCAAAGCATTGTTGCTATAGTTTCAGCTAAAATATACATTCTGAAGTTACATTAACAGGACTAAACTCCTGTGACCTGACCTATATTGTCTTGGTGGTTTTATCCAGTGTGATTTCTGAAACACGCTGTCGTACTGCCTGTACACGATGAGATGCTCACATTTCAGCCAGGCATGGCAAAGAAAAGGTGTTTGACTCGGAAATTACACATTGCAAGAGAAATTTCAATAGGAAAGTGTAAGTAAAATAATCTTGAGCGAAGGATCCGTCGGGCGCAACAAAACTCGGATATTCCCTGAGGTTTCAGAAGGGACGGTCACAGACTCCACAGCGCCAGCAGTACCGCCTGCGGCCACCAGAGGGAGACACTCTCGTCCGCTCTCACAGCGGATCAGCTGTCACACTGCTCACAGACTCCACAACGCCAGCAGTACTGCCTGCGGCTACCAGATGGAGACACTCCTGTCCGCTCTCACAGCGGATCAGCTGTCACACTGCTCCCAGACTCCACAGCGCCAGCAGTACCGCCTGCGGCCACCAGAGGGAGACACTCCCGTCCGCTCTCACAGCGGATCAGCAGTCACACTGCTCACAGACTCCACAGCGCCGGCAGTACCGCCTGCAGCCACAGGAGGGAGACACTCCCGTCCGCTCTCACAGCGGATCAGCTGTCACACTGCTCACAGACTCCACAGTGCCGGCAGTACCGCCTGCAGCCACAGGAGGGAGACACTCCCGTCCGCTCTCACAGCGGATCAGCTGTCACACTGCTCACAGACTCCACAGCGCCAGCAGTACCGCCTGCGGCCACAGGAGGGAGACACTCCCGTCTGCTGTCACACTGCTCACAGACTCCACAGCGCCGGCAGTACCGCCTGCAGCCACAGGAGGGAGACACTCCCATCCGCTCTCACAGCGGATCAGCTGTCACACTGCTCACAGACTCCACAGCGCCAGCAGTACCGCCTGCAGCCACAGGAGGGAGACACTCCCGTCCGCTCTCACAGCGGATCAGCTGTCACACTGCTCACAGACTCCACAGCGCCAGCAGTACCGCCTGCGGCCACCAGAGGGAGACACTCCTGTCCGCTCTCACTGCGGATCAGCTGTCACACTGCTCACAGACTCCACAGCGCCGGCAGTACCGTCTGCAGCCACCAGAGGGAGACACTCCCGTCTGCTCTCACAGCGGATCAGCTGTCACACTGCTCACAGACTCCACAGCGCCAGCAGTACCGCCTGCGGCCACCAGAGGGAGACACTCCTGTCCGCTCTCACTGCGGATCAGCTGTCACACTGCTCACAGACTCCACAGCGCCGGCAGTACCGTCTGCAGCCACCAGAGGGAGACAACGCGCCCAGGAGTCCAAGTCTAGTGGAGATGCAGGTGTTTTTCCACGTGAGGTTTTCACAAGACGAAAAACTTTAAGCATTATTCCCAATGCTGATTCCCATAACAACTTAAAGTCACTTCCTGGACCGTAAGTGAAAGTCCTAGCAGCTCCACATGACATCACAGAGAGATAAAAGTAAAATAAGACGATGGAGCTCAAACTGCAGACGTTTTATTTTAATATACTTTGCGAACTGCGTGGAGCCAAGCTCATCGGATTAAACAAAACAAAAAGATGTGAAAATACGATAAATCTTTGGATTTATACAGAGCTTTTCTCTGTAAGTTCGGCTCCTCTCCCACAATAGTACAGCCCCACCTGGGAGACGCACAGTGATCACTCTGCACCAGGAACCCCACCTGGGAGACGCACGGTGATCATTCTGCACCAGGAACCCCACTTGGGAGACGCACGGTGATCATTCTGCACCAGGAACCCCACCTGGGAGGCGCACGGCGATCATTCTGCACCAGGAACTCCACCTGGGAGACGCACGGTGATCACTCTGCACCAGGAACCCCACCTGGGAGACGCTCGGTGATCATTCTGCACCAGGAACCCCACTTGGGAGACGCATGGTGATCATTCTGCACCAGGAACCCCACCTGGGAGGCACACGGCGATCATTCTGCACCAGGAACCCCACCTGGGAGACGCACGGCGATCATTCTGCACCAGGAACCCCACCTGGGAGACGCACGGCGATCATTCTGCACCAGGAACCCCACCTGGGAGACGCACGGCGATCAGTCTGCACCAGGAACCCCACCTGGGAGACGCACGGCGATCAGTCTGCACCAGTAACCTCACCTGGGAGACGCACAGTGATCGTCCTGCACCAGTAACCCCACCTGGGAGACGCACAGTGATCATTCAGCACCAGTAACCCCACCTGGGAGGCGCACAGCGTTCGTTCTGTAAGAGCGCCTCCTACTGGTCCACCGAGTAACCACCTTGTTGACATCAAGCCAGAGCTTATCTTCGATTTTCCAGCATCAAGATGACAGAATATCTGACGCCGACCCAGCAACCACTAGCGCCACCGTGTGGAAGAACTGGGGAAGGCAGCTTGACAGAGAACACAGCAGCAGTGAGCGCAGCCGTCACTCGAACCCTCAGCCCTCTAGTTATTCTAACCCTAACCCTACAGGAGCCCCTTGATCAAGATTTCCACTGTCTGAGCGAGAAAAGAAGACAGCGCAGTGTGTGTGTGTGTGAGAGTGTGTGTGTGTGAGAGTGTGTGAGTGAGAGCGTGTGTGTGTGTGAGTGAGAGTGTGAGAGAGTGAATGTGTGTGAGAGAGTGTGTGTGTTTGTGTATGTTTGTGTGAGAGAGAGTGTGTGTGCGTTTGTGTGTGTGAGAGTGAGAGTGTGTGTGAGTGAGAGTGTGTGAGTGTGTGAGTGAGAGTGTGTGTGTTTGTGTATGTTTGTGTCTGTTTGTATGTGTGAGTGTGAGAGTGAATGTGTGAGTGTGTGAGTGTGTGTGAGTGTGTGTCCATCCGTCCTCCAGCCTGGTTTGTGCTTCCTGCACTGTTCCCTCTGAAACCCCCTGATTTGCATCCCGGCTGCGTCTGTGTCTGTGTCCGAGAGGAGAGGAGGAGAGAGAGTCGGGAATAAAGAACACAGATAGACAGACAGACAGACACATCGCACAGACAGCTCACCTGGAGAGACGTCCTGACCCACCGACACACAGCGCTGAGCAGGTAAGGCTCAGGGCACAGCGACCCCTCAGTGTAGGACCTCCTGTTATTGAGACAGTAGCTGCCTGCTGCCCTGCAAGAGATTTAAACGAGTACAGGTGTGTCTGACGGGATCAACAGATACTGTCTGGAGAGCAGGTCCACAGGCTGCTCTCATTTCTGTAGCAACCTGCGTGTCTTTATCTACCCAGCAACGCAGAAGAACATCCGTGTTCCTTGTCCTTAGTTCTGCTAAGTCTGAGTCTCGTAGGGAAGCTGTTTACTTAGGAAGCTGGTTACTCCTCACTGCGGTTTCAGTTCAAGGTGCATCCCTCTGCAGTTAGAGAAAGTTAGGGAGAGAGAGACAGGTTAGAGATGGGGTGAGAGAGGAGAGAGAGACGGGTTAGAAATAAGGGTGAGAGAGGAGAGAGACAGGTTAGAAATAAGGGTGAGAGAGGAGAGAAAGACAGGTTAGAAATGAAGGTGAGAGAGACAGGTTAGAGATGGGGGTGAGAGAGGAGAGAGAGAGACAGGTTAGAGATAGGGGTGAGAGAGGCGAGAAAGACAGGTTAGAAATGAGGGTGAGAGAGAAGAGCCTCCTGTCCTGACTGGAGGAGCTCACCCAGCTGTGTCTGGAGAGAAGCCAGGGTATCGGCTTCAACCACAGGGCTGGGCGGCTTGTTCCCCACCCCCACCACCCTCTGTGTACAGTAGAGCCTCCTGTCCTGACTGGAGGAGCTCACCCAGCTGTGTCTGGAGAGAAGCCAGGGTATCGGCTTCAACCACATGGCTGGGCGGCTTGTTCCCCACCCCCACCACCCTCTGTGTACAGTAGAGCCTCCTGTCCTGACTGGAGGAGCTCACCCAGCTGTGTCTGGAGAGAAGCCAGGGTATCGGCTTCAACCACACGGCTGGGTGGCTTGTTCCCCACCCCCACCCCCCTCTGTGTACAGAAGAGCCTCCTGTCCTGACTGGAGGAGCTCACCCAGCTGTGTCTGGAGAGAAGCCAGGGTATCGGCTTCAACCACAGGGCTGGGCAGCTTGTTCCCCACCCCTGCCATCCCATCCCAGATGGGATGTTGGTTCTATCTGTCTCTGGTCTTCAGGTGAGTTTTTTCCTCTGTGGTCAATGGAACGTATATTTATAATTATTTATATAAAAATACGTAGTCTTATTTCTGTAAATTCTGTCTTTGTTGTTTGTTCATGTGTTTTTTTTGGAGTTTATTTCTAGAGAACAAAGACATCAGACAATCTGTGTCTGTAGGCAAATCAGAGGGCGAGAAAGAAGAGAGGAGAGAGAGAAAGAAGAGAGGAGAGAGAGGCAGAGAGAGAGAGACAGGTGAGATATGAGAGAGAGACGGGTTAGAGATGGAGGTGAGAGAGAAGAGAGAGGGCAGGAGAGTCAGAGAGAGAGAGACAGGTGAGAGATGGGGGTGAAAGATGAGAGCGAGGGCAGGAGAGTCAGAGAGAGAGAGACAGGTTAGAAATGGGGGTGAGAGAGGAGAGAGACAGACAGGTGAGAGATGGGGGTGAGAGAGGAGAGAGACAGGTGTTGGGGTACCTATAGAGTCGAGACATCTGTTCCACAGTACATTTTTTTGAAACTGCATTTTTATATATTTAGTCGCTGTGTTGGTTTCTTATCTGTGTATTGTTTTTTTAAGAAATGTACTTCCTTCTCGAGTTTCTTAACTTATTAACATCACTTTATTAACCCTTTACAATGTCTTGCATGAGGAATTATCTTTTCGCAGACCCCAGCTTGCTCTCCATGAGACACACAGACACACAGATAGAGAGAGAGAGAAGCTGGGGGTCAGGGCGCAGGGTCTGCCATGTTACGGCGCCCCTGGAGCAGTTGGGGTTAAGGGTCTTGCTCAGGGGCCCAACGGAGTAGGATTCCTCTACCGGCTGCGGGATTTGAACCGGCAAACCTTCCAGCCACAGGCGCAGATCCTGAGCCACAGAGCTTCTCTTTGTTAGAGACAAACAGGAAATGAAAAATATTCCGTCTCTCATGGCGTCAGACGGTGTCTGATCTTCCCCTACATGACCCAGGCCTGAACCCCACTCCTCCATCAATGGCTCCATTCACTCCCACAGACAGACACAGCCACAGACAGCAGCAGCATTTCCTTGATGCTATCAGCAGAGAGAGGAGACACAAGAGAGAGGAGAGAAACTGTGGATCATAGAGAGAGGAGAAAGGAGAGAGGGGAGAGAGTGGAGAGAAGAGAGGAGACTGGACAGATACTGTGGATCATAGAGAGAGGAGAGAGAGAGGGGAGAGGGTAGAGAGAGCAGAGAGAGGAGACACAAGAGAGAGGAGAGAAACTGTGAATGGGAGAAGGAGAGGAGAAAGGAGAGTGGAGAGAGAGTAGAGAGGGGAGAAGGAGAGGAAGAGCCACAGACAGCAGGAGCGTTTCCTTGATGCTATCAGCAGGGAGAGCAGGACAGCGGGAGGAGACTGATGGATCAAGTCGGGAATCTCTCCCAGCAGTCCGGATCCGGTGTTTCTGAGTGGGAGAGGGGGGTCCTGACCCTCTCCAGAGTCCTGCGTCTCCCCCAGTCTCCACTGGTGACCGATCCACACCAGCCAAGGGGGTCTGTAGCAGCCCAGCAGGGCTGAGTTGATTCGGATCTGACTGAGCCCGTGTGCGAGACCCGAGCTCCGCCAGTGACCTGTAGGAGCTGTGTCAGACGCGCCTGTGCTGTGTCACGCAGGAGGATTCGAACCCGGAGCCGGGAGCCACGCCGTGCCTTCGCCCTTGAGCGGATCTGCCGGGATGGAGAGGAAGGGGCTGGTGCTTCTCTTCCTGACAGGTGGGCCTGCGTCTCTGCTCCCAGGGCGGGCAGCTGGGCTCTTGTGCAGGACAGGGGGAGTCCAGCAGCCCCTGGACACAGGTCTCCAGTCAGCCCCTCAGCTCCCATCCGCTGCAGAGAGAGAGAGAGAGAGAGCCTCTGTCACCCCTGAGGGGGCAGCACGTTTCACAGCAGCAGTGTGGGCGTCCAGAGAGACAGACAGAACAAACACCACAACACCAACATGCACGCACATTTGCATAGATAATCAAGAGCTGAGTAAGGACAGGGCTGCAGGTATGAATGAGATCTTAGATCTGCTGCTTTTGGAGCTGGGGGGGGGGGGGGGTATCTGCGTTCTGAGGGGAGTAACGGGAATCCGTTAAACAAGGGGTGAAGGATCGTCACAG
This sequence comes from Atractosteus spatula, assembly GCF_055471065.1. NCBI lineage: Eukaryota > Metazoa > Chordata > Actinopteri > Semionotiformes > Lepisosteidae > Atractosteus > Atractosteus spatula. The sequence goes on from NW_028296612.1 coordinate 2,564,043, forward strand.
GTGGGTTTTGCTTCACACAGAACGCGAGACTGAGAGAGGGTGATCAGCACCAAGGACCCTCTGACACAAGGCTGCCCAGTTCTCCCTCACACTCGGGTCCAGCAGATCCAGACACAAGGACCCAGACTGAAATACACAGCCGCAGACACAGAGGTGGAGATCCCCCGCAGGCAGCGACACCAGTCACGCAGAAGCAGGGTCTGGAAATATTCTCAAGAAGCGACACTCCGGCACAAACATCTAGGACCGGCTACAGAACTGCTGCTTCTCATCAAGCAGAGATGGGCAGGACTGGGCCCGTCTCCCACAGGGGTCTGAGCTGGAAACCCGCCCAGTGACCCACCCCGGCTCAGGGCGGCCTGGTTTGTGTGAGAGGTCAGGAGAAAGGGGTGAGACGATCCGCCTGTGTAAAAACACAGCACAGCAGGACCTGGTGCCCCCAGGGCGTGATGGTAAGATGGACAGTGTCCAGTCTGTCTCACTCAGCAGATCCAGCTGCAGTGTCACAGTGTCCACAGGGCTGAGGGACAGCACAGCCAGGCTGTCAGAGTCACACACAGACTTGTCCGTTACAGACAGGGGGGTCACCTGTCCCATCGCCAGGGTGACGAGTGAGTTTCAGGTGGAGGACAGCAGGAATGTGGTGTTGCTCTGTCTCACAATAGACTTAAACAACCTGACTCTGGAGCTTACAGACCCTTTGGACTGCAATACAGACGATTTGAGAAACTTACACAACCCATAATTCTGTGTCCCCAGTGCTCTGTCCTCCTGGATCCGGCCTCATCAGGTTCTGCTTTGTGGACTCACCCCTGAGCTGGGCTGACGCTCAGAGACACTGCAGAGACAACTACACTGACCTGGCCTCCATCAGCAGCACAGCAGAAATGGACACAGTCCTCCACACCACTAACCTGCCCAGTGGCCCAGCCTGGATAGGCCTGTACCGAGACTGCAGAGAGAGCTGGCAGTGGTCTGGCGGAGAGGTCGTGACCTTCACCCACTGGAGGAGTCAGCTCCCCTGCGCTGTTCTCAACGCAGCGGGATTCTGGGAGGAGAGAGACTGCAGCGAAGAGAACTTCTTCATATGTGAGAGTCAAGGTGAGACGACACTCAATCTGAGAGTTAGAGCTCAGTTTAACTATTGAACACAGGAATGAACAGGAAACAGGAAGAGCTCTGGTGCAGTGCATTCTGGTATCTGTAGTCTTGTCACACTTTGCTGGCTCTTTGCAATGCATCAGGGGAAATGTAGTCCTAAGATACAAGATCACCTATAAACACCAGGTTAGAAATGCAGATTTCAATACAGAATTTTTCACCTGGGATCATCCTGTCCTGTGAAAAGCCCTATCCAGGCCCTTTACCTATAGATTCTTAATCTATACATTAATCTTATTTCTTTACTTCAGGAAACTGTCACTTAACACAAACAACTCAGTATCACAGAGAAATCATTAGTCATGAACATCAGAGAGGGTAAACACACCACAGGGAGCTCTGTATCACAGTGAGGAATTCATTGTCCTGATACAAATAGAGGCACAAAAACAATGGAAAACTGTTTATGCTGTAAATTTAGTTTCAAATAAAAACAAATCTCTTCCTTCCAGCTAGCGTGTTGGCTTTGGAAAGCATGTTTATACTGTTTCAATGAAAACATTTCTCTATAATTATAGATGGTTAGAACAAGCTTTGCTCAAGCAAAATATATTGAGATATACAATAGTAAAAGGGTTTGAAACTGCAAATTATTTACTTTGAAGCTTGTCTTAACAGATCACCTAATCTTTTAGATAAGAGAAAGGAATCGAAATTAATCTTTAGCCTGTTCATTCTTTATTGATCTGATAGTGTGTATAAGGGGACTTCACTCTGATTGCTAGAAAAAAATAATAATACTGAGAGCTTGTTCTCAATTGATTCATGTGACTCAAAGGTTCAATAAAGAGAAATATTCACAGAATATTATTGGTTACAAATACTTTTTCTAAGGAGGTCTGACACCTCTCAGCTATAAAGTAATATGTCCAGCTAATCAGCATGACTGTGGAGCTGATGTCCACTCTGTGCTGAACCGAGTTTCACGAAGGGCACAATCTGAGATTGAGAGCTGTTTAACTATAGACCAGAATGAACAGGAAACAGGAAATGGTGGTGTGCAAAGCACTATGGGATTTGTAGTCTCACAGCTGTACACACCGTCACTCCTGATCTTTGTCTTCACAATAGGGCCCCAGCAGTACAGGCTGATCAGGGAAAACAAGACCTTCGCTGCAGCCCAGAGACACTGCAGAGAGAGCTGCTCCGACCTGCCCCGGGTGGACAGTGTGGGAGAGTCTGAACAGATCTGGACAACGGCGCAGGGACACGCTGTCTGGATCGCGCTGCTCCAGGACGGCTGGGAGTGGTCTGACGGGAGGCGCTCTGGGTTTCGCAACTGGAGTCCTAGAGAGCCCAGTGGAGGACAACCCCCGAATGAAGAGATATACACAGAGATCTATTTACAAGATGGTGTACATGATAATAATAATAAAAGAGGTGGCTGGAATGATGCAACTGGACGATATCCCAGCTCCTTCTTCTGCTACAATGGTGAGTCCAGCCCTGACAGAGTGTCCCAGAGCCCCAGGCAGCAGCTCAGGGGGCTGAGTTTGTCTCAGGAGAATCGAGCTTGAGAGAACAGCAGCAGAGAGCTGTATCTCCCTCGTCTGACCTCGGTCTCACAGCAGCAGCACAGAACTACATCAAGAGCAAATAATGAATTTAGAGACAGAACATCAAGTAAGCGACAATTTCAGAATGTACAGAAATCTTATTTCTATCTGTATTTTATTCACAGCTACAAACTCCTCTGACCAGTACCACTTCATACGCTATAAACTGACATGGGTTCGAGCTCAGGAATACTGCCGGCACAATCACAGAGACCTGGTCACTGTGTTCACTGAGGAGCAGCAGAATGAACTTCTCAGCCTCACAAACACTGGTGAAGCAGACGGAGCCTGGATTGGTCTGTATAAGAACACACAGAGTGACCCAGGGTCTGGGGGAGCTGCAGGGAGCCCCTACACTCAAACCCAGGGGCGCGTCTGTGTGCTGATGGACTCTGAGGGAGGATGGGAAGAGAGAGACTGTGAGGAGAGAAACTACTTCATGTGTCTCAACATCACAGGTAAGAGGACAGTCCATCACACCACTGTCTCACTGACGTCTCTCTGCTCTGAATCAGAGAAACACTTCACCACTGTCACTCAACACAGGTAAGAGGACAGTCCATCACACCAGTGTCTCACTGACGTCTCTCTGCTCTGAATCAGAGACACACTTCACCACTGTTACTCAACACAGGTAAGAGGACAGTCCATCACTCCAGTATCTGACTGACATCTCTCTGCTCTGAATCAGAGACACACTTCACCACTGTCACTTGACACAGGTAAGAGGACAGTCCATCACTCAAGTATCTGACTGACGTCTCTCTGCTCTGAATCAGAGACACACCTCACCACTGTCACTCGACACAGGTAAGAGGACAGTCCATCACACCAGTGTCTTACTGACATTTTGACTCACTGATACATTTTATTGTCTGCTCAGAGCGCAGTAACGTCATCCTGATTGAACTCAACCAGACCTGGACGGGAGCCCAGAGTCTCTGCAGACAGAAGCACACAGAGCTGGTCAGTGTGAGGAGCCAGAGTGAGAATGAGGAGGTTCGGAGGTCAGCGCGGGGTCACAGGGTGTGGATCGGCCTGTACAATGAGCCCTGGCAGTGGTCAGACCAGGGGGCGTCCAGCTTCAGGAACTGGACAGGAGGGCAGCCTGGGTCAGCAGGTGGACAGAGATGTGCGCAGGTGGACCTGCAGGGCAGCCCGATAGGAGGATGGACAGAGACAGACTGCAGTGAGATCAGACCCTTCTTCTGTCACCGGGGTGAGGACGGCTCTCTCGTCTTGTTGGGGGGTCTGGATGATCCCCTCGCTGTAGAAACATGTCCGCAGCCTCCTCTGGCTCTGGGCTCAACACACTGGACCCCTGGAGCCCCAGAATCTCTGCGATGCTCTTTTAAATTCCTGGGACTCATTCATCAGTTGCTGTGGTAACAGGACAAGTACGACTGGGGCCAAGTGTGTCTTCTCTTCGGGGTTAATTCATCCGCAGTTCTCATCCTGGTGGTCTGGCCAAACCCAGCTCTTCTCTTTCAGCTCCTTCACGGGTTCCAGCTCAAATCGCTGGACTTCACTGGCGTGACTGGAGAAGCACAGGGCTCAGGACTCAAGCGACAGCTCACCTGAGACAAAGTGTGTGACCTGTAACAAGCCAATTACAAGGGTGACTCCCGTCTCTCTCTTGCAGACACCAGAAACCTCGTCCTGGTCAGAGAGGAGAAGTCCTGGGCTGAGGCCCTGGATCACTGTCAGACTCACCACACTGGCCTGGCGGATATCCCGTCACACCAGGAGCAGAGCTACGCTGCTGAAGAGGCCCGGTCTGCTGAGTCCACCCGGGTCTGGCTGGGCCTGCGACAGAGTCGGATCTTCTGGTTCTGGTTCTGGGTGAATGGACAACCGCTTAATTATCAGAACTGGAGTACAGGGGGAGGCAATCAGAGCAATACGAGCTACTGTGGAGCCCTGGACAGAGACAGAGGGGGCAGCTGGACTAACCGTGACTGTGAGGAGAAGCTCAGCTTCATCTGCTACTAGAGGTACTGAGACTCCAGCATGAATCCTGACTGTCACACACCAGCGACACGCCCCTGTCTGACTCTCAGTGTGAGTCCTGACCGTCACACACCAGCGACACGCCCCTGTCTGACTCTCAGTGAGTCCTGACTTTCACACACCAGCGACACGCCCCTGTCTGACTCTCAGCGTGAGTCCTGACCGTCACACACCAGCGACACGCCCCTGTCTGACTCTCAGCGTGAGTCCTGACCGTCACACACCAGCGACACGCCCCTGTCTGACTCTCAGCGTGAGTCCTGACCGTCACACACCAGCGACACGCCCCTGTCTGACTCTCAGCGTGAGTCCTGACCGTCACACACCAGCGACACGCCCCTGTCTGACTCTCAGTGAGTCCTGACTGTCACACACCAGCGACACGCCCCTGTCTGACTCTCAGCGTGAGTCCTGACCGTCACACACCAGCGACACGCCCCTGTCTGACTCTCAGTGAGTCCTGACTGTCACACACCAGCGACACGCCCCTGTCTGACTCTCAGTGAGTCCTGACCGTCACACACCAGCGACACGCCCCTGTCTGACTCTCAGAGAGTCCTGACTGTCACACACCAGCGACACGCCCCTGTCTGACTCTCAGCGTGAGTCCTGACCGTCACACACCAGCGACACGCCCCTGTCTGACTCGCAGTGTGTCTCTTGTAGGCTGAACACTGTGAGTCCTGACTGTCACACACCAGCGACACATCTGGAAGACCAGCAGCCTGGCATCTCCTAAGTCATGGATTTCTCATGTGATGTGAAAAATATTATAACTGATTTCTTTGGTGGGGGGACTTGGAATTTTATTTCATATAATAATATTTTGCAGTGGTCTTAGGTTGTTAGGGAGTGATTCTTTATCACTGTGAGACGGTGAGACTTGTAATTTGTGATCTGGGAACGGAGACACGTTTTAAACACTCAGGATCTGACACCTGAGCGTCGGGTATTGTCTGAAGTCAGAGTTTTCTCTTTGTAACTCCACACACTGATGAATAAACCTGCTTTGCTTCTTACTGCAGTGGTGACCGAGTTGTAGTTGTGGTTTGTGGTCTCTTTCACTGAGAGGACAGACAGTGGCTGCTCTGCGGGTCTCTGTCCAACAGCTTGGGTTTATCTGACTTGAATCAGGTTTAGTCAGGACTTGAATCATTCGACTGTGTTTATATAGGTGTGATCGTACATGTAGGTCAAAGTTTGAATGAATAATTCCCGTTAATAGGCTGTATTTCTGATGGAGGGACTGTGATTTTTGTTCAACACCGGTATCATTCGTGTGCAGTGAACTTCATTTGGTCGGCGTTGTTTTGAGACCAAGATTCTCCGTACTTTGTTTTCACCCCCAAAACAAACAAACTTTTGTCTCATTTTCCCCAGAAATCGGTCGTTTTCAATCCCAGACTTTGCCAGACCAGCGCAAGCCCCTTGCGTGCGGTCTCTACAACAGGCAGGCGCTGTTTTGAATATCCAGCGACTCTCGTTCTCAAGAATATTCACACGACGGACGAGCCCCGGGGGTTTTTTTTTTTCATGGTTTTCGTCGTAGGTTTGTTCCCGACAAGAGCGACGGAAAGCGAAAAAACATGTTGAACTCGAGAATCATCTCCCTTTAGCAGGACTGTGATGCAGGGAGGAGGGACACGGGCTGGCGAGCTCTTGAAATCGCCCGTGTGAAGGTGAGGGGTGGTGCCGGTAGAAAGCGGGAATGAGACTTCAGTGTTGTTGTTGTTGTGCTTTTGAAACCTCCCCGTCGCCGCCCCGAGCGGCCATTTTCATCCACCTGCGCCCGCGCGCACGAGTCTCGGGAGGGGAGGAAGAAGAAGCGGAAGTGCGTCACCGAGCAGCGGAAGTCGGAAAGTCTCGTGGAGTTAACGGCCGGTCGGACGCCGAGCGCGACCTGGCGTACAAACCACACGACGAGATAACGGGTACCGCTTTTGTTAGCTAATATCCTAACCTGGACTGTGGTTTTCCTCAGTAATTATTTTATTACATATTTGCTGTAGTGAATTTTCGGTGAAATTTGTTTATTCGGCGAAATTCTTCGTCGCTAAACCCGACGGTTGTCTTTCCATCGATACGTGTTGTGGTGTTTGTTCACCGAACTGGTTAGTCACTAAAGCAGACGGTACTTCTCCTAAATAGTTCTGTTATTGGGTATTTGCTGTAATGTTTAGTCACTAAAGCAGACGGTACTTCTCCTAAATAGTTCTGTTATTGGGTATTTGCTGTAATGTTTAGTCACTAAAGCAGACGGTACTTCTCCTAAATAGTTCTGTTATTGGGTATTTGCTGTAATGTTTAGTCACTAAAGCAGACGGTACTTCTCCTAAATAGTTCTGTTATTCGGTATTTGCTGTAATGTTTAGTCACTAAAGCAGACGGTACTGTTCTAAATAGTTCTGTTATTCGGTATTTGCTGTAATGTTTAGTCACTAAAGCAGACGGTACTGTTCTAAATAGTTCTGTTATTCGGTATTTACTGTAATGTTTAGTCACTAAAGCAGACGGTACTTCTCCTAAATAGTTCTGTTATTGGGTATTTGCTGTAATGTTTAGTCACTAAAGCAGACGGTACTTCTCCTAATAGTTCTGTTATTGGGTATTTGCTGTAATGTTTAGTCACTAAAGCAGACTGTACTTCTCCTAAATAGTTCTGTTATTGGGTATTTGCTGTAATGTTTAGTCACTAAAGCAGACGGTACTTCTCCTAAATAGTTCTGTTATTGGGTATTTGTTGTAATGTTTAGTCACTAAAGCAAACGGTACTTCTCCTAAATAATTCTGTTATTGGGTATTTGCTGTAATGTTTCGTCCCTAAAGCAAACGGTTCTTTTGTAAATAGTTCTGTTAGTAGTATTATTGGGCATTTACTGTAATGTTTAGTCACTAAACCACTCTGTCTTTCCTGAATAATTACCGAGTTGGATATTCACCGTGAAGGATGGTCATTGTTACTCTCTTTCTCGGATAATCACCGTAAAGGTCACTAAACTAGTGATTTTCCTGCATCATTATTGGATATCCTGTGTACTGGATACTCAGTTTATCTCTGCACGACTGAGAGACTCCCGACAGGAGACACAGGTGAGGAGCTGGACTGAGAGAGACTCCTGACCGGAGACACAGGTGAGGAGCCGGACTGAGAGAGACTCCTGACCGGAGACACAGGTGAGGAGCCGGACTGAGAGAGACTCCTGACAGGAGACGCAGGTGAGGAGCCGGACTGAGAGAGACTCCCGACAGGAGACGCAGGTGAGGAGCCGGACTGAGAGAGACTCCTGACAGGAGACGCAGGTGAGGAGCCGGACTGAGAGAGACTCCTGACAGGAGACGCAGGTGAGGAGCCGGACTGAGAGAGACTCCTGACAGGAGACGCAGGTGAGGAGCCGGACTGAGAGAGACTCCTGACAGGAGACGCAGGTGAGGAGCCGGACTGAGAGAGACTCCTGACAGGAGACGCAGGTGAGGAGCCGGACTGAGAGAGACTCCTGACAGGAGACGCAGGTGAGGAGCCGGACTGAGAGAGACTCCTGACAGGAGACGCAGGTGAGGAGCCGGACTGAGAGAGACTCCTGACAGGAGACGCAGGTGAGGAGCCGGACGGAGAGAGACTCCCGACGGGAGACGCAGGTGAGGAGCCGGACTGAGAGAGACTCCTGACAGGAGACACAGGTGATCCGGACTCCAGGTAAAGTTCTCCAGTTCTTTCCCTGCAGGTACAGCGCTGTGTTCACCCCTGGGTGGTGATGGCTGCTGCCCTCCAGTCTGCTGGCTTTCATACAGCAGCAGGAGAGCTGCCAGACCGAGACGAGAAGAGGACATGGAAGACAAACACAGAGCCAGGAGTCTGAGCTTGACTGGTCTCTGCGTGTCTAGTGTGCCGAGGGACACAGGAGAGGACACCCGCCAGTGTTCAGGCAGAGTGGACAGAGGTACCCGTGAGACCTGTGTCAGTGTCTGCCGGCTGTCCAGTGAGTCTGCTCTCCTCTCTCTCGGTGCAGTGTTCATGTCCTGTGGTTATCAAAAGTATTCACCCCCCTTGGGATTATTTACATTTTACTGTGTTAGAATAGAGAATCAAACCGTGTGGGATTTCTGTGATTGATCAACAGAAAACTCACTTATGTCAAAACGGAAACAGCATCCCACCGGTCCTGCTAAATTAATTATACGTCTAAAATGGGAAACGATTCAGTCCGTCGATTTTTACCCTTTTCACCGTGACGCAACTAAACAGACTCTGGTGCAGCCAGACGTCTTTAGAAGTCTTATCACGCGTCGAGTGGAGCCCACCTGCGTGCTACCAGGGTGTTTCCCCCTGAGTTCGGGATGAATATACCCGTCTCTGGGACGTCCCGCAGTGCATCTGCAGGTGTAGCTGTCCGGAGAGCGTGGTAAGAGCCTGTAACGCGCTTTACCGCGGTACGCGGTCCACGGGCCACAGATGATCGACAGGTGGCGCTTGTGGTGCGTCAGAGGCGAGTGAAACGATTTCTTATTTTCATCTCTCTGCGGTGCGTGTTGACATCTGCATCAGATGGAATATTAATGTGGGTTTTTACTCCTAAAGGGACGTTTTAGTAGCGGAGCGTGACGACAACAGGAGCGTGATGCCTCTGAACGTGGTCAACGATATTCGTTTAGGAATATAAATGTTTCATATGCCGTATGTGGCTGGTAGTGGTAGCTAAAATAAAAATACTCAACAGTATTCCACTTTCTTCACACACACTTTATACATCAGGGTGTTTAACTCGGACACTTACTGCGGTGACTTTGGAGAAGTTGTGACGTGCCCGTTCTGACTGTACTTAGTTTCTATACTTTGTAAAAAGCTATTCTGTCTTCACCTTTTCTATGAATACTTGCTGCTATTGCAATAAAACAACCTGTACTTTCCAGAATCCGCTTCACAGGGAATATGATATGGGATGGCGTAACTAAAGAAATTAATAACGATATTAATTTGGGCGTCCATTTCTTTGGCTCTTTCACTCGTGGTTACTCTGGAAACGTTTTGAAGTGTCTGTTTCCGAGCGGCGTGCTGGTACAGCGGGCGGCTCTTCCTACCAGAGATCCGGGTTCGATTCCTGCTCAGGGCACAAGTTTTTCTTCTAACAAACAAAGTGAATATTATATACACTTTATTGACTTTTGATTTTTTTTCAATATATATCACAGCGAGTTCAGGGTTAAGTGATGTTATTAAAGGCATGAGCAAACTTGAGCTCTGTCACTAGTGGGAGTGAAGGCCAGTTCAACAGGTTTCATTCAGTTCAAATCGAAATACTTTATTCATCCCCGTAGGGCAATTACAATCAAATCTAATAAGTATATCTATAATTGTGATCGAGACTAACAAAATGGTGTTACAAAGACCATTGAAATTGAACTATAATAACTTATCTGGTCATTATTAACAATGCTAATTTATTCACAATAATTAATTTTGTTCAGAGTCATTTGTGTTTTAATAACCCCCGCTTTCTTATTAAACACCTATATTTGAGACGCAGTGTTTCAGATGTCGATTGCTTTGTGACCGAATGACACAGAGCCTTCAAACCACAGGCATGTCAGAGATGAAGGTTTGTGAAAATTATCACAGCTTTTATTTCAGCAACATCTAGTAACCCGACCACACAGAGCAGAACAACATAAGCCCTCTCTTGAGTTTGAGAAACTCTCTGTATTTTCTGTTTTTACTCCGATCACAATAAATTACATGTGAAATTCTTTTGACAGGAGGAAGGCTGTTCTGTGCTCAGTTGCTTTTTCACCACAGCTCGCATGATGCTACCTTTTTTATGCATCAGTCGAAGCGTTCTGAAGTCTCTGGAAAACGGGGAAAAAAAGTCACATACAGTGCAGTCCGTAAGTATCCGGACAGCGACACAGTTTGTGTTGTTTTGGCTCTGTACACCAGCATGTTGGACTTGAAAAGAAACAGTGACCATGAGGTTAAAGGTTAAAGGTCAGAATGTCATCTTTAATTCGAGGGTAATTACGTCTATATTGGGTGAACCATAGAGGAATCACAGCCCCTTTTATACACAGCCCCCCCATTTCAGGGAACCGGAAGAAACTGGACAGCTGGCTGCTCAGTTGTTTCTTGGCCGGCTGTGTGTCGGTGCGTCGTTAGTTCGTGCACGAGAGAGCTGACGAGGTCTGGAGTCGATTCTGGATGGGGCGTGTGCGTCTGGAGTCTGTTGCTGTGGTCCCTCAACATGAGGACCCAGGAAGTGTCTCTGCCAGTAACAGCGGGCCATCGTGAGGCGGGAAAATCGGAATAAATCAATCGGAGGCAGAGCCAGAACACGAGGCGTGTCAGAATCGACTGTCTGGTACAGGAAGAAGCAAGAACGCGCTGGTGAGCTGGTGGACCACGGGAGACCACAGTAGCGGATGACCGCAGACTTTCAGTCGTGAAGAAAAACCCCTTTTCCACTCTTGAACAGATCAGAGTATTTTAAAAGGAACGTATCTCCCACTCTTCAGGCGTGATTGCTCAAAACGGATCACCGCTACACCTGGATCTCCAGGCTGTAGGCACAGATGTGTCCAAGACGACACCAGCCTAACCTCAGAGGGTCACCCCAAGACGCAGACCACTGGTGAGCCTCCAGACCAGAAGGGCCAGGTTACAGTGTGCTAAACCTGCAGAGTTCTGGGACAGAGGCTTCCGGACAGATGAGAGGAAGATGGACCTGTACCAGAGAGATGGGAAGAGGAGAGTGTGGCTCATGATCTGCACACCTCCTCATCTGTGAACCCCGGTTGAGCTGGTGTCCTGGCCTGGGCATGTGTGGCTGCCAGCGGAACGTGCTCCCCTGTCTGATTGACGATGTGACTGCAGACCGCAGCAGCAGGATGAGTTCTGAAGTGTGCGGAAGCACCTGACCTGCTCAGATCCAACCAAATGCCTCAGAACTCACTGGACGGCACTTCACCTTGCAGCAGGACAGTGACCCCAAACTGCTGGGATACTGCTAAACCCACCATGGAGGTTTTCAGGGCCAGAATAAAGGAAAATGTTCTTGACTGGCCCAGTCCATCACCCCACCTGTATCCCATTGAGCACAGACTTCACTGACTGAAGACAAGACTGAAGGCAAGAGGCCCCCGACACCAGCAGGAACTGGAAATGGCTGAAGGGCAGGCTGGCAGAGCACCTCCAGGGAAGATACCCAGCGTCTGGTGACGTCTGTGGGTCGCAGACCTCAGGCAGCCCTCGACTGCAGAGGATTTGTGACCAGGTACTAAACATGACAATCATGTTAATATGTCCAATTTCTTTTGTTTCATTTCCAATCCAGTGTGCTGGAGTACAGGGCCAAAACAACACAAATTGTGTCGCTGTCCAAAAACTTTCAGACTGGACTGTATGTCAGTGTCTGCCTGCTGTACAGTAAATCTGCTCTCCTCTCATTAAGTGCAGTGTTAATGTACTGGAGTGTCCAGTCAGTGTGTCTGTATGAACCCCTCTCTCTCTCAGTGCAGTGTTAATGTACTGGAGTGTCCAGTCAGTGTGTCTGTATGAACCCCTCTCTCTCTCTCTCTCAGTGCAGTGTTCATGTACTGGAGTGTCCAGTCAGTGTGTCTGTATATGAACCCCTCTCTCTCTCAGTGCAGTGTTCATGTACTGGAGTGTCCAGTCAGTGTGTCTGTATGAACCCCTCTCTCTCTCTCAGTGCAGTGTTCATGTACTGGAGTGTCCAGTCAGTGTGTCTGTATATGAACCCCTCTCTCTCTCAGTGCAGTGTTCATGTACTGGAGTGTCCAGTCAGTGTGTCTGTATGAACCCCTCTCTCTCTCAGTGCATTGTGATCATTCTACACCAGTTACCCCACCTGGGGGACTGCAGTGGGATGTGGTGTGGCTCTTCTGGAGACATGACGCTGGGAAGTCTGTGATCCTGGAGTCTTGTCTCTGGGAGTGAGGTGGGTGGAGAGAGAGGTGGGGGAGATGTCGCTGGACTCCTCTCTGCTGATAGACGGCGTCCTGACGTGGGACAGTGGCGTCTGCCGGTGCTCCCAGTCCAGTACTCCTGACCAGAATGTGGAAAAGCACCAGTTCATCTGTGTCAATACGCTGTCTGGTGAGGCCCCCTCACTCCCACTCTGTCTGTATCACTGTGGCCATCAGTGCAGCCGACAGCATCTCTCCTGTCTGGAGAGTTAGTCAGGTTTAGTGTGCCGTCACGTCTGTACTTGAGTCAGATTCAGTCTGATTCCTCCTGTCTCCACACACCGTCCCCTCTGATCTGCAGGCGTGTTTCCAATTTCAAGAGCAGTTCCGGGAAGACCTTGTCATCGAGATTCAGGCTGGGAACAAGAGAACAAACGTTTCCATTTGGACCTTGAATGAGCAGTAAAAAAGGTTAGATCACATTTTTATTCATGATATCTGTGTTTTGTTCCCCAGTGAACTCAGACCAGGCTGCAGAGGAACCGAGGGGCTTCAACATCCTCACCTGTGGGCCAGCAGTGACAACAGTAAGTTAGTGTGAAGGACTGTGCAGGAGGCTGCCTGCAGGGCAGCGCTGTGGAGCAGGTTAACTCATCCCAGCTCTGTTGCCAGCTCTGTTCCCACTCTGCAGAATCCAGCAGCTGTTTCACCCTGCAGCTCCCAGCTGGCAACTGACTGGAGCCTCCTGGGAAAGCTGAGGCTGGGAGAGGTGTTAGTAGGGCCAGCAGGGGGCGCTCTCACCCTGCGGTCTGTGTGGGTCCTGATGCCCCAGTATAGTGACGGGGACACTGGACTGTATAAAGGCGTCGTCCTTCAGATGAGACGTAAAACCGAGGTCCTGACTCTCTGTGCTCATTAACAATCCCGGGGTGTCTCTGGAGAAGAGTAGGGGTGTTACCCCAGTGTCCTGGCCTAATTCCCCCCCTGGTCTTTACCCATCATGGCCTCCTAATCACCCCCCCTCTCTGAACTGGCTCCATCCCTCTGCTCTCCTCCCCACTGAGAGCTGCTGTGTGCTGAGCGGACTGGAGCATCATCCAGGTGGGGGCTGCACACTGGGGGGGCTGGAGGGGATCCCCCTGACCTGGGAAGAGCTCCGAGTGGAGAGTCCAGAAAAGAGCTGTAGAAGTGTAAGATTAGTATTATTAGTATTATTTTATTTTATTATTATTATTAAAACTCTGGGGTGTCAGAATGACAAGGAGGGGACAGAACCCACAGTCGAACCTTCAGGCATGTTTGTTTCTGACAGACGCAGCTCCTGCAGGAGTACCTCGGCCCCAGCAGACAGGGCCGGGTCGAGGAGGCTGTGGGATGTCCGGGAAGCTCTGGGACAGGTGGGCAGGGAATGGGAATATGGGAGCTGCCCCCCACAGGTGAGTGCAGACCAGGTGAGTCTCTGCTTCACAACCTTCACAATCCCACTAGTGAAAGAGGAGCGCTGGAAGTATTGAATCAGTATGTGATGAAGTATGGTTATGGTTTCATTAACAGTAAGACTGTTAAGAGGATGATTTTATTAGAAACACTAGTAATAGAAGCAGTAGGTGCTCTTTTCACTAGTAGCACTAGTAATAGAAACAGTAGTGTTATCAGTAGCAGCAGTAGTAATAGAAGCAGTATTATTTTCAGTAACAGCACTGGTAATAGAAGCAGTAGGTGCTTTTTTCACTGGTAGCACTAGTAATAGAAACAGTAGTGTTATCAGTAGCAGCACTAGTAATAGAAGCAGTATTATTTTCAGTAACAGCACTGGTAATAGAAGCAGTAGGTGCTCTTTTCACTAGTAGCACTAGTAATAGAAACAGTAGTGTTATCAGTAGCAGCACTAGTAATAGAAGCAGTATTATTTTCAGCAAAAGCACTAGTATTATAAGCAGTAGTGTTATTTTCAGCTGGGGAACTCGTAATAGAAGCAGTAGTGTCGTTAATTTCAGTAGCAGCACTTGAAATAGAGGCAGTAATATTGCTATTTTCATACACAGCAGTAGTGTCGTCATTTTAACTAGCAGCACTAGTAATAGAAGCTGTAGTGTTATTTTCAGAAGCTGTAGTGTTATTTTTTTCAGTAGCACAACTGATAAGAGGAGTGTTATTTTCATTATGGGTACTAGTAACTGAAGCAGTGGTGTTGCTACTGAAAATAACACTTGGAGTAGAAGCAGTAGTAGTGTTTTCAGACGCAGCGGTAGAAGTGGTGTCAGAAAACTCTTCACTCAGGTTAGGTGTGGTTAAGCAGAATCCTGTATTCATGCGCAGGGGAACGATACAGTCATGCAGACCTGAGAGCAGCCTCTCATACTGATCTGAGAGCAGCCTCTCGTACTGATCTGAGAGCAGCCTCTTCACCGAGATGGTAAAGGCAATGAGTTTTATACAGCACACTCACACAGGAAAGCTTTTAAATTTCCATATTAGGAGTTGTTTTTCTCTCTACAAACATTTCTTTGTAATTGACCACTTTATTCTTGAGAAGCAAATTTGCCTTGGAAAGAGACAAAAGGAAGTAAACAGGTGTGAAATGAGCTGGACTTTCTGCAGTAATATTATTTTCAGTAACTGGAATAGAAGCAGTGGTGCTGTTCTTTTCATTCGCAGCACTAGCTGTAGAAGCAGTAGTGTTATTTTCAGCAGGAGAACTAGTAATACAAGCAGTAGTGTCATTATTTTCAGTAGCAGCACTAGGAATATATGCAGTAGTATTATATTCAGTAGCAGCACTAGAAATAGAAGCAGTAGTGTTATTCGCAGTAGCTACTAGTAATAAAAGCAGTAGAACTATTTTTTCATTAGCAGCACTAATAATAGAAGCAGTAGTGTTATATTCGTAAGCAACAGTAGTGCTGTAATTTTCAGTAGCAGCACTAGTAATACATACAGTAGTGTTATTTTCAGTAACCACTAGTAATAGAAGCAGTCGAGTTAATTTCAGAAGCAGCAGTAGGAATAGAAGCAGTAGTGTTGATATGTTTAGTAGCAGGACAAGAAATGGAAGCACTAGTGTTATTTTCAAAAGGAACAGTAGTGTGATTTTCAGAAGCAGGACTAGTAATAAAAGCAGTGGTGTTAGATGCAGTAGTATCGTTATTTTCAGTAACAACTAGTAATAAAATTAGAAGCAGTAGTGTTGATATTTTCAGTTGCAGCACTAAAATTAGAAGCAGTAGTGCTGATATTTTCAGTAACAGGGCTAGAATTAGAAGCAGTAATGTTATTTTTAGTAACAGTACTAGAATTAGACGCAGTAGTGTTATTTTCTGTAGTTGCACTAGAAATACAACCAGTAATATTATTTTTAGTAACAGTACTAGAATTAGAAGCAGTAGTGTTGATATTGTCAGTAACAGTACTAGACTTAAAAGCAGTAGTGTTGATATTGTCAGTAACAGTACTAGAGTTAGAAGCAGTAGTGTTGATATTTTCTGTAGTTGCACTAGAAATACAAGCAGTAATATTTTCAGTAACAGGACTAGAATGAGTAGCAGTAGTTTTGATATTTTCAGTAACAGTACTAGAATTAGAAGCAGTAGTGTTGATATTTTCAGTAACAGTACTAGAATGAGAAGCAGTAGTGTTGATATTTTCAGTAACAGGACTAGTAATAAAAGCAGTGGTGCTATTTTGTTCAGTAATAGCACTAGCTGTAGAAGCAGTAGTATCATTTATTTTCAGTAACACTTAGTAATAGAAGCAGTAGTGTCGTTAAGTTCAGTTGCAGCACTAGCAATAGAGGCAGTAGTAGTGTTATGTTTCATAGTTGCAGTAGAAATACAAGGAGTAATATTATTTTCAGTAACAGGACTAGAATGAGAAGCAGTAGTGTTGATATTTTCAGTAACAGTACTAGAATGAGAAGCAGTAGTGTTGATATTTTCGGTAACAGTACTAGAATTAGAAGCAGTAGTGTTGATATTTTCAGTAGCAGCACTAAAATTAGAAGCAGTAGTATTGTTATTTTCTGTAGTTCCACTAGAAATACAACCAGTAATATTATTTTTAGTAACAGTACTAGAATTAGAAGCAGTAGTGTTGATATTGTCAGTAACTAGTACTAGAGTTAGAAGCAGTAGTGTTGGTATTTTCAGTAACAGTACTAGAGTTAGAAGCAGTAGTGTTGATATTTTCAGTAACAGCACTAGAATGAGAAGCAGTAGTGTTGATATTTTCAGTAACAGCACTAGAATGAGAAGCAGTAGTGTTGATATTTTCAGTAACTAGTACTACTGTTAGAAGCAGTAGTGTTGATATTTTCAGTAACAGTACTAGAATGAGAAGCAGTAGTGTTGACATTTTCAGTAACAGGGCTAGAGTGAGAAGCAGTAGTGTTATTTTCTGTAGTTGCACAAGAAATACAAGCAGTAATATTATTTTTAGTAACAGTACTAGAATTAGAAGCAGCAGTAGTGTTGATATTTTCAGTAACTAGTACTACAGTTAGAAGCAGTACTGTTGATATTTTTAGTAACAACTAGTAATAGAAGCAGTAGTGTCGTTAATTTCAGTTGCAGCACTAGAAATAGAGGCAGTAGTAGTGTTATGTTTCATAGTTGCAGTAGAAGTACAAGGAGCAATATTATTTTCAGTAACACTACTAGAATGAGACGCAGTAGTGTTGATATTTTCAGTATCTAGTCCTAGAATGAGAAGCAGTAGTGTTGATATTTTCAGTAACAGTACTAGAGTTAGAAGCAGTAGTATTGTTATTTTCTGTAGTTGCACTAGAAATACAACCAGTAATATTTTTAGTAACAGTACTAGAATTACAAGCAGTAGTGTTGATATTTTCAGTAGCAGCACTAAAATTAGAAGCAATAGTATTGTTATTTTCTGTAGTTGCACTAGAAATACAACCAGTAATATTATTTTTAGTAACAGTACTAGAGTTAGAAGCAGTAGTGTTGATATTTTCTGTAATTTCACTACAATACAACCAGTAATATTTTTAGTAACAGTACTAGAATTAGAAGCAGCAGTAGTGTTGATATTTTCAGTAACAGTACTAGAGTTAGAAGCAGTAGTGTTGATATTTTCAGTAGCAGCACTAGTAATAAAAACAGTGGTGCTGTTTTGTTCAGTAACAGCACTAGCTGTAGAAG
The DNA here is from genome assembly GCF_055471065.1 of Atractosteus spatula. Classification (NCBI taxonomy): domain Eukaryota; kingdom Metazoa; phylum Chordata; class Actinopteri; order Semionotiformes; family Lepisosteidae; genus Atractosteus; species Atractosteus spatula. Next base: position 2,581,840 of record NW_028296612.1, read on the forward strand.
CAGTAGTATCGTTATTTTCAGTAACAACTAGTTATAGAAGCAATAGTGTTGTAAATTTCAGTTGGAGCACTAGAAATAGAGGCAGTAGTAGTGTTATGTTTCATAGTTGCACTAGAAATACAACCAGTAATATTATTTTCAACGACAGCACTAGAGTTAGAAGAAGTAGTGTTGATATTTTCTGTAGTTGCACTAGAAATACAAGCAGTAATATTATTTTTAGTAACAGTACTAGAATGAGAAGCAGTAGTGTTGATATTTTCAGTAACAGGACTAGAATGAGAAGCAGTAGTGTTGATATTTTCAGTAACAGGGCTAGAATTAGAAGCAGTAGTGTTCTTTTCTGTAGTTGCACTAGAAATACAAGCAGTAATGTTATTTTTAGTAACAGTACTAGAATGAGAAGCAGTAGTGTTGATATTTTCAGTAACAGTACTAGAGTTAGAAGCAGTAGTGTTGATATTTTCTGTAGTTGAACTAGAAATACAACCAGTAATATTTTCAGTAACTAGTACTAGAGTGAGAAGCAGTAGTGTTGATATTTTCAGTAGCAGCACTAGTAATAAAAACAGTAGTGCTATTTTGTTCAGTAACAGCACTAGCTGTAGAAGCAGTAGTATCGTTATTTTCAGTAACAACTAGTAATAGAAGCAGTTGTGTCGTTAATTTCAGTTGGAGCACTAGAAATAGAGGCAGTAGTAGTGTTATGTTTCATAGTTGCAGTAGAAATACAAGGAGTAATATTATTTTCAGTAACAGCACTAGAGTTAGAAGAAGTAGTGTTGATATTTTCTGTAGTTGCACTAGAAATACAAGCAGTAATATTATTTAGTAACAGTACTAGAATTAGAAGCAGTAGTGTTGATATTGTCAGTAACTAGTACTAGAATGAGAAGCAGTAGTGTTGATATTTTCAGTAACTAGTACTAATGTTAGAAGCAGTAGTGTTGATATTTTCAGTAACAGTACTAGAGTTAGAAGCAGTAGTATTGTTATTTTCTGTAGTTGCACTAGAAATACAATCAGTAATATTTTTAGTAACAGTACTAGAGTTAGAAGCAGTAGGGTTGATATTTTCAGTAACTAGTACTAGAGTGAGAAGCAGTAGTGTTGATATTTTCAGTTGCAGCACTAGCAATAGAGGCAGTAGTAGTGTTATGTTTCATAGTTGCAGTAGAAATACAAGGAGTAATATTATTTTCAGTAACAGGACTAGAATGAGCAGCAGTAGTGTTGATATTTTCAGTAACAGTACTAGAATGAGAAGCAGTAGTGTTGATATTTTCGGTAACAGTACTAGAATGAGAAGCAGTAGTGTTGATATTTTCAGTAGCAGCACTAAAATTAGAAGCAGTAGTATTGTTATTTTCTGTAGGTCCACTAGAAATAAAACCAGTAATATTATTTTTAGTAACAGTACTAGAATTAGAAGCAGTAGTGTTGATATTGTCAGTTACTAGTACTAGAGTTACAAGCAGTAGTGTTGGTATTTTCAGTAACAGTACTAGAGTTAGAAGCAGTAGTGTTGGTATTTTCAGTAGCAATACTAGAGTTAGAAGCAGTAGTGTTGATAATTTCAGTAACAGCACTAGAATGAGAAGCAGTAGTGTTGATATTTTCAGTAACAGCACTAGAATGAGAAGCAGTAGTGTTGATATTTTCAGTAACTAGTACTACTGTTAGAAGCAGTAGTGTTGATATTTTCAGTAACAGTACTAGAGTTAGAAGCAGTAGCATTGTTATTTTCTGTAGTTGCATTAGAAATACAACCAGTTATATTTTTAGTAACAGTACTAGAATTACAAGCAGTAGTGTTGATATTTTCAGTAGCAGCACTAAAATTAGAAGCAATAGTATTGTTATTTTTAGTTGCACTAGAAATACAACCAGTAATATTATTTTTAGTAACAGTACTAGAGTTAGAAGCAGTAGTGTTGGTATTTTCAGTAACAGTACTAGAGTTAGAAGCAGTAGTGTTGATATTTTCTGTAGTTGCACTAGAAATACAACCAGTAATATTTTTAGTAACAGTACTAGAATTAGAAGCAGCAGTAGTGTTGATATTTTCAGTAACAGTACTAGAGTTAGAAGCAGTAGTGTTGATATTTTCAGTAGCAGCACTAGTAATAAAAACAGTGGTGCTGTTTTGTTCAGTAACAGCACTAGCTGTAGAAGCAGTAGTATCGTTATTTTCAGTAACAACTAGTTATAGAAGCAGTAGTGTTGTAAATTTCAGTTGGAGCACTAGAAATAGAGGCAGTAATAGTGTTATGTTTCATAGTTGGACTAGAAATACAACCAGTAATATTATTTTCAGTAACAGTACTAGAATGAGAAGCAGTAGTGTTGATATCTTCAGTAACAGGACTAGAATGAGAAGCAGTAGTGTTGATATTTTCAGTAACAGGGCTAGAATTAGAAGCAGTAGTGTTCTTTTCTGTAGTTGCACTAGAAATACAAGCAGTAATGTTATTTTTAGTAACAGTACTAGAATTAGCAGTAGTGTTGATATTTTCAGTAACAGTACTAGAGTTAGAAGCAGTAGTGTTGATATTTTGTGTAGTTGCACTAGAAATACAAGCAGTAATATTTTTAGTAACAGTACTAGAATTAGAAGCAGTAGTGTTGATATTTTCAGTAACTAGTACTAGAGTGAGAAGCAGTAGTGTTGATATTTTCAGTAGCAGCACTAGTAATAAAAACAGTGGTGCTATTTTGTTCAGTAATAGCACTAGCTGTAGAAGCAGTAGTATCATTTATTTTCAGTAACACTTAGTAATAGAAGCAGTAGTGTCGTTAAGTTCAGTTGCAGCACTAGCAATAGAGGCAGTAGTAGTGTTATGTTTCATAGTTGCAGTAGAAATACAAGGAGTAATATTATTTTCAGTAACAGTACTAGAATGAGAAGCAGTAGTGTTGATATTTTCAGTAACAGGACTAGTAATAAAAGCAGTGGTGCTATTTTGTTCAGTAATAGCACTAGCTGTAGAAGCAGTAGTATCATTTATTTTCAGTAACACTTAGTAATAGAAGCAGTAGTGTCGTTAAGTTCAGTTGCAGCACTAGCAATAGAGGCAGTAGTAGTGTTAGGTTTCATAGTTGCAGTAGAAATACAAGGAGTAATATTATTTTCAGTAACAGTACTAGAATGAGAAGCAGTAGTGTTGATATTTCCAGTAACAGTACTAGAATGAGAAGCAGTAGTGTTGATATTTTCAGTAACAGTACTAGAATTAGAAGCAGTAGTGTTGATATTTTCAGTAACAGCACTAAAATTAGAAGCCGTAGTATTGTTATTTTCTGTAGTTCCACTAGAAATACAACCAGTAATATTATTTTTAGTAACAGTACTAGAATTAGAAGCAGTAGTGTTGATATTGTCAGTAACTAGTACTAGAGTTACAAGCAGTAGTGTTGGTATTTTCAGTAACACTACTAGAGTTAGAAGCAGTAGTGTTGGTATTTTCAGTAACAGCACTAGAATGAGAAGCAGTAGTGTTGATATTTTTAGTAACAGCACTAGGATGAGAAGCAGTAGTGTTGATATTTTCAGTAACAGTACTAGAGTTAGAAGCAGTAGTATTGTTATTTTCTGTAGTTGCACTAGAAATACAACCAGTAATATTTTTAGTAACAGTACTAGAGTAAGAAGCAGCAGTGTTGATATTTTCAGTAACAGTACTAGAATGAGAAGCAGTAGTGTTGAAATTTTCAGTAACAGTACTAGAGTTAGAAGCAGTAGTGTTGATATTTTCAGTAACAGTACTAGAATGAGAAGCAGTAGTGTTGATATTTTCAGTAACAGGGCTAGAGTTAGAAGCAGTAGTATTGTTATTTTCTGTAGTTGCACTAGAAATACAACCAGTAATATTATTTTCAGTGACAGCACTAGAGTTAAAAGAAGTAGTGTTGATATTTTCTGTAGTTGCACTAGAAATACAAGCAGTAATATTATTTTTAGTAACAGTACTAGAATTAGAAGCAGTAGTGTTGATATTGTCAGTAACAGTACTAGAGTTAGAAGCAGTAGTGTTGATATTTTCGGTAACAGGACTAGAATGAGAAGCAGTAGTGTTGATATTTTCAGTAACAGTACTAGAATGAGAAGCAGTAGTGTTGATATTTTCAGTAACAGGGCTAGAATTAGAAGCAGTAGTGTTCTTTTCTGTAGTTGCACTAGAAATACAAGCAGTAATGTTATTTTTAGTACCAGTACTAGAATTAGAAGCAGTAGTGTTGATATTTTCAGTGACAGCACTAGAGTTAAAAGAAGTAGTGTTGATATTTTCTGTAGTTGCACTAGAAATACAAGCAGTAATATTATTTTTAGTAACAGTACTAGAATTAGAAGCAGTAGTGTTGATATTGTCAGTAACTAGTACTAGAATGAGAAGCAGTAGTGTTGATATTTTCAGTAACAGGGCTAGAATTAGAAGCAGTAGTGTTCTTTTCTGTAGTTGCACTAGAAATACAAGCAGTAATGTTATTTTTAGTACCAGTACTAGAATTAGAAGCAGTAGTGTTGATATTTTCAGTGACAGCACTAGAGTTAAAAGAAGTAGTGTTGATATTTTCTGTAGTTGCACTAGAAATACAAGCAGTAATATTATTTTTAGTAACAGTACTAGAATTAGAAGCAGTAGTGTTGATATTGTCAGTAACTAGTACTAGAATGAGAAGCAGTAGTGTTGATATTTTCAGTAACAGGACTAGAATGAGAAGCAGTAGTGTTTATATTTTCAGTAACAGTACTAGAATGAGAAGCAGTAGTGTTGATATTTTCAGTAACAGGGCTAGAATGAGAAGCAATAGTGTTGATATTTTCAGTAACAGGGCTAGAATTAGAAGCAGTAGTGTTCTTTTCTGTAGTTGCACTAGAAATACAAGCAGTAATGTTATTTTTAGTACCAGTACTAGAATGGGTTGATATTTTCAGTAACTAGTACTAGAGTGAGAAGCAGTAGTGTTGATATTTTCAGTAGCAGCACTAGTAATAAAAACAGTGGTGCTATTTTGTTCAGTAACAGCACTAGCTGTAGAAGCAGTAGTATCGTTATTTTCAGTAACAACTAGTAATAGAAGCAGTTGTGTCATTAATTTCAGTTGGAGCACTAGAAATAGAGGCAGTAGTAGTGTTATATTTCATAGTTGCAGTAGAAATACAAGGAGCAATATTATTTTCAGTAACAGTACTAGAATGAGAAGCAGTAGTGTTGATATTTTCAGTATCTAGTCCTTGAATGAGAAGCAGTAGTGTTGATATTTTCAGTAACAGGACTAGAATGAGAAGCAGTAGTGTTGATATTTTCAGTAACAGGGCTAGAAATACAAGCAGTAGTGTTGATATTTTCAGTAACTAGTACTACAGTTAGAAGCAGTACTGTTGATATTTTTAGTAACAACTAGTAATAGAAGCAGTAGTGTCGTTAATTTCAGTTGCAGCACTAGAAATAGAGGCAGTAGTAGTGTTATGTTTCATAGTTGCAGTAGAAGTACAAGGAGCAATATTATTTTCAGTAACACTACTAGAATGAGACGCAGTAGTGTTGATATTTTCAGTATCTAGTCCTAGAATGAGAAGCAGTAGTGTTGATATTTTCAGTAACAGTACTAGAGTTAGAAGCAGTAGTATTGTTATTTTCTGTAGTTGCACTAGAAATACAACCAGTAATATTTTTAGTAACAGTACTAGAATTACAAGCAGTAGTGTTGATATTTTCAGTAGCAGCACTAAAATTAGAAGCAATAGTATTGTTATTTTCTGTAGTTGCACTAGAAATACAACCAGTAATATTATTTTTAGTAACAGTACTAGAGTTAGAAGCAGTAGTGTTGATATTTTCTGTAATTTCACTACAATACAACCAGTAATATTTTTAGTAACAGTACTAGAATTAGAAGCAGCAGTAGTGTTGATATTTTCAGTAGCAGCACTAGTAATAAAAACAGTGGTGCTGTTTTGTTCAGTAACAGCACTAGCTGTAGAAGCAGTAGTATCGTTATTTTCAGTAACAACTAGTTATAGAAGCAATAGTGTTGTAAATTTCAGTTGGAGCACTAGAAATAGAGGCAGTAGTAGTGTTATGTTTCATAGTTGCACTAGAAATACAACCAGTAATATTATTTTCAACGACAGCACTAGAGTTAGAAGAAGTAGTGTTGATATTTTCTGTAGTTGCACTAGAAATACAAGCAGTAATATTATTTTTAGTAACAGTACTAGAATGAGAAGCAGTAGTGTTGATATTTTCAGTAACAGGACTAGAATGAGAAGCAGTAGTGTTGATATTTTCAGTAACAGTACTAGAATGAGAAGCAGTAGTGTTGATATTTTCAGTAACAGGGCTAGAATTAGAAGCAGTAGTGTTCTTTTCTGTAGTTGCACTAGAAATACAAGCAGTAATGTTATTTTTAGTAACAGTACTAGAATGAGAAGCAGTAGTGTTGATATTTTCAGTAACAGTACTAGAGTTAGAAGCAGTAGTGTTGATATTTTCTGTAGTTGAACTAGAAATACAACCAGTAATATTTTCAGTAACTAGTACTAGAGTGAGAAGCAGTAGTGTTGATATTTTCAGTAGCAGCACTAGTAATAAAAACAGTAGTGCTATTTTGTTCAGTAACAGCACTAGCTGTAGAAGCAGTAGTATCGTTATTTTCAGTAACAACTAGTAATAGAAGCAGTTGTGTCGTTTATTTCAGTTGGAGCACTAGAAATAGAGGCAGTAGTAGTGTTATGTTTCATAGTTGCAGTAGAAATACAAGGAGTAATATTATTTTCAGTAACAGCACTAGAGTTAGAAGAAGTAGTGTTGATATTTTCTGTAGTTGCACTAGAAATACAAGCAGTAATATTATTTTTAGTAACAGTACTAGAATTAGAAGCAGTAGTGTTGATATTGTCAGTAACTAGTACTAGAATGAGAAGCAGTAGTGTTGATATTTTCAGTAACTAGTACTAATGTTAGAAGCAGTAGTGTTGATATTTTCAGTAACAGTACTAGAGTTAGAAGCAGTAGTATTGTTATTTTCTGTAGTTGCACTAGAAATACAATCAGTAATATTTTTAGTAACAGTACTAGAGTTAGAAGCAGTAGGGTTGATATTTTCAGTAACTAGTACTAGAGTGAGAAGCAGTAGTGTTGATATTTTCAGTAGCAGCACTAGTAATAAAAACAGTGGTGCTATTTTGTTCAGTAATAGCACTAGCTGTAGAAGCAGTAGTATCATTTATTTTCAGTAACACTTAGTAATAGAAGCAGTAGTGTCGTTAAGTTCAGTTGCAGCACTAGCAATAGAGGCAGTAGTAGTGTTAGGTTTCATAGTTGCAGTAGAAATACAAGGAGTAATATTATTTTCAGTAACAGTACTAGAATGAGAAGCAGTAGTGTTGATATTTTCAGTAACAGGACTAGTAATAAAAGCAGTGGTGCTATTTTGTTCAGTAATAGCACTAGCTGTAGAAGCAGTAGTATCATTTATTTTCAGTAACACTTAGTAATAGAAGCAGTAGTGTCGTTAAGTTCAGTTGCAGCACTAGCAATAGAGGCAGTAGTAGTGTTAGGTTTCATAGTTGCAGTAGAAATACAAGGAGTAATATTATTTTCAGTAACAGTACTAGAATGAGAAGCAGTAGTGTTGATATTTCCAGTAACAGTACTAGAATGAGAAGCAGTAGTGTTGATATTTTCAGTAACAGTACTAGAATTAGAAGCAGTAGTGTTGATATTTTCAGTAACAGCACTAAAATTAGAAGCCGTAGTATTGTTATTTTCTGTAGTTCCACTAGAAATACAACCAGTAATATTATTTTTAGTAACAGTACTAGAATTAGAAGCAGTAGTGTTGATATTGTCAGTAACTAGTACTAGAGTTACAAGCAGTAGTGTTGGTATTTTCAGTAACACTACTAGAGTTAGAACCAGTAGTGTTGGTATTTTCAGTAACAGCACTAGAATGAGAAGCAGTAGTGTTGATATTTTTAGTAACAGCACTAGGATGAGAAGCAGTAGTGTTGATATTTTCAGTAACAGTACTAGAGTTAGAAGCAGTAGTATTGTTATTTTCTGTAGTTGCACTAGAAATACAACCAGTAATATTTTTAGTAACAGTACTAGAGTAAGAAGCAGCAGTGTTGATATTTTCAGTAACAGTACTAGAATGAGAAGCAGTAGTGTTGAAATTTTCAGTAACAGTACTAGAGTTAGAAGCAGTAGTGTTGATATTTTCAGTAACAGTACTAGAATGAGAAGCAGTAGTGTTGATATTTTCAGTAACAGGGCTAGAGTTAGAAGCAGTAGTATTGTTATTTTCTGTAGTTGCACTAGAAATACAACCAGTAATATTATTTTCAGTGACAGCACTAGAGTTAAAAGAAGTAGTGTTGATATTTTCTGTAGTTGCACTAGAAATACAAGCAGTAATATTATTTTTAGTAACAGTACTAGAATTAGAAGCAGTAGTGTTGATATTGTCAGTAACAGTACTAGAGTTAGAAGCAGTAGTGTTGATATTTTCGGTAACAGGACTAGAATGAGAAGCAGTAGTGTTGATATTTTCAGTAACAGTACTAGAATGAGAAGCAGTAGTGTTGATATTTTCAGTAACAGGGCTAGAATTAGAAGCAGTAGTGTTCTTTTCTGTAGTTGCACTAGAAATACAAGCAGTAATGTTATTTTTAGTACCAGTACTAGAATTAGAAGCAGTAGTGTTGATATTTTCAGTGACAGCACTAGAGTTAAAAGAAGTAGTGTTGATATTTTCTGTAGTTGCACTAGAAATACAAGCAGTAATATTATTTTTAGTAACAGTACTAGAATTAGAAGCAGTAGTGTTGATTATTGTCAGTAACTAGTACTAGAATGAGAAGCAGTAGTGTTGATATTTTCAGTAACAGGGCTAGAATTAGAAGCAGTAGTGTTCTTTTCTGTAGTTGCACTAGAAATACAAGCAGTAATGTTATTTTTAGTACCAGTACTAGAATTAGAAGCAGTAGTGTTGATATTTTCAGTGACAGCACTAGAGTTAAAAGAAGTAGTGTTGATATTTTCTGTAGTTGCACTAGAAATACAAGCAGTAATATTATTTTTAGTAACAGTACTAGAATTAGAAGCAGTAGTGTTGATATTTTCAGTAACAGGACTAGAATGAGAAGCAGTAGTGTTTATATTTTCAGTAACAGTACTAGAATGAGAAGCAGTAGTGTTGATATTTTCAGTAACAGGGCTAGAATGAGAAGCAATAGTGTTGATATTTTCAGTAACAGGGCTAGAATTAGAAGCAGTAGTGTTCTTTTCTGTAGTTGCACTAGAAATACAAGCAGTAATGTTATTTTTAGTACCAGTACTAGAATGGGTTGATATTTTCAGTAACTAGTACTAGAGTGAGAAGCAGTAGTGTTGATATTTTCAGTAGCAGCACTAGTAATAAAAACAGTGGTGCTATTTTGTTCAGTAACAGCACTAGCTGTAGAAGCAGTAGTATCGTTATTTTCAGTAACAACTAGTAATAGAAGCAGTTGTGTCATTAATTTCAGTTGGAGCACTAGAAATAGAGGCAGTAGTAGTGTTATATTTCATAGTTGCAGTAGAAATACAAGGAGCAATATTATTTTCAGTAACAGTACTAGAATGAGAAGCAGTAGTGTTGATATTTTCAGTATCTAGTCCTTGAATGAGAAGCAGTAGTGTTGATATTTTCAGTAACAGGACTAGAATGAGAAGCAGTAGTGTTGATATTTTCAGTAACAGGGCTAGAAATACAAGCAGTAGTGTTGATATTTTCAGTAACTAGTACTACAGTTATAAGCAGTACTGTTGATATTTTTAGTAACAACTAGTAATAGAAGCAGTAGTGTCGTTAATTTCAGTTGTAGCACTAGAAATAGAGGCAGTAGTAGTGTTATGTTTCATAGTTGCAGTAGAAATACAAGGAGCAATATTATTTTCAGTAACAGTACTAGAATGAGAAGCAGTAGTGTTGATATTTTCAGTATCTAGTCCTTGAATGAGAAGCAGTAGTGTTGATATTTTCAGTAACAGTACTGGAATTACAAGCAGTAGTGTTGATATTTTCAGTAGCAGCACTAAAATTAGAAGCAGTAGTATTGTTATTTTCTGTAGTTGCACTAGAAATACAACCAGTAATATTATTTTCAGTGACAGCACTAGAGTTAGAAGAAGTAGTGTTGATATCTTCTGTAGTTGCACTAGAAATACAAGCAGTAATATTATTTTTAGTAACAGTACTAGAATGAGAAGCAGTAGTGTTGATATTTTCAGTAACAGGACTAGAATGAGAAGCAGTAGTGTTGATATTTTCAGTAGCAGCACTAAAATTAGAAGCAGTAGTATTGTTATTTTTTGTAGTTGCACTAGAAATACAAGCAGTAATATTTTCAGTAACTAGTACTGCTGTTAGAAGCAGTAGTGTTGATATTTTCAGTAGCAGCACTTAAATTAGAAGCAGTAGTGTTGATATTTTCTGTAGTTGCACTAGAAATACAACCAGTAATATTTTTAGTAACAGTACTAGAATTACAAGGAGTAGTGTTGATATTTTCAGTAACAGTACTAGAATTAGAAGCAGTAGTGTTGGTATTTTCAGTAACAGTACTTGAGTTAGAAGCAGTAGTGTTGATATTTTCTGTAGTTTCACTAGAAATACAAGCAGTAATATTTTCAGTAACAGTACTAGAATGAGAAGCAGTAGTGTTGATATTTTCAGTAACAGTACTTGAGTTAGAAGCAGTAGTGTTGATATTTTCTGTAGTTTCACTAGAAATACAAGCAGTAATATTTTCAGTAACAGTACTAGAATGAGAAGCAGTAGTGTTGATATTTTCAGTAACAGTACTAGAATGAGAAGCAGTACTGTTGATATTTTCAGTAACAGGGCTAGAATGAAAAGCAGTAGTGTTGATATTTTCAGTAACAGTACTAGAATGAGAAGCAGTAGTGTTGATATTTTCAGTAGTAGCTCTAAAATTAGAAGCAGTAGTTGTATTTTCTGTAGTTCCACTAGAAATACAACCAGTAATATTATTTTTAGTAACAGTACTAGAATTAGACACAGTAGTGTTGATATTGTCAGTAACAGTACTAGAGTTAGAAGCAGTAGTGTTGATATTTTCTGTAGTTGCACTAGAAATACAACCAGTAATATTTTTAGTAACAGTACTAGAATTAGAAGCAGTACTGTTGGTATTTTCATTAACAGTACTTGAGTTAGAAGCAGTAGTGTTGATATTTTCTGTAGTTTCACTAGAAATACAAGCAGTAATATTTTCAGTAACAGTACTAGAATGAGAAGCAGTAGTGTTGATATTTTCAGTAACAGGGCTAGAATGAGAAGCAGTAGTGTTGATATTTTCAGTAACAGGGCTAGAATGAGAAGCAGTAGTTGTATTTTCTGTAGTTCCACTAGAAATACAACCAGTTATATTATTTTTTGTAACAGTACTAGAATTAGACGCAGTAGTGTTGATATTTTCAGTAACAGGACTAGAATGAGTAGCAGTAGTTTTGATATTTTTAGTAACAGTACTAGAATTAGAAGCAGTAGTGTTGATATTTTCTGTAGTTGCACTAGAAATACAAGCAGTAATATTTTCAGTAACAGGACTAGAATGAGTAGCAGTAGTTTTGATATTTTCAGTAACAGTACTAGAATTAGAAGCAGTAGTGTTGACATTTTCAGTAACAGGACTAGTAATAAAAGCAGTGGTGCTATTTTGTTCAGTAATAGCACTAGCTGTAGAAGCAGTAGTATCATTTATTTTCAGTAACACTTAGTAATAGAAGCAGTAGTGTCATTAAGTTCAGTTGCAGCACTAGAGGCAGTAGTAGTGTTATGTTTCATAGTTGCAGTAGAAATACAAGGAGTAATATTATTTTCAGTAACAGGACTAGAATGAGAAGCAGTAGTGTTGATATTTTCAGTAACAGTACTAGAATGAGAAGCAGTAGTGTTGATATTTTCGGTAACAGTACTAGAATTAGAAGCAGTAGTGTTGATATTTTCAGTAGCAGCACTAAAATTAGAAGCAATAAGTATTGTTATTTTCTGTATGTGCACTAGAAATACAACCAGTAATATTATTTTTAGTAACAGTACTAGAGTTAGAAGCAGTAGTGTTGATATTTTCTGTAGTTGCACTAGAAATACAACCAGTAATATTTTTAGTAACAGTACTAGAATTAGAAGCAGCAGTAGTGTTGATATTTTCAGTAACAGTACTAGAGTTAGAAGCAGTAGTGTTGATATTTTCAGTAGCAGCACTAGTAATAAAAACAGTGGTGCTGTTTTGTTCAGTAACAGCACTAGCTGTAGAAGCAGTAGTATCGTTATTTTCAGTAACAACTAGTTATAGAAGCAGTAGTGTCGTAAATTTCAGTTGGAGTACTAGAAATAGAGGCAGTAGTAGTGTTATGTTTCATAGTTGCACTAGAAATACAAGCAGTAATATTATTTTTAGTAACAGTACTAGAATTAGAAGCAGTAGTGTTGATATTGTCAGTAACTAGTACTAGAATGAGAAGCAGTAGTGTTGATATTTTCAGTAACAGTACTAGAATGAGAAGCAGTAGTGTTGATATTTTCAGTAACAGGGCTAGAATTAGAAGCAGTAGTGTTCTTTTCTGTAGTTGTACTAGAAATACAAGCAGTAATATTATTTTTAGTAACAGTACTAGAATGAGAAGCAGTAGTGTTGATATTTTCAGTAACTAGTACTACTGTTAGAAGCAGTAGTGTTGATATTTTCAGTAGCAGCACTAAAATTAGAAGCAGTAGTATTGTTATTTTCTGTAGTTGCACTAGAAATACAACCAGTAATTTTTTTAGTAACAGTACTAGAATTAGAAGCAGTAGTGTTGATATTTTCAGTAACTAGTACTAGAGTGAGAAGCATTAGTGTTGATATTTTCAGTAACAGTACTAGAGTTAGAAGCAGTAGTGTTGATATTTTCAGTAACAGGGCTAGAATGAGAAGCAGTGGTGCTGTTTTGTTCAGTAACAGCACTAGCTGTAGAAGCAGTAGTATCGTTATTTTCAGTAACAACTAGTAATAGAAGCAGTAGTGTCATTAATTTCAGTTGGAGCACTAGAAATAGAGGCAGTAGTAGTGTTATGTTTCATAGTTGCAGTAGAAATACAAGGAGTAACATTATTTTCAGTAACAGTACTAGAATGAGAAGCAGTAGTGTTGATATTTTCAGTAACAGGACTAGAATGAGAAGCAGTAGTGTCGATATTTTCAGTAGCAGCACCAAAACTAGAAGCAGTAGTATTCTTATTTTCTGTAGTTGCACTAGAAATACAAGCAGTAATATGTTCAGTAACTAGTACTACTGTTAGAAGCAGTAGTGTTATTTTCTGTAGGTGCACTAGAAATACAACCAGTAATATTTTTAGTAACAGTACTAGAATTTGAAGCAGTAGTGTTGAAATTTTCAGTAACTAGTACTAGAGTGAGAAGCAGTAGTGTTTATATTTTCTGTAGTTGCACTTGAAATAGAAGCAGTAATGTTATTTTCAGTAACAGTACTAGAGTTAGAAGCAGTAGTGTTGTTATTTTCAGTGACGGTACTAGAATGAGAAGCAGTAGTGTTGATATTTTCAGTAGCAGCACTAGTAATAAAAACAGTGGTGCTGTTTTGTCCAGTAACAGCACTAGCTGTAGAAGCAGTAGTATCGTTATTTTCAGTAACAACTAGTAATAGAAGCAGTAGTGTTGTTATTTTCAGTAACAGTACCAGAGTTAGAAGCAGTAGTGTTGATATTTTCAGTAGCAGCATTAGAATTAGAAGCAGTAGTATCGTTATTTTCGGTAACAACTAGTAATAGAGGCAGTCGTGTCATTAATTTCAGTTGCAGCACTATAGAAATGGAGGCAGTAGTAGTGTTATGATACGGTAGAAATGCTGCAGTAGAAATACAAGGAGTAGTATTTTCAGTAACAATACTTGTATTAGAAGCAGCAGTGTTGTTTTTTTACTAGCAGCACAAGTAAAAGAAGCAGTGGTGTTCGTTTTTTTAACGGGACAAGTAATAGAAGCAGCAGAACTAGACTAGTAATACAAGCAGTAGTGTCGTTGTTTAGTAGCAGCACTAGAAATAGAGGCAGTAATATTACTATTTTCATATGCAGCAGTAGTGTTGTGATTTTAATGAGCAGCACTAGTAATAGAAACAGTAGTGTTATTATCAGTAGCACTAGTAATAGAAGCAGTAGTGTTATCATCAGTAGCAGTAGTAATAGAAGCAGTAGTGTTATTATCAGTAGCAGTAGTAATAGAAGCAGTAGTGTTATTATCAGTAGCACTAGTAATAGAAGCAGTAGTGTTATCATCAGTAGCAGTAGTAATAGAAGCAGTAGTGTTATTATCAGTAGCACTAGTAATAGAAGCAGTAGTGTTATCATCAGTAGCAGTAGTGTTATTATCAGTAGCAGTAGTAATAGAAGCATTATTGTTATTTTCACCAGGAGAACTAGTAATAGAAGCAGTAGTGTTATCATCAGTAGCAGTAGTGTTATTATCAGTAGCAGTAGTAATAGAAGCATTATTGTTATTTTCACCAGGAGAACTAGTAATAGAAGCAGTAGTGTTATCATCAGTAGCAGTGGTAATAGAAGCAGTAGTGTTATTTTCAGCAGGAGAACTAGTAATAGAAGCAGTAGTGTCGTTAGGTTTAGTAGCAGCACTAGGAATAGAAGCAGTAGTGTCGTTAATTTCAGTAGTAGCACTAGGATTTGAAGCAGTAGTGTTTTTCAGTAGCGGCACTAGTAATGCATGCAGTAGTGTTATTTTCAGTAACAAAAGTAGTAATAGAACCAGTCGAGTTATTTTCAGTGGTAACACAAGCATAGAAGCAGTGGGAATAGAAGCATTATTGTTATTTTCAGCAGGAGAATTAGTAATACAATCAGTAGTGTCATTATGTTTAGTAGCAGCACTAGTAATAGAAACAGTATCTGTATTTTCAGTGGCACCACTGCAAATAGATGCATAATGTTCTTGTTATTATAAATAACAGCACTAAATAATAGAAAGAGTAATGTTGTTTTCAGCAGCGGCACCAGAGATACAAGCAGTAGTGTTGTTATTATCAGTAGCAGCACTAGTAATAGAAGAAGTAGTGGTTATTTTTATGAGCAGCAGTAGTAAAAGTGAGTTGGGAAGCTCTCTCCCTCATTTTCCAGGATGTCCAGACGCTGACAGTGAGAAGACAGGTATGGATGAGGAGTTGTGATAGAGGTGGGATTGTATCATTTGTGTTTTTTCAGTCCATCACAGGACACACACACACACACACACACACACACACACACACACACACACACACACACACACACACACACACCTGGACAGGACACACACACTCACACACCCTGGACAGAACACCAGTCCGTCACAGGACACACACACACACACACACACTCACACTCACACACCCTGGACAGGACACACACACACACACACACACTCACACCAGGGCCATTTTTCCCAGCAGGCAGTTAATCCATCAGCGTGTCTTGAGACTGTGGGAGGAATCCGAAGGAACCAGAGGAAGTCCTCCTTAAGTGTGGGTGAACATGCAGACTCCACACACACAGCACCCCTGGTCCAGACTTGAAGCAAGGCACCCAGAACTGCGAGATGACAGTGCCGATCACTGTGCCTCTGTGCTGCCGCAGTAAACACACTCCACCTCCTTTACAAACACAAACACACAGGGTGTCCATCACACTGAAAGACCCTACAGTCTAGACTGGAGGGAGATGCAGCTGTTTTGTGCTGAACTCCACCCCCTGTCACTGTTGCGTCACAGATCCCAGAGATTAGAAACACCAGGGCAAATTCAGAAAGATAAAAGTGACCGCGTTCTTCTTAACGACCGTTGTCCCCGAGGTGTCAGTAACGTTAGACTCCTGGTGTCCTGGAGCATCATCCAGGTGGGGCTGGAGGGGATCCACGTGACCTGGGAAGAGCTCTGAGGGGAGAGTCCAGCAAGGCGCTATATAAGTGTAAGGAGTTATTACTGTTAGTCGTAGAAGGAAATGTCGAATGCTTAAAATGTCTGTGTGGTTTAAAGAGTTTGTGGATTCATTTATCTTGTACTTCTTCTTCAGAGAATCTAAAAATATCCATTTGAAACTGGTCAGCACAGTCCTGTTGCACATACAGTAAGATTATAATGTTCTGTGACCCCCAGCGTGATATTCGTCATGTTAATAATGTTCCAGCTGTCCTTGTTCTGTTCACTTATTGGTGTGGTTTCTCTCGTTAAATCGCTGTATGTTTATGCCCTTAACTATTTTAATTTCTTCTTTACATAATCCCAGGGTGTCTCTGGAAAAGAGTAGGGGTGTTACCCCAGTGTCCTGGCCTAATTCCCCCCCTGGTCTTTACCCCTCATGGCCTCCTAATCACCCCCCTCTCTGAACTGGCCTCATCCCTCTGCTCTCCTCCCCACTGAGAGCTGCTTTGTGCTAGATCTCAACTGGGAAGACAGTGGGAAGACAGGTATGGATGGGGAGCTGTGATAGAGGTGGGATTCTCTCACCTGCTCCTGCCCTGAAGGCAGGGGGATTCGAGCCTGAACTGGGAAGAGAAAGAGGCTGACAGTGGGAAGACAGGTTTGGATTAGGAGTTGTGATGGAGGTGGGATTCTCTCACCTGCAGTCTGTTTCCTACTTTTCCTTGATGTCCAAAGGCTGACAGTGGGAAGACGGGTACAGATGTGTTGTTGTGATAGAGGTGAGAAGTTCTCTCCCAACCTCTTTCCCGATTTTCCGGGATCCACAGTCTGACAGTGGGAAGGTGGGTATGGATGGGGAGTTGTGAGAGAGGTGGGATTCTCTCACATGCGGTCTTTTCCCTCATTTTCCAGGAAGTCCAGACGCTGGCAGTGGGAAGACCGGTGTGGATGAGGAGTTTGGATGGAGGTAGGAGACTCTCCCGTCTTGATTTCTTCCTCCTTGTGTCAGTCTGTGTGCCTGTCTCTCCAGCTGCCTGTGGGCTGTGAAACTCCACAGCTTCACGGTGCTAACCTGGGCTTAGTAACTGTAGGTTGCAGGTTTGATTCCTGAGGGGGGACACGGCTCTTGTACTCCAGGGCTTCTGTCTACTGTGACAGATAGACTGTTCTGATACAATGGTCATCACAGTGTCTGTACTGTAGGGAGTGTGGTGTTGACAGTGGTGTGCTGCATTCTCACAAATACTGAATACTGGTCCTGACACAGCTGTGTGCTGAGCTCTCACCTGTACTGTGCTTCAGTATTACTATTACACTGGTAATGGAAACAGTGGTGTCGTTGTTTTCAGGAGCAGCACTAGTAATGGAACATAATGTTCTTGTTATTATAAGAGCACTGGTAATAGAAACAGTGTTATTTTCAGCAGTAACACTAGTAATAGAGACAATACTGTCATTATTTTCAGTAACAGCACTAGGAATACATGCAGTAGTGTCGTTATGTTTAGTAACGGCACTAGGTATAGAAGCAGTAGTGTCGTTATTATCGGTAGCTGCAGTAGTAATAGAATTAGCAGTGTTATTTGCAGTAGCAGCACTAATAATAGAAGCAGTAGTGTTGTTATGTTCTGTAGCAGAACTACAAATAGAAGCAGTGTTGTTTGTAGTAGCAGCACAAGGAATAGATGCGGTAGTGTCTTTATTTTCCGTAGCAACACTGGTAATAGAAACAGTTGTGTTGATGTTTTCAGGAGCAGTAATGGTAATAAAAGCAGTGGGGTTGTTTGTTTCAGTAGCAGCTCTAATAAAAGCAGAAGTGTGATTTTTTCAGTAGCAGCACCAGTAGTAGAAGCAGTAATGTTGTTGTTTTTATGAGCAGCAGTAGTAAGGGGGAGAGCTGTGAAGCTCTCTCCCTCATGTTCCAGGATGTCCAGATGCTGACAGTGGGAAGACAGGTATGGATTAAGAGTTGTGATAAAGGTGGGAAGCTCTCTCCCAACTTTTGTTTTCCTTGCTTTTCCAGGATGTCCAGGTGCTGACAGTGGGAAGCCCAGTATGGAGTTGTGATAGAGGTGGGTTTCTCTCACCTGTTTTCTTTTCCCTGATTTTCCAGGATGTCCAGACGCTGACAGTCAGAAGACAGGTGTGGATAGATTGTGATAGAGGTTGGATTCTATCGCCTGTATTTTTTCAGGACACACACACACAAGGATGGTGTCCTTCCACAAAACATGGCGGAGCTTCCTGTGTGACTCGGGTAAGGCAGAGGATATGTGTAGCGTGTAACATCCAAGTTCAGAAACCACAGACCCAATTCAGAAAGATAAAAGTGATTGTATTCTTCCTAACAACCGTTGTCCCCGAGGTGTCAGTAACATTAGACTCCTGGTGTCCTGGAGCATCATCCAGGTGGGGCTGGAGGGGATCCCCATGACCTGGGAAGAGCTCTGAGGGGAGAGTCCAGGAAAGAGCTGTAGAAGTGTAAGAAAACTATTATTATTATTATAATTATTATTATTATTATTATTATTATTATTATTACATGCCATGCCTGCAAGAAGACTTAAGGATATTTCTGAGCTGGAAGAGTTCTGCAAGGACGAGAGAGAGAAAACATTTGGAATGGAGACTCTTAGCTGACGACAAGAAACATTTGGAAGCTGCGATTTCTGCCGAAGGAGGTGTTACTAAGCCCAAACTTTTGCACAAGCCACATTGACTGTTTTATTTTCAATCTCTTAAATTCAGAAAATAAATAGTAATTGTGCATTCAAATGTGCAGACATATGTCATGTTTAAGTTTGTACCCTGCAGAGGTTGTGTTAAATTCTTCTTACATGTTTGTTTTCAAGGGTGAGGGCGTGATGGTGTGATGTTTCTCTCTCCGATTGCTTTAAATGTGACAGATCCCAGCCTGAGCCGGAGCAGGTGTGGTCTGGACGGTCCATCTGCACGGGACAGAGTCAGGGACAGAGATCACCATGAGGGGGCCTGGCACTGTCCCACACAGCCCCCTGACTGCTGGAGTGCCTTCACAGACCCGCTCTGTTGTTCACGACGTCCTCACAGGGCTTGTGTGTCCATTGTTCTCTTCTGATCAGGTGTGATGTTTTTATGTAGATGGCACTAGGAATACAAGCAGTAGTGTCGTTATTTCAGTAGCAGCACTAGGAAGAGAAACAATGTTATTTTCAGTAGCATTGCTAGGAATAGAAGCAGTAGTGTTGTCAGGTTTAGTAGCAGAATTAGTTATTTTTAATAGCAGCACAATCATAGAAGAAGTAGTGTTAATGTTTTCAGAAGCAGCACTCGGAATAGAAGCAGTGTTGTTATTTTTTCAGTAGCAATACTAGTAATAGAAACAGTAGTGTTAATGTTTTCAGGAGCAGCACTAGGAATACAAGCAGTAGTGTCATTTTTTTCAGTAGCAGCACTGGAACTAGAAGCAGTAGTGTTGATATCTTTAGAAGCGGCACGAGTAATAGTGATCGAGTTGTGAAGCTCTCTCCCTAATTTTGCAGGATGTCCAAAGGCTGACGGTGAGAAGAGAGAGGTATGGATGATAGAGGTGGGATTCTCTCACCTGTATTCTTTTCCCTAATTTTCCAGGATGTCCAGATGCTGATAGTGGGAAGACGGGTATGGATGGGGAGTTGTAATAGAGGTGGAATTTTTTCACCTGTATTATTTTCTAGGAAGGAGAAGCAGTAGTGTTGTTATTTTTAGAGGCAGCAGTAGTAATAGTGATCGAGTTGTGACGCGCTCTCTCTAATTTTCCAGGATGTCCAGATGCTGACAGTGGGAAGACGGGTATGGATGGATTGTGATAGGGGTGAGAAGATCTCTCCAAACTTTTTCCCTCTTTTTCCAGGATTCAGAGTCTTAACAGTGGGAAGATAGGTATGGATCGGGACGTGTGATAGAGCTGGGAAGTTCTCTTCCAACTCTCTTTTCCCTTGTTTTCCAGGATGTCCAGACGTTGACAGAGTGAAGACAGGTGTGGATGAGGAGTTTGGATTGAGGTAGGAGACTCTCCTGTCCTCTCCTTGAATTCTTTCCCTTTGCTCGTCTCTGTGGAGTCTCTCTCTCTCAGTCCAGCTGCCTGTGGACTGTGAAACTCCACAGGTTCACAGTGCTTACCTGGGCTTAGTAACTGTAGGTTGCAGGTTTGATTCCTGAGAGGGGACACAGCTTTTATACCCCCGAGTGCCTGTACTGTAGGGAGTGTGGTGTTGACTGTGCTTTACTACTGAACCCTGAGTATACTGAACTTGAATACTGAAACCTGTGCGCCGACCTTCTGCCTGAACTGCGTTGTAACACTCAAACATGTATATTGAACTCTCGGCTGTATTGAGGTTTCATTCTCAAGAACACGTCTGTGTACCGAGTTCTCAACTGTTCTGTGCTTTAATAATCAGTGACACATCACTGTGGTGAAGTCTCACCTGTACTGTGCCGTGATAGTGACACCCTGACACACCTGCGTGCTGAACTCTTCGATGTGTGCCTTAATACTCAAACCTGTGTACTGAACCCACCTGTACTGCACTATCCTACTCAAACACACCTGTGTGCTGAGCTCTCACCTGTACTGAGCTTTAATACTCACACTGACACACGTGTAATGGACTCTGCTGTGTACTGTTGTTATACTGAAACCTGTGTACTGATCTCTCACCGGTACTGAATTCTCCACGACACACCGGTATGCCTGTATTGCACTTGAATACTCACACCGACACTCCGGTGTGCTGACTTTTCGATTGTACTGCGATTTAATCTTCAGTGACACATCAGTCTGCTGAACTCTCTACTGTACTCTGTAATACTCAAACCTGTGTACTGAACCCACCTGTACTGCACTATCCTACTCAAACACATCTGTGTACTGAGTTCTCGACTGGACTGTGCCTTGATAATCGGTGACGGATCAGCTTCACCCTCAGCTGTACTGTCCTGCAACAGTGACACACTGACACACCTGTGTGCTAAACTTACCTGCAGTGCAATACACCAACATGTTTGTGTACTGAAATCTCGACTGTACTGCGCTTTACTGATGAATGTGCTGAACTCTCACCTGTACTGTGCTGTAATAGTGACACACTGACACACCTGTGTGCTGAGCTCTGCTCTGTATTGTACTTTAGTACATTCAACCCAGTGCGCTGAACTCGGACCTCAATTGAGCTTTAATACTCAAACCTGTGTGTTGAACTCACATGCGTTGCAGTGTAATGCTCAAACTGAACCCACCTGTACTGTACTATTATACTCAAACACATCTGTGTACTGAAATCTCGACTGGACTGCGCTTTACTCTTCAATGTGCTGAACTCTCAACGCTACTGTGCCATAATACTGATACACCTTTTGTGCTGAACGTCTGCCTTTACTGAGCTTCAATACTCATACTTTTGTCCGGACCACCCATGTACTGTATACTCACACATCTGTGTACTGAAATCTCGACTGGCCTGCGCTTTAATAATCCATGACACATCATTGTGCTGAACTCTCCTGTGTGCTGACCTTTTGCCTGAACTGTGTTGGAATACTGCAACATGAGCTCTGAATACTGAACCCTCAGCTGTACTGAGGTTTCATTCTCATGAACACAACTGTGTACTGAAATCTCGACTGGACTGCGCTTTAATAATCCATGACAAATTATTGTGCTGAACTCTCCTCTGTACTGTGCTGCAACAGTGACACACTGACACACCTGTGTACTGAACACACATATATGGTAGTGTAATACTCAAACATTTGTGTACTGAAATCTCAACTCTACTGTGCTTTAAGAGTGACACACTGACACACCTGGGTGCTGAATAGCCTTTACTGTGCTTCACTGTTCAACCTGTGTATGAATTCTTGCCTGTCCTGTGCTTCAATACTTAGTGATACTCCTGTGTGAAGAACTGTCACCTCTACTCTTGTAATACTCAAACCTGTGTATGAATTCTTGCCTGTACTGTGCTGAACTCTCCTTTGTATGTTTTTAATACTCAAACCTGTACTGTACTGTAATACTCAAACACATCTGTCCTGAAATCATGACTGTAATGTGGTGTAATAATGATGGATAATTGTGCTGAAATGTTACCTGTACTGTACTGTAATAGTGACAATGACAGCTGTGTACTGAACTCTTCTGTACATTATAAGACTCAAGCTTGTCACTGAACCCACCTGTCCTGTACTATCATACTCCACACCTGTGTAGTGAGATCTCAACTGTACTTTAATAGTCACTGACTGATCAGTGTGCTGAAGTCTCACCTGTACTGTGCTGTAACGGTGACACACCTGTGTACTGAACTGCTGCTTGTACTGTGCTTTACTACTCAGTGATACTGTCAATAACTTCTGCCTCTACTATTGTAATACTCAGACCTGTGTATCAATTGTTGCCTGTACTGTGCTGTAATATTCACACACTGACCTCTCTCTCTGTCTTGTGCTCCATCACACTGCCCCCCTGTTGTATCAGACCTGCCTGTTTCCTGAATGCCCTGCTCTCCTCTGGGGTAGGGTTAGTGAATCCCCTGTGTCTGTGTGTTAATCCTCCTCTGTCTCTGTGCTCCAGGACAGAGCTGCTGTTCTTGGTGTCTCTGTGGAGAAGCAGCCGGCGGGGACCAGGAGCTGCGTCCAAACAGGCCGAGCGCGAGAGGCACACGGGTCTGAAGCACAGCAGCACCTCCTGCGCTGTGAGGACAGTAAGAGAGAGAGACTACTGCGCCGTCGCCTGGCCGCTGTCACTCAGGCCAGAGTCTGAGCTGCACCTGTGAGCCGCTAAAGAGCAAAGAGCTGGACTCTGTCACCCAGGATCCCAACACCCTGCCTGGAGAGGACAAGTCTCCGTTTCCCCGAGGTCTGCGGCCGTCTGCTCTGCTGTCGATATAACCTCCTGCCAGCTTGTCTGGGGTTAAGACTGTTGTTTGGTTTTTGTACCCTTTTCCCCATGAGTGGTGTCCAAGTTTCAGGTTTATTTTCTCAAGAGGAGTGGTGGGGTGGGAGGGGAGGTGCAGTACTGGCCTTTCTCCACCTGAGGGCAGGGTGGGAGATCCACTCTCTCTCTTACCCTCATCCCTGATCCTCTCCTTGTGCTGAATGGGCTGTACCCCATTAACAACACCCAGTCCTTCTACTGCCATAGCACTTCTCTACACCCTCCATGAACACGCAGGAGCTGGGGTCTGTCTCCCCTCTGGTTATCAGTGTGCCTTTTCACGTTGGCCAGTGTCGTGTCCCCTCTTCCTATACGGGAGGGTGAGTGTCCCCCATCGTTCTACTGTCCCCCCCAGCAGCAGCCTCAGCTGCCCCAGGAGTCTCCCCTCCAGGTATAGGCCAGGCTCACACTTGCGGTGCTCGGGTGGGGCTGCAGTCCAGCTCCTATTCATTTATATCGCCCGCTGGGGCTCACTCTCCACCCTCTGGGCCTTCCTCACTGGAGCTGGCCTGCTGCAGGGCCACATGGACTACATTTCCCAGCATGCCATGGGGGAGACCAGGGGCCAATGGGCTGCCTCCCCTGGGTTAATGAGGCTCAGCTGCTGTATATAAGGAGGCTGGCAGAGCTCAGCTCCTGCAGAGGGGTGGAGGGGGGAGGCAGTAGTAGAAGGCTTGTTTTGGGGAAGGAAACATCTTCCCTGTAGGGAAACTGGCAGCAGCTGTAAGAAAGGAAGAGAATGGGGGGGGGGGGCAAGCGGGGTGGTTCTCCCTGAGCCAGGAGCTGTCCTGGCGGGGTTCAGATTTGATTTCTCTTTCTTATTCAGATCTCTCCAGGGAGAGCAGGATCTGTGTTTCTGCTGCTTGAAAGGGTAGTAGGGAGGGGGGACGCTGGTGTGAACTGCAGTCCCCCCTTCTCTCCCACAGGCAGGCCAGCGGCTCTTTCCTCTCAGAGGAGGCTCAGCAGGAGCCCTCATGAACCTCTAGAGCTAGACTGGGCAGGGGCCCTTATTTCTTCCTGTGCTTGTTTCTCAGGGACCTGGTGTGGACTGGTGCTGGTGACCCCGTCATTAGACACCCACCCCCACACTCAGCGACAAGGATCAGCCAGAGACTCATCACTGGTTTTTCTCCCCATCTTTTTTAGCTGGGAGTCCTCCAGTGCAGGAGGCCCAGCGGGGCAGCTCTCGGCACAAACACTCACAGCCACAAGGTAAGGGATCGCAGTGCTCTTTATTCACAGCGAGGGACACAACAGGCCAGAAACCACAAGACAGACCCTCGCTCTTACCTGGAGCCGCCACCAGCTTCAAACCAGGCCTGTGTCAAGAAAGCCAGCACTCCCAGTTCCCAGGCTCAGCAGCCCAACACAGTAGCAGCAGCACAGCCCTGAAGCTCCTCTCTCCTGCTCCGCTCAGCACAATCGCTCTCTTCCCCAGCCAAGGCCGGACTGAAGGGCTCCACTGCCTGCTTTTTAAATGTCTCCTGACCAATGGGCTTCCACCAATTAGCCAGGTAATTGTGCTTCGGCATGGCCTGCTGGGAAATGGAGTCGACATCTTGCTGCCCCTCACAGCGTCCAGAGCGAGTGGCTCAGGAGCTGTTCCTGAAGTAGCTGAGCCCGTCGGCGAGGGAAATAAATCCAATTCAAATAAAAAAGAGCAAGTAGTCTTCTCGGGTGAATAAAACAATAATTGTTAATGTTTGTGAGAATTAAATGTAGAACACTTGTCCTGTGGAGGATTTGAACCTGCAGGCTGGAGGGGAGCAGGCGAGAGCTCTTCCACAGAGCCACCGTGTCTCTCTGCAGGCTGGGGCTCCTGTGGGCTCTTGCTCTTCCCGGCTCAGGGTTCCAGACTGAGCAGTAAAAGGCAGAGCGATGGCGTCTCTTCTCAGGGCGGGAGCAGGTGGAGGAGTGGAGGTGGTGCTGTACTCACGACGGGGAGGTTGTGGGTTCAAATCCCAGGTGGGACCTGAGGTTGGTAAGAAAAGTACATGATCTCAGTGTCTATTTATCAACATGTCTCTGTTTTCAAGAATTAAATTGAATAAAACAAGCAGCTAGTTTCTCCCTGGATTTGAACCCACAACCTCTCCGGTACAGAGGCAGAGCTCTTCCACAGAGCCACCGTGTCTCTGTTGGTCTGGGGCTCCTGTGGGCTCTTGGTCTTCTTCCCAGTTCAGGGCTGAAACGGAGGGATAAGAGCCGGACCGAATCCCTCTCCCCTTGGGCCTGGAGCAGGTGGAGGAGTGGAGACGGTGCTGCGCTCATGACCAGGAGGTTGTGGGTTCAAGTCCTGGCTGATCCCTGGTAAGTAAACTGAGGTGAGTATGTGGGCAGGATGATGGGGAGGGGCTATTACTGGGGGGTAGTGGGGGGGTGGAGGAGGCAGAGCAGGGCTAGGGGGAGGGGCAGGTAGTGGGGTGGGCTAGGAAGGGAGTTGTAGTGGGCTAGGGTAGACAGAGGGAGGAGCAGGGTAGTTGGGGTGGGCTAGGAAGGGTAGAGCAGGGCAGTTGCTGGGTTAGACAGAGAGGTAGTGGTGGGGTGGGTTAGGTAGAGGAAGGGCAGGGCTAGAGAGGGGGAGGTGAGGCAGGGCTGGGCTAGGCTAGACAGGTAGAGGGCTAGGGGGAGAGGTAGAGGCAGGGCTAGATGGGGAGGAGTGGGGGGTGGGCAGGGCAGGGCCTAGGCTAGACAGGGGTAGAGGTGTGGTGGGGGGGTTAGAGGGAGAGGTAGGCCAGGGCTAGGTTGGAGGGAGAGTAGAGTAGAGGGAGGGGTAGGCTAGGGCTAGGTTAGACAGGGGGGGCAGGGCCAGGCAGAGAGAGTGAGGTGGAGGGGGGCCTGGGCCTGAGGAGGAGGAGGAGGAGTGGAGGGGGGCCTGAGGGGCAGTGAGGAGGAGGTGGGAGGGGGGCCCAGGCCAGGGGAGAGAGGTGAAGGGGGAGGAGTGGAAGGAGGAGGTGGCCTGGGCAGGCAGAGAGAGGTGAGGGGGGAGGAGCAGAGTGGGGGCCTGGGCCTGAGGGGCAGTGAGGAGGAGGTGGGAGGGGGGCCCAGGCCAGGGGAGAGAGGTGAAGGGGGAGGAGTGGAAGGAGGAGGTGGCCTGGGCAGGCAGAGAGAGGTGGGAGGGGGGCCCAGGCCAGGGGAGAGAGGTGAAGGGGGAGGAGTGGAAGGAGGAGGTGGCCTGGGCAGGCAGAGAGAGGTGAGGGGGGAGGAGCAGAGTGGGGGCCTGGGCCTGAGGGGCAGGAGGAGGAGGTGGCTGGGGCCTCAGGGCTGGAGGGGTGTGCAGCTGCCCACATTTTGCCCCTGCCCCCTCTGCCCATGGGGAGGGGGATATAGTGCAACAAATAAAAAAAATCAAGTATCTCAGCTGCCTGCCACCACCCCCTGCTACCCTTTGTCTCTCCCCCCCACCCACTGCCCCTCACGCCCAGGCCCCCACTCCACTCTCTCTGCCTGCCTAGGCCACCTCCTCCTTCCACTCCTCCCCCCTCACCTCTCTCCCCCCCCCCAACTCCTCCTCCTGCCCCTCAGGCCCAGGCCCCCCTCCACTCCTGCCTCCTCCTCCCTCACCTCACTCTCTCTGCCTGGTCCTGCCCCCCCTGTCTAACCTAGCCCACCCCTCCCTCTACTCTACTCTCCCTCCAACCTAGCCCTGGCCTACCTCTCCCTCTAACCCCCCCACCACACCTCTACCCCTGTCGAGCCTAGGCCCTGCCCTGCCCACCCCCCACTCCTCCCCATCTAGCCCTGCCTCTACCTCTCCCCCTAGCCCTCTACCCACCCCCCCCCACTACCTGTCTAGCCTAGCCCAGCCCTGCCTCACCTCCCCCTCTCTAGCCCTGCCCTGCCTCTACCTAACCCACCCCACCACTACCTCTCTGTCTAACCCAGCAACTGCCCTGCTCTACCCTTCCTAGCCCACCCCAACTACCCTGCTCCTCCCTCTGTCTACCCTAGCCCACTACAACTCCCTTCCTAGCCCACCCCACTACCTGCCCCTCCCCCTAGCCCTGCTCTGCCTCCTCCACCCCCCCACTACCCCTAGCCCTGCTCTGCCTCCTCCACCCCCCCACTACCCCCCAGTAATAGCCCCTCCCCATCATCCTGCCCACATACTCACCTCGGTTTACTTACCAGGGATCAGCCAGGACTTGAACCCACAACCTCCTGGTCATGAGCGCAGCACCGTCTCCACTCCTCCACCTGCTCCAGGCCCAAGGGGAGAGGGATTCGGTCCGGCTCTTATCCCTCCGTTTCAGCCCTGAACTGGGAAGAAGACCAAGAGCCCACAGGAGCCCCAGACCAACAGAGACACGGTGGCTCTGTGGAAGAGCTCTGCCTCTGTACCGGAGAGGTTGTGGGTTCAAATCCAGGGAGAAACTAGCTGCTTGTTTTATTCAATTTAATTCTTGAAAACAGAGACATGTTGATAAATAGACACTAAGATCATGTACTTTTCTTACCAACCTCAGGTCCCACCTGGGATTTGAACCCACAACCTCCCCGTCGTGAGTACAGCACCACCTCTACTCCTCCACCTGCTCCCGCCCTGAGAGGAGACGCCATCGCTCTGCCTTTTACTGCTCAGTCTGGAACCCTGAGCCGGGAAGAACAAGAACAAGAGCCCACAGGAGCCCCAGCCTGCTGAGAGACACGGTGGCTCTGTGGAAGAGCTCTCGCCTGCTCACCTCCAGCCTGCAGGTTCAAATCCTCCACAGGACAAGTGTTCTACATTTAATTCTCACAAACATTAACAATTATTATTTTATTCACCCGAGAAGACTACTTGCTCTTTTTTATTTGAATTGGATTTATTTCCCTCGCCGACGGGCTCAGCTACTTCAGGAACAGCTCCTGAGCCACTCGCTCTGGACGCTGTGAGGGGCAGCAAGATGTCAACTCCATTTCCCAGCAGGCCATGCCGAAGCACAATTACCTGGCTGATTGGTGGAAGCCCATTGGTCAGGAGACATTTAAAAAGCAGGCAGCGGAGCCCTTCAGTCCAGCCTTGGCTGGGGAAGAGAGCGATTGTGCTGAGCGGAGCAGGAGAGAAGAGCTTCAGAGCTGTGCTGCTGCTGCTGCTGCTGCTGCTGCTGCTGTGTTGGACTGCTGAGCCTGGGAACTGGGAGTGCTGGCTTTCTTGACGCAGGCCTGGTTTGAAGCTGGTGGCGGCTCCAGGTAAGAGCGAGGGTCTGTCTTGTGGTTTCTGGCCTGTTGTGTCCCTCGCTGTGAATAAAGAGCACTGCGATCCCTTACCTTGTGGCTGTGAGTGTTTGTGCCGAGAGCTGCCCCGCTGGGCCTCCTGCACTGGAGGACTCCCAGCTAAAAAAGATGGGGAGAAAAACCAGTGATGAGTCTCTGGCTGATCCTTGTCGCTGAGTGTGGGGGTGGGTGTCTAATGACGGGGTCACCAGCACCAGTCCACACCAGGTCCCTGAGAAACAAGCACAGGAAGAAGTAAGGGCCCCTGCCCAGTCTAGCTCTAGAGGTTCATGAGGGCTCCTGCTGAGCCTCCTCTGAGAGGAAAGAGCCGCTGGCCTGCCTGTGGGAGAGAAGGGGGGACTGCAGTTCACACCAGCGTCCCCCCTCCCTACTGCCCTTTCAAGCAGCAGGAACACAGATCCTGCTCCCCCTGGAGATCTGAACCCCAGCAGGCCAGCTCCTGGCTCAGGGAGAACCACCCTACTTGTCCCCCCCCCCTTTCTCTTCCTTTCTTACAGCTGCTGCCAGTTTCCCTACAGGGAAGATGTTCCC
Source organism: Atractosteus spatula (assembly GCF_055471065.1). NCBI lineage: Eukaryota > Metazoa > Chordata > Actinopteri > Semionotiformes > Lepisosteidae > Atractosteus > Atractosteus spatula. The sequence goes on from NW_028296612.1 coordinate 2,610,527, forward strand.
TTCCCCAAAACAAGCCTTCTACTACTGCCTCCCCCCTCCACCCCTCTGCAGGAGCTGAGCTCTGCCAGCCTCCTTATATACAGCAGCTGCGCCTCATTAACCCAGGGGAGGCAGCCCATTGGCCCCTGGTCTCCCCCATGGCATGCTGGGAAATGTAGTCCATGTGGCCCTGCAGCAGGCCAGCTCCAGTGAGGAAGGCCCAGAGGGTGGAGACTGAACCCCAGCGGGCGATATAAATGCATAGGAGCTGGACTGCAGCCCCACCCGAGCACCGCAAGTGTGAGCCTGGCCTATACCTGGAGGGGAGACTCCTGGGGCAGCTGAGGCTGCTGCTGGGGGGATAGTAGAACGATGGGGGACACTCACCCTCCCTTATAGGAAGAGGGGACACGACACTGGCCAACGTGAAAAGGCACACTGATAACCAGAGGAGACACAGACCCCAGCTCCTGCGTGTTCATGGAGGGTGTAGAGAAGTGCTATGGCAGTAGAAGGACTGGGTGTTGTTAATGGGGTACAGCCCATTCAGCACAAGGAGAGGATGAGGGATGAGGGTAAGAGAGAGAGTGGATCTCCCACCCTGCCCTCAGGTGAAGAAAGGCCAGTACTGCACCTCCCCTCCCACCCCACCACTCCTCTTGAGAAAATAAACCTGAAACTGGGACACCACTCATGGGGAAAAGGGTACAAAAACCAAACAACAGTCTTAACCCGAGACAAGCTGGCAGGAGGTTATATCGACAGCAGAGCAGACGGCCGCAGACCTCGGGGAAACGGAGACTTGTCCTCTCCAGGCAGGGTGTTGGGATCCTGGGTGACAGAGTCCAGCTCTTTGCTCTTTAGCGGCTCACAGGTGCAGCTCAGACTCTGGCCTGAGTGACAGCGGCCAGGCGACGGCGCAGTAGTCTCTCTCTCTTACTGTCCTCACAGCGCAGGAGGTGCTGCTGTGCTTCAGACCCGTGTGCCTCTCGCGCTCGGCCTGTTTGTACGCAGCTCCTGGTCCCCGCCAGCTGCTTCTCCACAGAGACACCAAGAACAGCAGCTCTGTCCTGGAGCACAGAGACAGAGGAGGATTAACACACAGACACAGGGGATTCACTAACCCTACCCCAGCGGACAGCAGGGCATTCAGGAAACAGGCAGGTCTGATACAACAGGGGGGCAGTGTGATGGAGCACAAGACAGAGAGAGAGGTCAGTGTGTGAATATTACAGCACAGTACAGGCAACAATTGATACACAGGGCTGATTATTACAAGGGTAGAGGCAGGAGTTCTTCACAGTACCACTGAGTAGTAAAACAGTACAGGCAGCAGTTCAGCAGACAGGTGTGTCCCTAGTTGAGTACAGTACCGGTGAGAATTTAGCACAATGAGCAGTCAGAGACTATTAATGCACAGTTGGAATCTCAATACACATATGTGGAGTATGATAGTACAGTACAGGTGGGTTCAGTGACAAGCTTGAGTCTTATAATGTACAGAAGAGTTCAGTACACAGCTGTCATTGTCACTATTACAGCAGCGTACAGTACAGGTAACATTTCAGCACAATTATCCATCATTATTACACCACATTACAGTCATGATTTCAGGACAGATGTGTTTGAGTATTATAGTACAGTACAGGTTGGAGTATTAAAACTATACAAAGGAGAGTTCAGCACAATACAGGCAACAATTCATACACAGGTTGGAGTATTACAAGAGTAAGGGGTGAGAGTTCGTCACAGAGCAATGTCACTCCGTAGTAAAGCACAGTACAGACAGGTTCAGTACACAGGTGTGTGACTATTACAGTACAGTTCATTCAACACAATGATCAGTCATTGATTAGTACAGAGCATTACAGTTGAGATTTCAGTACACAGATGTGTTTGAGTATTACAGTACAGGTGGGTTCAGCAGACAGGGTTGAGTATCAGAACACAATACAAGAGAGTTCAGTACAGAGGAGTGTCAGTGTTTAAATATTACAGTACAGGCAAGAATTCACTACACAGGTTTGAGTATTACAAGAGTAAGGGGTGAGAGTTCTTTACTTTACTAGAGTGTCACTGTGCATTACAGCACAGTACAGGCAGGAATTACGCACCCTGGTTTGTAAAGGCAGAGGTTCAACACATGGGTGTCTCAGTGCGTCACTCAGCACAGTGGTCTGTCATGACTACTAAAGAGCAGTCCAGTCAGGACTGCAGTACACAGGTGTGTTTGAGTGTTATACTACGGTACAGGTAATACTTCAGGACACAGATCTAAGTATTAAAGTAAATGCTGTTCTATTACAGCACAGTACAGGTGAGAGCTCAACACAATGGTCAGTCTTTGATTACTAAAACAGATCACAGTCAAGACTTCAGCACAGTACCGAAAAGACTTCAGCACACAGGTGTGTCAGTGGGTCACTTCTATGGCACAGTACAGGTGAGACTTGAGATGATCTGTCAGCTCATCTGTTGTTGGTTAGTAAAGCACAGAGCAGGCAAGAGCTCAGCACCCAGTTTTGAAGTACTAAAGCACAGTAGTCAAGAGTTAAGCACCCAGGTTGGAGTATTACAACAGTACAAGGAAGTTTCTCACACAAGTTTCTCACACTGAATATTAAAGCACAGTACAGGTGAGACTTCAGCACACAGGTCTGTCAGTATCGCTGGTACAGTACAGGTTAGACTTGGGCACAGCGATGTCATTGATTAAAGGTCAGTACGGTTGAGATTTCAGTACACACATGAGTTTGAGTATTATACTACAGTGCAGGTGGGTTCAGTACAAGGGTTTGAATATTAAAGCCCATTACAGTCGGCTTTACAGATACAGTACAAATGTGTTGGTGTATTATAGTACAGTACTGGTGAGTTCAGTGCACAGGTGTGTCAGTGCGTCACTATTACAGCACAGTACAGGTGAGACTTCAGCTGATCTGTCACTGATTATTAAAGCGCAGTACAGTCGAGAATTCAGTAGACTGGTGTGTCCTTGAGTTTGAAAGTGCAGTACCGGTGAGAGATCAGTACACAGGTTTCAGTATAACAACAGTAAACAGCAGAGTTCATTACACGTGTGTCAGTGTGAGTATTAAAGCTCGGTACAGTTGAGAGTTCAGTAGACTGGTGTGTCCTTGAGTATTACAGTGCAGTACCGGTGAGAGATCAGTACACAGGTTTCAGTATAACAACAGTAAACAGCAGAGTTCATTACACGTGTGTCAGTGTGAGTATTAAAGCTCAGTACAGTTGAGAATTCAGTAGACTGGTGTGTCAGTGTATGGTAGACAGAGTATTAAGGTGCAGTATTTGTGAGAATTCAGCACACCACTGTTGAGTATAACAACGCAGTACAGGCAAACGTTCAGCACACAGGTTTGAGTTTTAAAGCTCAATAGAGGTGAGAGTTGTATACTAAAGCACAGTACAGGTGAGAGCTCAGCACACAGGTGTGTCAGTGTCACTATTACAGCACAGTACAGGTGAGACTTCAGCACATTGAGGATTAAAGAACAGTCCAGTCGCAAGTTCAGTACACAGGTGTGGTTTGAGTATTACACTGCAGTACATGCGAGTTCAGTACAAAGATTTGAGTATAAAAGCTCAAAAGAGATGAGAGTTCAGCAGTTGTCCAAATACTGAAGCACAGTCCAGGTGAGAGCTCAGCACACAGGTGTGTCAGTGTGAGTGTTCAGGTACAGTATTTGTGAGAATTCTGCACACCACTGTCAACGCCACACTCTCTACAGTACAGCCTCGATGAGGACCATTATATCAGAACAGTATCTGAGCACAGTGAGCTGTGTCCCCCCTCAGGAATCAAACCTGCAACCTACAGTTACTAAGCCCAGGTAAGCACTGTGAACCTGTGGAGTTTCACAGTCCACAGGCAGCTGGACTGAGAGAGAGAGACTCCACAGAGACAAGCAAAGGGAAAGAATTCAAGGAGAGGACAGGAGAGTCTCCTACCTCAATCCAAACTCCTCATCCACACCTGTCTTCCCTCTGTCAACGTCTGGACTTCCTGGAAAACAAGGGAAAAGAGAGTTGGAAGAGAACTTCCCATCCCTATTACATGCCCCGATCCACACCCATCTTCCCACTGTTAAGACTCTGAATCCTGGAAAAAGAGGGAAAATAAAGTGTGGAGAGATCTTCTCACCTCTTTCACAATCCATCCATACCCGTCTTCCCACTGTCGGCCACTGGAATATCCTGTAAAATCAGGGAAAAACAAGTCAGGAGAGAGAATCCGATCTCTAGCACAACTCCCGATCCACACCTGTCTTCCCACTGTCAGCCACTGGAATATCCTGGAAAATCAAGAGAATAGAAAGTTAGGAGAGAGTATCTGATCTCTTATCACAACTCCCGATCCATACCTGGCTTCCCACTGTCAGCCTCTGGTCCTTCCAGAAAATGAAGGAAAAGAAAGGAGAGAGTATCCCACCTCTAGCACACCTCCCCATCCATACCTGTCTTCTCACTGTCAGCCACTGGAATATCCTGGAAAATAAAGTATCCCATATCTATCCATCTCCCGATCAATACCTGTCTTCCCACTGTCACCCACTGGAATATCCTGGAAAATCAGAGAAAAGAAAGGAGAGAGAATCCAATCTCTAGCACAACTCCTAAACCATACCAGTCTTCTCACTGTCAGCCACTGGAATATCCTGGAAAATAAAGGAAAAGAAAGTTAGGAAAGAGTATCCCACCTCTATCTCAACTCCCCATCCACACCTCTCTTCCCACTGTCAGCTCCCCATTAGCACAGAGTATTAAGGTGCAGTATTTGTGAGAATTCAGCACACCACTGTTGAGTATAACAACACAGTACAGGCAAACGTTCAGCACACAGGTTTGAGTTTAAAGCTCAACAGAGGTGAGAGTTGAATACTCTGGGTTGTATACTAAAGCACAGTACAGGTGAGAGCTCAGCACACAGTTGTGTTCATGAGAATGAAACCTCAGTACAGCTGAGGGTTCAGTATTCAGAGCTCATGTTGCAGTATTCCAACACAGTTCAGGCAAAAGGTCAGCACACAGGAGAGTTCAGCACAATGATGTGTCATGGATTATTAAAGCGCAGGCCAGTCGAGATTTCAGTACACAGATGTGTGAGTATACAGTACATGGGTGGTCCGGACAAAAGTATGAGTATTGAAGCTCAGTAAAGGCAGACGTTCAGCACAAAAGGTGTATCAGTATTATGGCACAGTACCGTTGAGAGTTCAGCACATTGAAGAGTAAAGCGCAGTCCAGTCGAGATTTCAGTACACAGATGTGTTTGAGTATAATAGTACAGTACAGGTGGGTTCAGTTTGAGCATTACACTGCAACGCATGTGAGTTCAACACACAGGTTTGAGTATTAAAGCTCAATTGAGGTCCGAGTTCAGCACACTGGGTTGAATACTAAAGTACAATAGAGTGGTTATTAAAGCATGTTACAGTCAAGATTTCAGTACACAGGTGTGTTGGTGTATTAAAGTACAGGTGAGTTCAGTACACAGGTGTGTGTCACTATTACGGCACAGTACAGGTGAGACTTCAGTACACAGATGTGTCCTTGAGTATGACAGTGCAGTACCAGTGAGAGATCAGTACACAGGTTTCAGTATAACAACAGTAAACAGCAGAGTTCATTACACGTGTGTCACTGTGAGTATTAAAGCACAGTACAGCTGAGAGTTCAGTAGACTGGTGTGTCAGTGTATTGTAGACAGAGTATTAAGGTACAGTATTTGTGAGAATTCAGCACACAACTGTTGAGTATAACAACGCAGTACAGGCAAACGTTCAGCACACAGGTTTGAGTTTTAAAGCTCAATAGAGGTGAGAGTTGAATACTGAGGCACAGTACAGGTGAGAGCTCAGCACACAGGTGTGTCAGTGTCACTATTACAGCACAGTACAGGTGAGACTTCAGCACATTGAGGATTAAAGAACAGTCCAGTCGCAAGTTCAGTACACAGATGTGTTTGAGTATTACACTGCAGTACATGCGAGTTCAGTACACAGGTGTGGTTTGAGTATTACACTGCAGTACATGCGAGTTCAGTACACAGGTGTGGTTTGAGTATTACACTGCAGTACATGCGAGTTCAGTACACAGGTTTGAGTATAAAAGCTCAAAAGAGATGAGAGTTCAGCAGTTGTTCAAATACTGAAGCACAGTCCAGGTGATGGCTCAGCGCACAGGTGTGTCAGTGTGAGTGTTCAGGTACAGGACTTGTGAGAATTCTGCAACACCACACTCTCTACAGTACAGCCTCGATGCGGACCATTATATCAGAACAGTATCTGAGCAGTGAGCTGTGTCCCCCCTCAGGAATCAAACCTGCAACCTACAGTTACTAAGCCCAGGTAAGCACTGTGAACCTGTGGAGTTTCACAGCCCACAGGCAGCTGGACTGAGAGAGACACCAGCTGGAGAGATGCCACAGAGACTGACACAAGGAGGAAGAAATAAAGACAGGAGACAGTGTCTTACCTCAATCCAAACCGTCCCTTCATATCAGTCTTCTCACTGTCAGCCTCGGGACTTCCTGGGAAATCAGGGAAATGTTGGGAGAGAGAATCCCACCTCTATCACAACTCCCGATCCATACCTGTCTTACCACTGTCAGCCACTGGAATATCCTGGAAAAGAAAGTTAGGAGAGAGAATCCCACCTCTATCTCAACTCCCCATTCATACCTGTCTTCCTGCTGTCGGCCACGAATATCCTGGAAAATAAAGGAAAAAGTTAAGAGAGTATCCGATCTCTAGCACAACTCCCCATCCATACCTGACTTTTCACTGTCAGCCTCTGGTCCTCCTGGAAAATCAAGGAAAAGAAAGTTAGGAAAGAGTATCCCACCTCTATCACAACGCCCCATCCATACCTGTCTTCCCACTGTCAGACTCTGGACTTCCTGGAAAATTAGGGAAAAGTTATTAGAGAGTGTCCCACCTCTATCACAACTCCCCATCCATACCTGTCTTCCCACGGATGGAGTCTGCTAGCAGAATCTGTGTGTTACTCTGTACCCAGATAGTGGCAGGAGCTGTGAACTCCCGCTGCATCCACATGCCAAACTCGAACCTTCACGCTGGCTTGAGCTCAGATGCTTCTCCCTCCCTGGACTGAACTGCCATCCTCTGTACTCAACTCCCTTAATGGTGACAGAATGTTTATACCAAACTCCCTGATAAGGAAGGAGTGTTTTAAGTGCTTTCCGAGTCCTGGAGTGTCCTGAGAAAGCTACCTCAAAGACAGGAGGGGGAGGGTGTAGAGAAACGTGTATATATCAGCTGTGCAGAGCCATGTCCCCTCTGAGCAATACAACAACAAGCCTGAAATCTGTGGTTCCTTGTACACCTACAATACAGCTTGGCTTGACGAACGGACACTTCAGGCTCGAATCTCTTGGCTCCTACACCACTGTCAGCCACTGTGCACAGCTCAACTGTCTCCTGAAGACCGCAGTCTGCCTCTGACTCCTCTCTGCGCCTTGTTGTCTGAGACTGAACCCCATCTTCACTCGTCTCTTAAAGACTGTGAGGTTGCTCACATTTTTGAGAGAGAACATGGCCACAACGATTAAAACTGTACGATAACTATTACAACTGAGAGTAACTATATCATCACTTGGCACAGAGGAGCTGTGTTGATTCTTTCACAGCTAACAAAGCAGAGACGTCCGAATGCTCTCTTACACTCCTGACGGTGGTTTGCACATATTTAGTACTGATAAGAACAAAGATATTTTGGGTACGACTGCTCCTACTTACTGTATATTAATACAAGTCCTGCAACTGAAAATAACACGACTGCATCTAATGCTAGAGCTGTTAATATCATAACTATCTACTAATAGTTACTTACTGTTAATAAAACAATAACCATACTTCATCAAGTAGCGATATCAACAGTGATAAAATACTACCAGCGCTCCTCTCTCACCAGTATGGTTCTGGACTCCAGTCCTGGGTTTGACACTGGACTGACGAGACCAACCACAGACCAGCGAGGGACAGCCAGTGAAGGAGAGACTCACCTGGTCTGCACTCACCTGCCTGGCGCCTCGTGCCCTGCGGTGCTGATGGGGTACCCTGTCCCCTCCTGTGCGGACCAGTCAAGCACACCCCCTTGTCCTCTAACTGCAGGTATGGGGGCGCCCTCTCCAGCCTGGTACAGTGTTACCCCCACTTCACCCCTGGCTGCCTGGCCCTGTTTCCAAACACGGGGGGCAGCTCCCACATTCCCATTCCGTCCCCACCTGTCCCGGAGCTTCCCGGACGTCCCGGAGCCTCCCTGACCTCTCCCTGCCTGTGGGGACCCAAAACAACAAAAAGTGCGTCACTGTCCAAGTACTTACGGCCGGCGCTGTAAACATGCCTGAAGGTTCGACGGCGGGTTCTGACACCTCAGGGTGTCCAGGCGCTGGGCTCCCCCCTCCAGCCACCGTCTCCACACTGCCTGTGAGCACTAATAAAAAAATGCTCCAGTCCGCTCAGCACACAGCAGCAGCTCTCAGTGGGGAGGAGAGCAGAGGGATGGAGCCAGTTCAGAGAGGGGGGTGATTAGGAGGCCATGATGGGTCAAGACCAGGGGGGGAATCAGGCCAGGACACTGGGGTAACACCCCTACTCTTCTCCAGAGACACCCCGGGAGTGTTAATGAGCACAGAGAGTCAGGACCTCGGTTTTACCTCTCCCAGCAGCAGCCTCAGCTTTCCTAGGAGTATCCCCTCCAGGTACTGGCCAGATTCACACCTGCAGAGCTCCAGTGGGGGGGGGCTGCCAGCTGGGAGCTGCAGGGTGAAACAGCTGCTGGATTCTGCAGAGCTGGGATGAGTTAACCTGCTCCACAGCGCTGCCCTGCAGGCAGCCTCCTGCACAGTCCTTCACACTAACTTACTGTTGTCACTGCTGGCCCACTGCTCGGTTCCTCTGCAGCCTGGGCTGAGCTCACTGGGGAACAAAACACAGATATCATGAATACAAATGTTAAAATCTGATTTCATCTTCCTTAAAAGCTCCACAGTAGTGCTGGACTGGGAGCACCGGCAGACGACACTGTCCCACGTCTGGACACCGTGTATCAGCAGAGAGGAGTCCAGCGACATCTCCCCCACCTCTCTCTCCACCCACCTCACTCCCAGAGACAAGGCTCCAGGATCACAGACTTCCCAGTGTCGTGTCTCCTGAAGAGCCACACCGAATCCCACTGCGGTCTGGTACAGTCTGTCCTCTGAAAATTCCCCATAATCCCCCTGGAGCAGCAGTTTCTCTCTCCTCCCCTGATCTGTGTGCAGAACGATCACTGTGTCTCCCAGGTGGGGTTACTGGTGCAGAACGATCACTGTGTCTCCCAGGTGGGGTTACTGGTGCAGAATGATCACTGTCTCCCCCAGGTGGGGTTACTGGTGCAGAACGATCACTGGGTCTCCCCGGTGGGGTTACTGGTACAGAACGATCACTGTGTGTCTCCCAGGTGGGGTTACTGGTGCAGAACGATCACTGTGTCTCCCAGGTGGGGTTACTGGTACAGAATGATCACTGGGTCTCCCCGGTGGGGTTACTGGTACAGAACGATCACTGTGTGTCTCCCAGGTGGGGTTACTGGTACAGAACGATCACTGTGTCTCCCAGGTGGGGTTACTGGTGCAGAATGATCACTGTCTCCCCGAGGTGGGGTTACTGGTGCAGAATGATCACTGTGTGTCTCCCAGTGACCAGGGCTCGACTCCTGATCCAAGACTCACCTCCCACAGCGAATCCCAGAGTCCAGGCCAGGACTGGGAGCAGACCGGTCAGGGGTGAGTCCAGGAGATCCACTTCAGACCTCTGCCGGCTCTATTCCTGAAGAGCTCCTGAGCGTCTGGAGAAGCGACGGAGGCGCACACGTCCGGCGTGGCTTCAGGTCGACGTCTCGCAGGGGCACCCAGAGAAAAACACCAACTCGTTCACACCGGCAGGACATTCTGAAACACCCGTCCACAGATGAACACGTGAGCCCAGGCACACAGACCCACACACAATCCTCACCGATCCACTGCCCACAGGAGCACCGAGAGATGCAGCCACTCACAGAGAGTTAGTTCTCCGTACCTCAGCGCGGCAGTGAGTGTGATTCACTGGCCAGAGACGATCGACAGGTGACGCTTCTGGTGCGTTCGTTAGACGCTGGCGAAACGACTGCTTCATTCGTTCCGTTTCCTGCTGTTCATCATCTTTCAATCCACTTCATATGGAACGTTAATATGGGATTTTGCAACTAAAGGGAAATTGTGGTAGAAGACAATTAAAATAACAGAAGGATAACATCTCTGAACGTCACAAACGATATTAATTAATGAATATAAATATATTATACATACTCTAAATACCTGGTAGTGGTAGCTAAGAATAATAAAGCACCCCACAGTACTCCACCTTCATGAACATCTTCTGCATCAAGGTCTTGAACTTTGTAGTTATATGGAAAACCTGACATGCTCGTTCTAACTATATAAACTTTACATACTTTATAAAACGCTACAAGATTTTAACATTTTCTCTGAATTCTCGCTGTCATTATTGTAAAGAAAAGTTTCTAGTAGTTTTCTACGTCAACTTGACGGGCAATATCAATAACGGAATCAGGGAACTAAAGAAACTGTTAGCTGAAAATAAAAAGAGTTTCTGAACTTAATGATGCTAATTTATGCATCTAAATATATCTGTAGAGCTGGTAGTGGTACTGTATGCCCCTTTCTTGCAACCATCTGCGTCGATTTCACTAATTCGTTCACTCGTGGATATTCGGGAAGCATTTTGTCCAATGTTTCAATTCCTGGTCCAAGCACAAGTTTTACTTTTCAGAATGAAAGTAGGGCTGTTTTACAAACCTGAATTACTCAGCTGGATCGACAAAAAAAACACAAAAAAAACCTGAAGCAGGCGCCGCGGCCGAAACGTTGCGTTTTCTTTCTTCTCTTTTCAGCGCAGGAATAAACCTACTGCTAAACAAAAAAATAGTTTATTATTAGGGCTCATCGTGGTTTCTAATGCTTTTTTTTTAGGTTTACATCCACATTAAAACAGTCCACATTTTCTCTTAATACGGATTTCAGTTCCAAGGAGGAGAGGATTTTACTTCAGATGTTCATCATGAGAAGCCGATTTCACACGCACTGGACTGCAGTGGCTTTAAAACCCTGCGCTGTGGTTTCGGCACCTCTGTGGAAGGCACTTCATGCGATCTGCCTGTGGCGCGTTGGGCACGGGTAACTGGGAGGCGCGGTACAACTGGAAACCGTACATGTGCCGCAGACACGCGGTGATCCTGCAGCCCTGAGGTTAAGCGCTCCCGAGAGGTGATGAAGTCACGAAGCAGCTGATTTATCATACAGCTGCGGGCGCAAGTCTGGGCACCCCTGGGGTCCAACTGCAGGGCTCACAGCAGCTCGAAGTGAAAAGACGTCAACACAACCCCTCTGCAGGGTACAGACGTGAACCTGCCGTATTCCTGCACGTTTTAAGGCACGCTTACTGTTTATTTAAATAAAACGGTAAATGTGGCATGAGCAGTAGTGTGGGCACCCGGTCAGTCAGTACTTTGTAACACCTCTTTCGGCAGAAACCACAGTTTACAAACATTTCCTGTAGCCATCTAGGAGTCTTTCTGTTCTTGCTTAAGGAGTTTTCTCCCCACTCTTCCTTGCAGAACTCTTCCAGCTCAGAAACAGCCTCAGGTCTTCTTGCAGGCACGGCGTGTTGGAGATCTCCCCACAGATTTTCAATAACATTCGAGTCTGGGGACTGTGAAGGCCACTCCAGAACCCTCATCTTGCGTTCCTGTGAGAACGTCACGGTTGGTTTTGAGGTATGTTTTGGATCGCGGTCTTGCTGAAATATCCAGACTCTTCTCAGCCTCAATTCCTTCTCTGACTCTGGGACATCAGCTTCCAGGATTTGCTGGGATGGAGTTGAATCCTTTCTTCCTTCCTCCCGAACAGTATTCCCTGCGCCGCTGGCTGCCACACAACGCCAGAGCACAACAGATCCACCCCCATGCTGAACGCTTGGCAAGCTGCTCTCTTCTTCAGATGCTTCACCCGTTTTCCTCCAAGTGAATCTTTCCTGGTTGTAGCTGAAAAGCTCAATTTTTGTTTCATCAGCCCACAGCACTTTGTTCCAGAAGGTTCTGGCTCGTCTCAGTATGGCTCTGCACTGTGAGGAGGTCGTAGGGAAGGTTTCCTGCTGACAGCTCTCCCATGCGGTGAGCAGCGCTGTACTGTGGACCTGTGGACCACTACTCCAGTCCCAGCTCAACCCCTCTGCAGGTGCTCTGCAGGGATCTGTGGGATCTGACCAGTTTACCAGCAGCTCTATCGGAGGTGCTCCTGGGTCTTCCGGATCTTGCCTTGACTTCCAACAGTTTCCCTTAACTCCCAGTTCTGAACGATGTTCCCGACCGTGGACATCCCAAACCAGAAGTATTTAGATACCTCTTCACAGCCACCTTTCGCTCTGTAGGAGTCAATGATCTTCATTTTCCAGTCCTCCGTCAGCTGCTTCGAGGAGCCCGTGGTTGCTGAGAGTCGGCACCACGTCCAGAGAGTCTTTATTCAACTCTTGAATTGTCTTCACCTGGCTTAATTTAGGGCATAAGAATTCAATCAGGTTTTTGAAGACTTAAAAATAAAAATATTCATCAAGTCGAAGGGTGCCCAAACGCTTGCACGTGCCACATTCACGGTTTTAATTTTTTCCCCAATCGGTTAAATTCAACCAATAGTAATTGTACATTAAAATATGCACAAATGTCCCATCTACATTACACCCTCAGTCTCATAAAAACATGATCTGATATGCAGGTGTGAAATACAGCAGGGTTTATGAGTCCTCGTTATTTTAAAACAAGATTTCAGATTTATTTTAAAACTGGTATCTTTTGTAACTTAATACAACAGAGAATATAACTGTGGCTCTGCTGTGTATCGCCCAATATTGTGAGTCGCACACGTGTGCTGCTGGTCGAGTCAGTCTCAGCGAAACAATAGCGTGGGGTTTTAAAGCCATATCAGTGCAGTATGAGTGAAATACATTTATCATGATGAAAAATATAAATCAAACTCTGACTCTCTCTAGAACAGGGGTATCCAAACTGCAGCCCGCCACTGTTACTGAAACAGCCCGCGAGTTCATTCAGAACTATAATCAGATTCGGCCCGATAGTAAGTAAAAAATGCAGCTCCTATTTCTAACACTAGGTGCCGGCATCACGTAAAACCACATCTCGAAACCGATCAGCTACCCCCTCTCCTCCTCTCCACCCTCTTCGAAACGTTAACTCTGCACAGTGACGCTGGCAAGCTTTTCGAACTGGCAGGACGAAGGAACCAGGAGAAGCTGACGGCGAGGGCAGGAGATGCCAGCCACGCTGGCCAGGCGAATCGTTTCTCCCCGAGTCCAGAGACAAGGGTGTCTGCGATGTGCTCCGAATCTCCACTGACAACACTGACAAACCTGACTTCAGCCCAAGGCACAGCGTCACTGCTCCCACTCCCAGAGACATCACTAGTGAGGAAAATCAGTCAAACCTTACAGGTATATTCAAATGAGATGATATCATGATTTATATAGGTCATTCCAAGCTTACAGTACACAATGCTTAAAACTCACCTATCAGGCTAGTCCCCTCATTGAAAAGGCAATGTGGTTATTGAAATGCGCTTATATCTGGTATTATTTGTTTGTTTTTATTATTAGAGGTAGCCTGTGGCCACCCGCTCCATCTGCCCCCCCCAATAAACAAAAGCTTGGACACCCCTGCTCTAGAAAGAAGCCGCACAAACGTTACTTCCTACAGCACATCGTCTGTGCAATTCAAGGTGATCCAGGTACATTATCCTCACGAGACGGCACACGATCTTTAAAATGGCATGCATTTGCTTCACAGTGCGCGCCGTGTAGTTTTAAAATCAACGAACCAAATACACGAACAAGGACTCCGATTCCTGACGTACCACACAACCGGATCACATGAATATCCGCAGACACGCAGAAACAACGCTGTAGGGTTTGAAAGCCACTACAGTACGGTGTGCGTGAACATATTAATGTGTTTTCATCATCAAAATCTCAATTTCCTCACTACTTGCTGCTGAAATCAGCGTGAACACAAAACATGGATAATCCTCATACCGGATACATCGCCAGCTATAAAACTATTTTCTTATATATATATCCGGCGAAGTCATTTTGTTTTGTGAACCAAAAATGTCTTTTTAAATCCGTAACATACCGTCATGCCCGACAGGAAGGTAACGAACGTCAAGAGAGTAAACAAACTCAATTCTATAATGGGAAGGACACTGTCCCTGCGGAGCCGAGCACTGACCGGGATGAGAAGCCAGGTGTTCCCGGGTGCAGCCCAGATGCTTTCACTGCGCCACCTGGTGGTTTTCTACGGTAGTGCAGTCCTGCAACAGAATATTAAAAAAACACATTGGAGCGCGCCATGTACATATTATACAGTATTATTATATTATTATACATATTATGCATGTAGAATACTGCATTACCCGTCGTGCATTCTGAACACCTGGGTCTGAACGGTCACGGCTGGCTCGACTCCTGATCCAAGACTCACCTCCCACAGCGAATCCCGGAGTCCAGGCCAGGACTGGGAGCAGACCGGTCAGGGGTGAGTCCAGGAGATCCACTTCAGACCACTGCCGGCTCTCTTCCTGAAGAGCTCCTGAGCGTCTGGAGAAGTGACGGAGGCGCACACGTCCGGCGTGGCTTCAGGTCGATGTCTCGCGGGGGCACTGGTCCACCAAAAAAACACCCCTGTGAGGAAAGAGCCAGCTGGACACAAAGCAGGAAATTCTGTTCAAGTACAGTGTGGAGGGGGAGCTGGAGCCTATCCCAGCAATCAAAGTGGGTTCACCCTGGACAGGACACCAGTCCATCACAGGACACTCACACACCCTGGACAGGACACCAGTCCATCACAGGACACTCACACACCCTGGACAGGACACCAGTCCATCACAGGACACTCACACACACACCGTGGACAGCACACCAGTCCATCACAGGACAAAGAAAGACACACACACCCTAGACAAGACACCAGTCCATCACAGGACACACACAGTCACACGATGGCCAGTTTTCCCAGAAGCCAGTTCATCCACAAGTGGGAGACCAGCGAGGGACAGCCAGTGAAGCAGAGACTCACCTGGTCTACACTCACCTGCCTGGTACCTCGTGCCCTTCAGTGCTGATGGGGTACCCAGTCCCCTCCTGTGCTGACCAGTCAAGCACACCCCCCCGTCCTCTAACTGCAGGTCTGGGGGGCCCTCTCCGGCCCTGGCTGCCTGGTCCTGTTCCCTAACATGGGGGGCAGCTCCCACATTCCCATTCCCTGCCCACCTGTCCCGGAGCTTCCCGGATGACCCACAGGAACCGTGTCCATTGGAAATTTAAAAAAAACTGAACAATGACTTTTTCTGTGATTTCAGTTCAGACTGACTGCACGATGGGATATTCTCAGTCATTAGTAACTCTCGAGTTAGTGACCAAGCAAACAAAAAGGTGAGAGATCGGATCTGTTTTGGCGGGTCTGGGCCCTCCCTCCAGTCTCCATCTCCACGCTGCCGGTGAGCAACACTGCATCTCATTTTCATAAACAAATTAATAATCTTTACACTTATATAGCACCTTGCTGGACCCTCCACTCAGAGCTCTTCACAGGTCAAAGCTACGCAGACTCCAGCACAACGATCCCTATGCGTCTCCCAGGTGGGGCCGCTGGTGCAGAACGATCACCGTGCGCCTCCCAGGTGGGGTTACTGCTGCAGAATGATCACTGTGCGCCTCCCAGGTGGGGTTACTGCTGCAGAATCATCACTGTGCGACTCCCAGGTGGGGTGACTGCTGCAGAATCATCACTGTGCGCCTCCCAGGTGGGGTTACTGCTGCAGAATGATCACCGTGCGCCTCCCAGGTGGGGTTACTGCTGCAGAACAATGACTCTCTCTCTCCCAGGTGGGGTTACTGCTGCAGAATGATCACCGTGCGCCTCCCAGGTGGGGTTACTGCTGCAGAACAATGACTCTCTCTCTCCCAGGTTGGGTTACTGGTGCAGGATGATCACTGTGTGTCTCCCAGGTGGGGCTGCTGGTGCAGAACAATGACTCTCTCTCTCCCAGGTTGGGTTACTGGTGCAGGATGATCACTGTGTCTCCCAGGTGGGGCTGCTGGTGCAGAACAATGACTCTCTCTCTCCCAGGTTGGGTTACTGGTGCAGGATGATCACTGTGTGTCTCCCAGGTGGGGTTACTGCTGCAGAACAATGACTCTCTCTCTCTCCCAGGTTGGGTTACTGGTGCAGGATGATCACTGTGTGTCTCCCAGGTGGGGTTACTGCTGCAGAACAATGACTCTCTCTCTCTCCCAGGTTGGGTTACTGGTGCAGGATGATCACTGTGTGTCTCCCAGGTGGGGCTGCTGGTGCAGAACAATGACTCTCTCTCTCCCAGGTTGGGTTACTGGTGCAGGATGATCACTGTGTCTCCCAGGTGGGGCTGCTGGTGCAGAACAATGACTCTTCTCTCTCCCAGGTTGGGTTACTGGTGCAGGATGATCACTGTGTGTCTCCCAGGTGGGGCTGCTGGTGCAGAACAATGACTCTCTCTCTCCCAGGTTGGGTTACTGGTGCAGGATGATCACTGTGTCTCCCAGGTGGGGCTGCTGGTGCAGAACAATGACTCTTCTCTCTCCCAGGTTGGGTTACTGGTGCAGGATGATCACTGTGTGTCTCCCAGGT
This sequence comes from Atractosteus spatula, assembly GCF_055471065.1. Lineage (NCBI taxonomy): Eukaryota > Metazoa > Chordata > Actinopteri > Semionotiformes > Lepisosteidae > Atractosteus > Atractosteus spatula. The sequence goes on from NW_028296612.1 coordinate 2,627,321, forward strand.
GGGGCTGCTGGTGCAGAACAATGACTCTCTCTCTCCCAGGTGGGGTTACTGGTGCAGACTGATCGCTGTGTGTCTCCCAGGTGGCTTTGAGATTCTCAATAGAGGCTCTGGCTCAACTTACGCCAAGAAGGGAGAAACAGACCCTGACTCTACCCCCCCCCCACATCACCCAGCTACAGGGACCAGGGCTCGACTCCTGATCCAAGACTCACCTCCCACTGCGAATCCCAGAGTCCAGGCCAGGACTGGGAGCAGACCGGTCAGGGGCGAGTCCAGGAGATCCACTTCAGACCTCTCCCGGCTCTCTTCCTGAAGAGCTCCTGAGCGTCTGGAGAAGCGACAGAGGCGCACAATTCCAGCGTGGCTTCAAACCGAAGTACCGGTGACACAGCAGAGACAAAAAAACAAATCACAACACCGGAGGTGGAACTCCGCTGGTCCCCGGAGGGGGGCGGCAGAGAAGGGAGAAACCCGGATCAGGTCCAGGTGAGGAGGCAGTGGAGAAAGGCATCACCTGCAGCCGGTGCTCCTGAGCTGGCAGGCACATCGGCAGCTCCCAGCAGCGTCCAGGCCTCCGAGCCCCAACCTCCACAACAGCAAGAGAAAGAGGACAGGAAAACCCAGCTTTTACCTTCTTCCAGCAAAAAAAGATCCTTACTCAGCTCATCATCTGACTCACTGAGATCACTATTACTAGGAGATACCGACTGCTTTAGTGTCCAACCAATACAGACCATGACTGTGAATTCACACACAGCCCCGCACCGACAAGCACAGCTCCGCACCGGCGCACACAGACCCCCACCGATCACTGTGTGCCTTCAGCCCTCGCGGCCTGTTCCCAGCTGGTCAACACGCCGCCGGACCTGGGCAGCGTCTTCTCCCGCGAGGAGGCGGTGTCACTGGCTCCAGCTCCGACTCTGCCGGGAGAGCGGCGGCGGCCAGGGACCACAAAGCCGTTTCCTGGGGACGCTCCCGTCCCCGCACGACCCCGCTGGCCCGCCCACTCCGGAGCGAATCCACTGGCCCGGGGATCGAGTCGAACGCCCCTCCCCCGATCCGGACGGCGCCGAGCCTCCGTGGGAAGTCCCGGGAAGGAGGGTGCGGAGCCAGTTCACAGCTCCCCGGCCTCTCCGGAGTCCTCCTCTATCCCAGGGTGCTGTGCCCCCTCCTCCAGCCAAGGCGCTGGGCGTGCAGGTGGCGTCGGGAGGGCCACGAGGGCGGCGTGGTGGGTCTCAGCGCCTCTGCCGCTACGCGCCCGTCTGTCCCCGCTGGCGACGACCGCGGCTCTTTCCTGGTGCCGGTCTCCCTCGGGATCTTCCACGCCGCGCCCCTGAACACGGCGAGTAGTTCTGCCGGCGATTCGGAGAGACGGACCACCCCTGCGATCCCGGGTCCCGAGTATCTGACCTCTTCAAACATCTGTGAGGTCCATCACGCGGCTTCAAACGCTCACATACTCAACAGCTGATTTTAACGTGTCTTTTTAGGGCAGAAACATCAGCAGACAGTACTGAAATTAATATAAAAGAGTCCTTTCTAAGTGCGATTTACACACTTCAAAACATATCGTCCTTTTTCGTGAGGCGTTCCCATTATTCTGTCCGTCCCCGGTGCCCCGTGCAGCGACCAGCCCCTACAGTCATCGTCCAATGCAGCAGTTCCTCAGGACAGGGGCCGAGACAGCGAGCATGCAGTAAAATACAGAACGAGCCGTCACACCAACCAGTGTCGAGACTGACCTTTCCAGTGAACGACTCGTGAGGGGAATGACCAGCTTGACCGTGACTGTGAAAATCAAGTACAGTGAACATTCATACACCGAGTCCTCGGGACGGAGACTGACACAGTGGACATTCAATAAAATAATTGACAAGCAGTGACACCAAGTACTGTAGCGAATGTCCTGTCCAGTGAATGTCCCATAAAGAGAATGACTGCTTTAGCAATTAACCGTGACTGTGAAAATCAAGTTCAGTGAACATTCATACAGCGGGTCTTCAGGACAGAGACGGACTAACCATTACAGTGAACATTCATACAGTCGGTCTTCAGGACAGAGACGGACTAACCATTACAGTGAACATTCATACAGCAGGTCTTCAGGACAGAGACGGACTAACCATTACAGTGAACATTCATACAGCGGGTCTTCAGGACAGAGACGGACTAACCATTACAGTGAACATTCATACAGCGGGTCTTCAGGACAGAGACAGACTAACCATTACAGTGAACATTCATACAGCGGGTCTTCAGGACAGAGACAGACTAACCATTACAGTGAACACCGAGTACAGTGAACACGCAATAACATCATCACTCAGGAAAGAAACCAACATCCAACGACATCCAAAAAGCGGCTGGTTTTGTAACTGACAATTAAAATGAATCTCCAGTACAGTTAATATTCAATTCACAAATGATTCAGGACAGAGCGAGTCTGAAGTGGTGACCAGCAATGAGGGTGACTCCCAGTACAGGGACGATCTAATACAATAATTATTTGGGAAAACCACTGGTTTGGAACTTACAAGATCACAGTGACTATCCAATACAATAATCAATCAAAAAGATTGTAGTGTATACCCAATACAGTGAACACCCAGTGTGGTGACTATTCCATAAAATAATTAACAAGAAATATCAGATATTCCCCAAGGATATCAGAGAGTCACCTTCTGTAGACTCCTTCAACTCCAGAGTCCAAACCCTCTTCTTCAGAAGAGCCTTTCCTGAACTGGTTCTGTTCTTCACCCCTCTGCTGCTCTTAGTACCACCACCCTGGTCTCCTCTGTGTGCTGTCATTGTGTTTTATCTGGTGTATTCTTCTTATTTATTGTTATTGTCATCCTGTAAAGCGCTTTGAGAAGCCACCTTTAAAGGCGCTATATAAAATAGTTTATTATTATTACTATTAAATAACTATTGAAGTGACTTACCTTTCCAGTGAACGTCTCACAAAGAGAATGACTGGTTTCGTCATTAACCACGACAGTGAATATCAAGGACAGTAAATATCCAACACAAACATTTTTCAGGACAGAGAGTGGCCGATGTAGCAACTAGCACAGTACAGTGAATATCCAAAACAATAATTATTTTGGGGAAAAATGCCTGTTTAGTGACTAACGATTATGGTGACAACCCAGTACAGAGTTTGACTGGTTGAGTGAAAAACACAGAATGAACATCCTTCACGATAAACATCCAAATCGGTCATTATTCAGGAAAGACACCCGACTGGTTCAGCGACTCAACATGACTGTGATCACCCAATACTACTGCTACCGACGAGAGCTAATGTGGAAAAGTACCGTTCGCTTTACTGACTAGCCCAGTACTGAAACAACACGACACTCACTCGGAGAGAAACCGTTCCGCCCTCCGCTCGCGGTCTGGGGACGCCGAAGGTCACCTGGTCGCCAGCACGAGGCGACACATCCCGTTCCTTCACGTCCGGCTGGGCAGGTCGGCTGAAGAAGACTCGGCAGCACCGCGCTCCTCTTCCTCACAGCTCTGTGCCAAAATGTTGTCGTCGGGTATGAGTGCCAGTTATTTCACTAACATTCTGTTTTCTCCTCCCCCGACGGAGGAAGATCGTGAGGCAACCGTTAGAAACTTTGATATTGATGCTTTTTGTCACGGTAACCCATGTAATTAATTTGTAGTAAACTGTCTAAGTTGTCAACGGTATTTTGACATCTCACCTGGTCTGTCCCAGGGCAAACATTATGACACTATGAGGAAAATGACAACAGCACTCCAGGACTGCACTGACACTGTGCCGACACGGGTGACAGACACACAGTGACAACAGAGAAGACGACACAGGATCTCCATTGCTGAACACCAACAGGCGAGACACACAGACCTGGTGCACGACAAACACGGGTGCGCAGAAGAGGGCGCGGTGCCATCTGCATAGCAAAATAAAAAAAAACACACAAATACTCTCCGACACCTGGAAGAGGAGAGAAAGTCACAGACACCTGCAGTTTTAATGAGAAACAAACTTATTTTGCACGTCTAGGACTGTGTCTGTCTGTGTGCGTATGTAGGGGGTAACTGCCTGTGTTTCTCAGTGTGCATCTCTTACCCCTCCTGAGTGGCACTCTGTTGACTCACACAGCGCCCCCCGGTGGTGACTGGATGTAACCTCCACTCGCCTACAGCACCACCGCCTCCTCCGATTGCCCTGCGTCAGAGTGTAGGGTGGTCTCGCCCTCCCTGGGGGGGGGGGTGACCTGCCCTCTCCGAGGTCCTGCGGCCGCCTCTTAGAGACTCACAATGGGGGAGCTGAGCTCATCGCCAGCTGGGCCTCTGGGGCAGCTCTGGACCTGCTGAGAGAGGGGGAGAGAAACACCAGGACGGGCCGCACACAGACACAGCTCTTCCGATGGTCTCAGCAAAGGGTCCCTGATATAAATACGCTTTCGGTTAAATCGCCAGTGTCTGGAGAAGCTTAATAAGCCGTACCACAGAGAACTGAATAAACCCAAGCTGCAGCACAGAGCACCGCAGAGCAGCCACTGCCTGTCCTCTGAGTGAAAGAGACCGAGATCGCAAACCACAACTACAACTCAGTCACCACTGCAGTAAGAAGCAAAGCAGGTTTATTCATCAGTGTGTGGAGTTACAAAGAGAAAACTCTGACTTCAGACAATACCCGACGCTCAGGTGTAAGATACTGAGTGTTTAAAACGTGTCTCTGTTCCCAGATCACAAATTACAAGTCTCGCCGTCTTGTCTGTAAACAGGAAGTTTAAACTACTGCCATGAAAGGTCACCTCTGAGTAATAAACAATCACAGTGATGACAAAGAATCACTCACTAACAACCTAAGACCACTGCAAAATATTATATGAAATAAAGTTCCAAGTCCGTCCACCAAAACAGTTCCAATGAACTGAATCTGTGAGATTCAATCTGTGAGATGAGAACAGAGCCTGCAGAGCCACTCGGGCAGAGACGGAGACTTCACTGAGCAGTTACCAGCCTCGTTAATTACTCAGAAACATACAGTATCTGAACTGATCTCTGTAGCTGGGGTAGGGGGGGGCTGAGCTCTGTAGCTGGGGTAGAGCTCCAGAGCAGGAGGGATCTGTGTCAGATGTGTTTTCTATGGGCTTCACAGACACACCCTTGTCCGAGCTGTGAGCTGGGGCCACGTGATCACTCTCCATTTCCATACCGGCTGTATCAGCGAGGCAGAGAGCGATAACAGCGCAGGCAGACAGACAGACAGAGAGCTCGTCTCCCACCCAGCCAGGTGCCGAGACAGAGGGACACCCCAAGGAGCAGAGGTAAGTGTGGGAGAGCAGCATCCCAGGGCCCTGCACTCACCCCTGAGGGGCAATTAAAACACAGGGAGAGCACCAGTTAATACAGTGTGAGCACACCCATTAATACAGGGAGAGCACCAGTTAATACAGCATACAGTGAGCACACCAATAAACACAGGGAGAGCACCAGTTAATACAGAGATCTAATGTGTTTAAATGTGACTGTTTGAACCCTGTGCTCCTGGTGGGGCTCTGGAAGAGTCTGGGGCGCAGGACCGGGGGCGATGACAGACTCAGTGACTCTGTGTTTAAACCCTGTGCTCCTGGTGGGGCTCTGGAAGGGTCTGGGGCGCAGGACCGGGGGCGATGACAGACACAGTGACTCTGTGTTTGAACCCTGTGCTCCTGGGGGGGCTCTGGCCTGTGTCAGGCTCTCCTCTCACCTGACGGAGTCTCCCCCTCGCGCAGGAGTCTGAAGGGGAGGGGTTCATGACACAATAGGTCTCAGTGTCCTGCTCCCGCTTTGTTTAGAACAGGATCCCCAGCGGACACCTGATAAACTGTCCTCATTTGCCTAGTTAATAAGTAGCTGGTATTTTATTCTAACTGGTATCAGGAACACAGGGCAGAGGGAGAGAGACAGGTAGAGAGGGAGAGAGAGGAGAGGAGAGAAAGGGACAGGGTCACGTACAGAGAGGAGAGAAAGAGAGACGGGTACAGAGAGAGAGGGGAGAAGGAGAGATAGAGGGGAGAAGGAGAGACAGTGAGAGACAAGTACAGAGTGAATGAGAGGAAAGAGAGAGGGAGAGAGACAGCTGTCCCTTCTGCTGCTGCTCCTGATGTCTGTCTGACACGCTGACCGACGGCGCACTCAGCTGATCACCTGACTGACTTCCTGTCCGGCTCCCAGCTCTGCTGTCTGAGGGGCTGGCCAGCGGACTGACCCCGGGAACCGACCCCACTGCCTGTCCAGGGAAGGGCTTGGACACGCGCTGCCTGACCTCCCAGCGGCGCCGCGGAGATGGAGAGGGAGGGGCTGGCCTGTCTGCTGCTGGCCGTGGCCGGTGAGTGACCTCTGACCTCTGTCTCAATCTCGTTCCAGCACTCGGCTCCTGGACACGACAGGCAAGGCTACAGGTGACTCCCTGGGCCCCAGTTTCTCTGGAAAAGAGGGAGAGGAGGAGGGAGGGGAGCTCTGTCTCCTGTGTCTCTGTACAGACCCCCTCCCCAGCGATATCCTTCCTCTCTCAGGAGACCGGGGTCGCGGGGAGTAGCCTGAGGTTATTAACTACTTTCTAAAGCACAGGCTCCGAGCACGAGCTGCTGCTGCTCGTCAGAACTCCGCCTGCTTGGTTTTCTGTTCCCAGTGCTCTATCCTCCTGGATCCGGCCTCATCAGGAAGTTCTACTTTGTGGACTCACCCCTGAACTGGACCGACGCTCAGAGACACTGCAGAGACACCTACACTGACCTGGCCTCCATCAGCAGCACAGCAGAAATGGACACAGTCCTCAACACCACTAACCTGCCCAGTGGCCCAGCCTGGATAGGCCTGTACCGAGACTGCAGAGAGAGCTGGCGGTGGTCTGGCGGAGAGGTCGTGACCTTCACCCACTGGAGGAGTCAGCTCCCCTGCGCTGTTCTCAACGCAGCGGGACTCTGGGAGGCGAGAGACTGCAGCGAGGAGAACTTCTTCATATGTGAGAGTCAAGGTGAGATGACACTCAATCTGAGAGTGAGAGCTCAGTTTAACTTTAGACAGGAATGAACAGGAAACAGGAAACGGTGGTGTGCAAAGCACTATGGGATTTGTAGTCTCACAGCTGTACACACCGTCCCTGCACACAGGGCTCAACCTGAGAGTAAGCTGTTGTTAAAAGGAGACCTGCAGTCCCAATTTATCAGACTGGTTATAAAATGCATTGATGGTGATGCTCTGCATGCAGAGTTGACTAACAAAAAAGTAGTAGTTGTGGGTCAAAACCGTCTAGAAGTGGAGAGCAGTGTTTTCTACTGGATTAGAAGAGCTGTGCTCACAGGCCTGCTTGTGTACAGAGTCACAGGGCCGCAGCACCTCCCCGGAAGATTTGTGGCCTCGTTCTGAATCACAGAACACGTCTCTGCGCAGACCTGGAAATTTCACCCATTCTGTGACATAAATGGGAGGTTTTCAAGTTACTGTGTACATTTTACTTTTATTGTGGTCTGAAATGCACTTGTCGGTGCTGATTCTAACAACGGAATTTGAAAATAGTGGCACAGTTCCCCTTTAAGTTTAGACTGCTGTGCAGAGCATTGTGGGACTTGTAGTCTTAAAACACTTTTGCTGTCACTAAAGCCAAGGGAAGGAGCACCTTACCTGAGGTACTACAGTTTCACACCTGATCTTTGTCTTCACAGGAGGGCCCCAGCAGTACAGGCTGATCAGGGAAAACAAGACCTTCGCTGCAGCCCAGAGACACTGCAGAGAGAGCTGCCCCGACCTGCCCCGGGTGGACAGTGTGGGAGAGTCTGAACAGATCCGGACGACGGCACAGGGACACGCTGTCTGGATCGCGCTGCTCCAGGACGGCTGGGAGTGGTCTGACGGGAGGCGCTCTGGGTTTCGCAACTGGAGTCCTGGGCAGCCCAACGGAGGAGGAGCCCTGTACACGGAGATCTATTTAAAAGATGGTGTACATAATAATAATAAAAGAGGTGGCTGGAACGACGCAACTCAAGTCCAAGGCAGGCCCTTCTTCTGCTACAATGGTGAGTCCAGCCCTGACAGAGTGTCCCAGAGCCCCAGGCAGCAGCTCAGGGGGCTGAGTTTGTCTCAGGAGAATCCAGCTTGAGAGAACAGCAGCAGAGAGCTGTATCTCCCTCGTCTGCCCTCGGTCTCCCAGCAGCAGCACAGAACTACATCAAGAGCCAATAATGAATTTAGAGACAGAACATCAAGTAAACGACAATTTCAGAATGTACAGAAATCTTATTTCTATATGTATTTTATTCACAGCTACAAACTCCTCTGACCAGTACCACTTCATACGCTATAAACTGACATGGCTTCAAGCTCAGGAATACTGCCGGCACAATCACAGAGACCTGGTCACTGTGTTCACTGAGGAGCAGCAGAATAAACTTCTCAGCCTCACAAACACTGGTGATGTAGGAGGAGCCTGGATTGGTCTGTATAACAGCACACAGAGTGACCCGGGGTCTGGGGGAGCTGCAGGGAGCCCCTACACTCAAACCCAGGGGCGCGTCTGTGTGCTGATGGACTCTGAGGGAGGATGGGAAGAGAGAGACTGTGAGGAGAGGAACTACTTCATGTGTCTCAACAAGACAGGTAAGAGGACAGTCCATCACTCCAGATCTGACTGACGTCTCTCTGCTCTGAATCAGAGACACACCTCACCACTGTCACTCGACACAGGTAAGAGGACAGTCCATCACTCCAGTATCTGACTGACGTCTCTCTGCTCTGAATCAGAGACACACCTCACCACTGTCACTCGACACAGGTAAGAGGACAGTCCATCACACCAGTGTCTCACTGACATTTTGACTCACTGATACATTGTCTTGTCTGCTCAGAGCGCAGTAACGTCACCCTGATTGAACTCAACCAGACCTGGACTGAAGCCCAGAGTCTCTGCAGACAGAATCACACAGAGCTGGTCAGTGTGAGGAACCAGAGTGAGAATGAGGAGGTTCGGAGGTCAGCGCAGGGTCACAGGGTGTGGATCGGCCTGTACAATGAGCCCTGGAAGTGGTCAGACCAGGGGGCGTCCAGCTTCAGGAACTGGGCAGGAGGGCAGCCTGGGTCAGCAGGTGGACAGAGATGTGCGCAGGTGGACCTGCAGGGCAGCCCGAGAGGCAGATGGACAGAGACAAACTGCAGTGAAATCAGCCCCTTCTTCTGTCACTGGGGTGAGGACGGCTCTGTTTTCCACTTGGGTTCGTGTCCTGAAGGGGCGTCTGGAGACCCTACAGAGACACAGATTCAGCTTTAATTTGTGTCTCTCTCTTCCAGACAGCAGAGAGCTCGTCCTGGTGAGAGAGAAGAAGTCCTGGGCTGAGGCCCTGGATCACTGTCAGACTCACCACACTGGCCTGGCGGATATCCAGTCACACCAGGAGCAGAGCTACGCTGCTGAAGAGGCCCAGTCTGCTGAGTCCACTCTGGTCTGGCTGGGCCTACGACGGAACCGAGTCTCAGGGTCCTGGTTCTGGGCGAACGAGGCTCCCGTGGTCTATCAAAATTGGGGCGCAGGGGGAGCCCCTGGCCGGCCTGCTTCCAGCCCCTGTGGAGCCCTGAACAGAGACAGAGGGGGCAGCTGGACCAAACGCAGCTGTAAGGAGCAGCTGAGCTTCCTCTGCTCCAGAGGTACTGAGGGCGACTCCCTGTTCTGCACGTGTTTGACCAGCAGGTGGGGACAGCAGAGCCGTCTGCTCTCAGACCAGGCCTCTCGGCTGACCGCTGAGCGAGGAGAGATCTGCGCTCGATCTCACACTCCAGTGTAGAACCAGGAGACTGTCGGCCTTGTTGGTGACCCCACACCCCCCGACCGCAGGCCGGCCCCCCTCCTCTCCCCCTCTCACACCTGCATCAGGGGTGAACCAGTGGGCATAGCTGGTAAACACCAGTGTTGAGGGACCGCTCTGGACTGCAAGTCAAATGTGGAGGCAAACGTTGATTCAATTTTCAAACTGGGACAACAGCGCTCATTCTCTGTCTCCCTCTCTCTCGGGTGTCTCTCTGTCCTGCGACGCCTGTCGCCTCAGATCCACAGAGGAGGAAGGGGGAGAGGACCATCCTGAGGCTGAAGATCGCCGGGAGCAGACAGCAGATTCAGAACAACGCCAAGAAGAAATACAAACTCCTGGAGCAGGTAGGCGGGAGCTCCTTCTGGGAGCTGAGTGTGTCTGGTGTGTGACGAGCCGGACTGTTCCAGATGTCGACAGGTGGGCTATAAAGGGAAACTTCCTGTCCCTGATCCTCAGGGATTCAGATGTAGGGGCTCAGCAGGAGAGACGGAGCAGATCTGCTCTGCGACATGATGTTTCACAGCTCGAGCCCGTTGTTTGAATCCAGGGGTGTTAGCGCTGTGTCTGAGGCGCACGCTGGCACTGTGCGAGGTGTCCTACAGTGCCGCAGGCCTGAGTGTTGAGTCATTGCACACAGTTGTAAGCACACAGCTCAGTCGGTCTGTGTCTGCAGATGGAGGACCTGCTGGCCCAGCGAGGTCTCCTGGGGAACCACACCCTGCGCTGGAGAGAGCAGCCGGACGGACGGGTTTTCTGCCCGGCAGAAGAGGGAGGAGGAGGTGAGTCTGAGACCTGCTGTCTGAGACAGGATACACCATTGGGTGTGATTGAGCCGAACAGTAGTAGATTAAGCATTGAGAGAGAGAGAGAGAGAGAGAGAGAGAGAGAGAGAGAGAGAGAGAGAGAGAGAGAGAGAGAGAGAGAGAGAGAGAGAGAGAGAGAGAGAGAGAGAGAGAGAGAGAGAGAGAGAGAGAGAGAGAGAGAGAGAGAGAGAGAGAGAGAGAGAGAGAGAGAGAGAGATCCAGCTCTGGCAGTCCAGTGCGTGTGTGATGTCCAGCTCTGTCTCTGGTCTCAGTATCTTACTTTGCTGTCGTGTGTTTTGTCCACAGTCCAGTGTGTGTCCAGTTTAGACTCGGAGCCAGTCTGACAGCAGAGTGTCCAGTCCAGGCAGTGTGGGACTGCTCAGAGACTCTGGCCTTCTTCACACAACTCTTTCACCTGGATTATTCACATTTATTATGCAGCATGTAGAAAGACTGTAGCACTTCAGCAGCACTAACATGTCATTATACCAACTTCGATAGAAATGGGGTTAAAGCTCCTCGCTTTCTTTACTACACAAGCAGTTCTGTAAGGTCCAGAATTCACTGTTTAAAAACACGACACATTGTGATTCAAGTTTTCTTCTTTCTAATAAAACCATCTGCCAATCAGAGAAGGACTGAGCACGAGTTATGTTCTGAATCGTTTTCAAATTCCCCCAACCTACCATACAAATGGCACATTTCTAGTCAAACGATTGCTATGTATTATATAAAGGTATATATTATTACGGCATTTTATAACTGTTTAACTATGTAATTTATGCATTTTTCCATGCTCCTCTTAACGTACAGCACCCCAAATAAATACACAGAAATGACCAGAAGCACAGACTACACTGGTAGAGAAGTTAAAAAAGAACTTATTTCCATCTAAACCGTGTTGGATTTCCCTGCAGGGTGACACACCTGCTAGTTATGAATAATTGTATACCAGTGAGTTAAAGAATGGATATATGGCTTGCCTGCCTGGTTTTAATATATATTTTAAGTAGCTCAGGCAGTGATTTCCCTGTAGTTATTGCAAAGGCATTATATGCAGGAGCCTCTACTGAATACATTTATTATAATGCATTGAAACTTTGGGGAAAAAACTTTTAAAAACTTACATACAAGTAAAGAATTACTAGTAACCACACAAAATAGATTCTTCTTAGGAAAGATATGCACGATGTCTCTATATCAGATTCATTATTTGTCCTTTATTGCACAATTCTTTCTTGTCCTTCATATTTGACCTCTCTGGGGGACAGAGGGTGATCAGATGGGTGAAATATTTTCTCAGTTAAGGTTCCTGAATCGTTTTCTGCACGTTTCTTGCTTAACGTCACAAGTTACAGGTTGTCACACAAGTATAGGTCTATCCATTAAGAACAGCCTTACTTGTAGGTTAAACGGGAATAAACTTAATACTGCGAGGCTAAAAATAAACTGAATATTTAATTCATTTTCAACTGAATACATTTTAAAATGAACACAATTCTAAAACCTTTGTAACCGTTATACAAACAAACCAGACTACACGAGAAAAAGGGACTAAAATTGATCGTTTTAGTCAACTTAAAGACTCATTAAAAGGTTAAAATTGAGTGGATTATATTTAAAAGTCAGTAAAACACATTGTAGTCGACTATGACTAAGGCAAAATCTTGTAACTTAATACTTTTAATAATGAATAATGATTAATAATTAACGACTTGAAGCGAGCATTTCCTCAGTTACTTTCAGCAGAAGTTGTTCAGTAGAGCACATTTACGATAAGTTAAGAGGATGATTTCTAACAGTTTTACTTGTATTCGTATTAATGGGGGTTTCCAACGGTCGTGTTAGAGACTTGGACGCCGTGAACCCGACGCAAGCATCTTCTTTCAAGACCAACTCACCGGAGGGGGACGTGACTTTCCGTGAAGTTAGTTTTCGCTCACGCAGGGAATGGTTTCCGACACTGTTTAACGCTAATTATTATTTTAATTGACCGGTTTTGACAAAAAAAAAAACGCCGATGCCGCGAACCTGACGAGAGCGTTTTCTCAGCTCCTTTCCGCACAGGGGCAAAATGTCGTCCACTAGAGCACGTTTCCGCACACCGAGGGAATGATTTCCAACCCTTTCCATCGATAGTTATTATAACAGTTATAATAATTCTTATTTTAATGGACGGGTTCTGGCGGAGACGCCGACGCCGCGCACCTGTCGCGAGCGCTCTCTCGAGCTTCCTCCCACACGCGCAGTAACGGTCGCGTCTAACGGCACCATAGTCACGAGCGGCAAACTCTCGCCAAGCAGAAATAAATCACTTTTCTCTTTCTGAAATCGCTTTGTCGTCTCTAAACTCTGCCGTTTTACTCTACCGACACACTCCGCCTTACCCGAGTCCGCCGCCGTCGCCGCGCTCACTCGCTCCTGCGGGTCGAGGGGGTGGAAGAGGAGGAAGGAGGGGCGACAACCGGAAGTCCCGCCATCTTGCGCGCCTGTGCGCCGCCCGGAGTTTCCGGGGGAAGTGACGTCACACGGGCGGCCGCAAGAGGGGGAGGAGTTCTCCACAACAGCGACGCGTGTCCGGACAGTACGAGCTCCGCGGCTTCGTCACGTAAACTCATCGCTCATATCTTCTAGGGCGCTGTGGGTCGGCGCAAACCTTTTCCTAGTGTGCATCTAGGGGCCACCGTGCCCCCTGTCTCATCCAGCGCTGTGGTCATTCCAGCTTCAAGGTGATAATAAACACACATTGTCCATCTTCATCCTCATCCCAAAACTGGATCGTTATTTTATGTCCTCCCACTTACGCGCAGGAGAGCGCTGTGTTTATTCCTCGGGGGCTCTGGGGTTTTGTGTCTCAGCCCAGATACACCCCGTGCGACACTTCAGCGCCAAAAAACAGGGTCACAGAAATGACGGGGGAATCGCTCTCCTCAGGAAGAGCACACAATGAGAGTGAGCTCACCTTGGAGGGAATCTGGACTCCGACACAGTAAAGCAATAAGAAAACACCAGGGAGGGGATCACACACCTCTCTGCATCAGTGGGACTGCAGTGGAGAGGGTCAGCAGCTTTAAGTTCCTGGGGGTTAACATCTCAGAGGACTTCACCTGGACCCACCACACCAACACCGTGGTCAGGACAGCACGGCAGCGCCTGTTCTCTCTCCGCGGGCTAAAGAGGTCCGGCATGCCGTCACGCATCCAGGCCAGCTTCTGCGGGTGGGCTATTGAGAGCATCCCGACTGGCTGCATCCCTGCCTGGCGTGGGAGCTGCTCCGCCCGGGGTCGCAGAGTCCTGCAGGGGGGGGTGAGGTCAGCGCAGCTCATCGCCGGCTGTGAGCTACCCAGGCACCCAGGAGATCGACTCAGCGAGATGTCTGAGGAAGGCCAGGCCCATCCTCCAGGACCCCAGTCATCCCAGTCACAGACTGGTTTCCCTCCTACCGGCCGGTAAACGGTACCGAAGCATCCGGTCCAAGTCCAGCAGACTACAGAACAGCTTCTACCTCCAGGCAGTAAGACTGCTGGACACCCAGCCTGCGGCTCCTTCAGGGAATCACCTGTAATGCCTGCAGGGACTCACAGTTTTCACTGTGTTCAGCAGAACTGCACTACTTGGACATATTGCACACACACCATGGACACACAACAGCTCTACTCATATTGAGTTTTATTCCGTTTCTATTACATCTATTATCATGTAACCTTATTTTCATAACCTCAATTTTGTGATTTTTGTGTTTTTGTGTTTTTGTGATTTCTGGGACGTCTGTGATTCTTGTGAGCTCGCGGAAAAGACCTGTCATTGCCAGCAACTGCTGCTGCTGCTCGCTGCACTGTTGTGCGTTTGAGAAATACACTTTGACTCGATGTGATCTGATCTGCTTTGACTCGATACAACCTGACGTCTGGCGTGAGCCCGCAGTACCGCCCGCAGACACAAGAGGGGGCTCAAACCAGGAGGCGGGTCCGGTGCTCCGGGATCGGGAGTCTGGACAGACCGGGGCGGTCCGCGGGGGTGGTTTTGTGTCGCTCTAGTCTGTGAAATAAACTGCTTCCGCGCTGACATGGATGTCACCTCCCGGTCTGCTGCTCTCTCTCTCTCTCTCTCGCCTGCCGGCCCGCTCGGCCCGGGGTCTACCTGGGGTGACTTCTCTGAGAAACAGCCCCCCCCCGTCCCGTCCTTCCCCCCCCCACCCCTCCCCGGTCCCCGGACAGGCGTCTGCGCTGCGTCACAACCACCGCTGTGACGTCACAGAGCCCGACCGGCGTCAGAGAGCGCCGGGGTCAGAGCGCGAGACCGCACGGGCAGCCGCACGGCGGGGAGGTATCGATCGCTTCGTCTATCGACAACCAATCGCTCCAGCGGAAGAGCCGACCCGACTGGACAACCGACTCATCGATCGGTGAGCCCCGCGGCGGGGGTCCCGCTATCGGCGCCGCACGCGGTCCGGACGGGCGGCGGGGGTATCGATCCTGGATCGAGCGCGTTTCGTGTCACTCGTGTTCGTGTTAGAGCGTGATTCTTCAATACGTGTCTCCGGGAGCTCGGACAGCAGCTCTCAAGCGGACAGAGCTGTGGGAGTAACAGTCCGAATCCGTTTTAGCGCTCGAAAGAGAAGTGTATTAATAATAATAATAATAATAATAACAACAACTGCTTACACTCTCTATAGCGCCTTGCTAGCTACTCCCCTCAGAGCTCTTCCCAGGTCAGGGGGATCCCCTCCAGCCCCCCCCAGTGTGCAGCCCCCACCTGGATGATGCTCCAGTCCGCTCAGCACACAGCAGCTCTCAGTGGGGAGGAGAGCAGAGGGATGGAGCCAGTTCAGAGAGGGGGGTGATTAGGAGGACAGGTGGGGGGGGGGGGGGGGGTATTTGACCAGGACACCGGGGTAGCTGGGGGGATATTAAGGGGGCAGTTTTGGGGGAGACCGGACTGCTGCGGCCCCGAGAGGAGTTCAGTCCGCACAGCCCCTGCTCTCCCGGTCGGTGTCCTGGGGTTTTTGATGCCCTCAGTGACCGTGATGGGGGCGCACACGGGGTTAGCGGCTCCAGAGGGAAGGGGGCCCCCTCTTGCCTCATGAACCACAGCCCCCCCCCCCCCCGGCCCGTCTGCTCCAGTTTAAACCCTCTCGGAGTAACGGGACTGTTATCCGAGGTGTCGTGACTTGGCCGTTTCTGCTGTAACGTTTCCCGCTGCTCCGCGTTACCATGGCGGCGCCCGGCCCGGCCCGGCCCGTCGCGCAGAGCGGCGTGACGTCACGCGTAGCAACCGGGCGGCGCGTCCGAGGCGTCAGGGCGGCGGCGCTTTGAAGAGCCGAAGAGACCAGCGAGCAACACTCACGTATATATATATACTGTATATACCATAGACACCGCCTGTCACATATATATATACTGTATATACCGTAGACACCGTCTGTCTCACATATATATATACTGTATATACCATAGACACCGCCTGTCACATATATATATACTGTATATACCGTAGACACCGTCTGTCTCACATATATATATACTGTATATACCATAGACACCGCCTGTCACATATATATATACTGTATATACCGTAGACACCGTCTGTCTCACATATATATATACTGTATATACCGTAGACACCGTCTGTCACATATATATATACTGTATATACCGTAGACACCGTCTGTCACATATATATACTGTATATACTGTAGACACCGTCTGTCTCACATATATATATACTGTATATACCGTAGACACCGTCTGTCTCACATATATATATACTGTATATACCATAGACACACCTCCTGTCACACATATGTATATATACTGTATATACCGTAGACACCGTCTGTCTCACATATATATATACCGTAGATATCACACACACACATATATCCTGTATATATGGTAGAGACAGCCTGTCACACACACATATATCCTGTATATACATTACTGCAGACACACACACATATATCCTGTATATTCTGTAGACACACACACCGCCTGTCACACACACACATATATCCTGTATATACTGCAGACACACCGCCTGTCACACACACACGTATATCCTGTATATTCTGCAGACACACACACCGCCTGTCACACACACACATATATCCTGTATATTCTGCGGACACACACACCGCCTGTCACACACATACATATATCCTGTATATTCTGCGGACACACACACCGCCTGTCACACACACACATATATCCTGTATATACTGCAGACACACCGCCTGTCACACACACACATATATCCTGTATATACTGTACTGCAGACACACCGCCTGTCACACACACACATATACCCTGTATATACTGCGGACACACCGCCTGTCACACACACACATATACCCTGTATATTCTGCGGACACACACACCGCCTGTCACACACACACATATATCCTGTATATTCTGCGGACACACCGCCTGTCACACACACACATATATCCTGTATATACTGCAGACACACCGCCTGTCACACACACACATATATCCTGTATATTCTGCGGACACACACACCGCCTGTCACACACACACATATATCCTGTATATACTGCAGACACACCGCCTGTCACACACACACATATACCCTGTATATTCTGCGGACACACACACCGCCTGTCACACACACACATATATCCTGTATATTCTGCGGACACACACACCGCCTGTCACACACACACATATATCCTGTATATTCTGCGGACACACACCGCCTGTCACACACACATATATCCTGTATATTCTGCGGACACACACACCGCCTGTCACACACACACATATACCCTGTATATACTGCAGACACACCGCCTGTCACACACACACATATATCCTGTATATACTGCAGACACACCGCCTGTCACACACACACGTATATCCTGTATATTCTGCAGACACACACACCGCCTGTCACACACACACATATATCCTGTATATTCTGCGGACACACACACCGCCTGTCACACACATACATATATCCTGTATATTCTGCGGACACACACACCGCCTGTCACACACACACATATATCCTGTATATTCTGCGGACACACACCGCCTGTCACACACACATATATCCTGTATATTCTGCGGACACACACACCGCCTGTCACACACACACATATACCCTGTATATTCTGCGGACACACACACCGCCTGTCGCCCGGATACCCTGAGCCCAGCTGTCGATCTGTAAGCACTTCGCCGAATCGCTACAGGAAAGTGATTCCGAACGAGTGTCATTTTAAAACCGTGATTTTTTGTATATTTTTATAATCAGACGTCCCTTTTTACAGTTTTATTAGGTGTCATTGGCCACCGACCCATCCGAGCCGGAATGGATCGGAACCGCCGGCGAGAGACCACCGGTTCTGGTGCCAGGCCCCTGTCCCGGAGAGCTGGAAGTCACCCAGTAGTAAGCTCATCTTAATAGGAATTTCTGTTCATGCTTTCTTGACAATATGAGTGTTAGTTTTAGTATGAACTGTAGTATTGATGTTATTATTACTGATAGTGTTGGTGATGGTAGCGTTACTGAGAGTTACTGTTAGTTTCAGTATTAATATTCATTTATATTCATGTTTTCTTGACCATTATAGTGTTAGTTTTAGTATGAACTGTAGTATTGATGTTATTACTGATAGTGTTGGTGATACTCACACTATTACAGTATTAACAGTTCTGATAATATTCATGTATTAGTGATAGTGTTACTGTGAGAATATTTATACTAGTATTCATATAGTCTGTGTGCGGCTGTGAGTGTGTGTGGTATCTGTGTCATGTGTCTGTGTGGGTTTGTGGTGTGTGGTATCTGGGAGTGTGTGTATTTGAGTGTGTGTCTTTCTGTGAGTTTATATCTTTTTGTGTTTATATAGTATCTGTGTGTGTGTGCTGTATATCTGTGTGTGTGCGTGTGTTTGTGTCTCTGTGTGTGTGGGTGTATGTGTATCTGTATGTGAGTGTGTTTGTATCTGTGTGTGTGTGGGTGTATGTGTACCTGTGTGTGTATCTATGTGTGTGTACCTGTGTGTGTATCTATGTGTGTGTATCCGTGTGTGTGTGCTGGATATCTGTGTGTGACTGTGTGTGTGTATCTGTGTGTGTGTGCTGTATATCTGTGTGTGTGGGTGTATGTGTATCTGTGTGTGTGTATCTGTGTGTGAGTGTGTGTGTGTATCTGTGTGTGAGGGGAGCTCAGGCTCCACTGGTGTGTCTGTTCTGACAGAACTGACCCATCAACAGGTGTCGACAGAGATGACTGTGGTCCAGAGCCGCTGGCGAGTGGGGCCAGAGTCTAGAGTCCAGGCCAGCGTCCAGAGAGCTGTGAGTCCCCTGGTACTCCTGTCAGCTGTAATATTAATATTAATTAATTAATATTAATATTAGTATTAGCTGTAATAGCAGCAGTAGTAATAGTAGTATTAGCTGTAATAGCAGCAGTAGTAGTAGCAGCAGTAATAATAGTTGTATTAGCTGTAATAACAGCAGTAGTGATAGTAGTAGTATTAGCTGTAATAGCAGCACTAGTAATAATAGTAGTATCAGTAGTAGTAGCAGTAGTAGTAATAGTAGTAGTATCAGTAGTAGTAATAGCAGTAGTAATAATAGTGGTATTAGCTATAATAGCAGCAGTAGTAAAAGCGGTAGTATCAGTAGTAATAGCAGCAGTAGTAATAATAGTCGTAATAGCTGTAATACCTGCCGTAGTAACAGTAGTAGTAATAGCAGTAGTAACAGTAGTAGTATCAGCAGTAGTAATAGCAGTAGTATCAGTAGTAATAATAGTCGTAATAGCTGTAATAGCAGCAGTAGTATCAGTAGTAATAGCAGCAGTAGTATCAGTAGTAGTATCAGCAGTAGTAATAGTAGTAGTGTTAGCTGTAATAGCAGCAGTAGTAATAGCAGTAGTATCAGCAGGAGTAATACTAGTGCTGGCAGCAGCAGTAGCAGTCAGTAATTCACAGCAGGGGGACTCAGAGGGGTTGTGTGTGTCTGTCTCTAGCAGAACCGGGTCCGACACCCCCAGGTCTGGCAGGAGGTGACTGAAGGCTCAGCCCAGAGCCGGCAGGGAGTGGCCAGAGGTTCTGGAGCCCGGTCCGAGGCCCAGCGAGCGGTGAGCTGTCTCCTCCTCGTCAGCAGCCCTTAGAGCTGCTTGTCCAGGTGTGCGCTGAGAGCCGAGCGCTGCGGCGAGGCGCCAGCTCGTTAATCTGCTCGTTAATCTGCTCGTTAATCTGCTCGTTAATCTCAGGGCAGGGCTGAGTGACTAAGGTCTCGTTCGCTCACTTTCCCACTGGTATGTGAGGGTGAGAGAGTGAGTGTGAGGGTGAGGGTGTGTGTGAGGGTGAGAGAGTGACTAACGCAGTCGACCCTCCGGCAGGTCACGACAGACACGGGTGGGACCCCGAACGTCCAGAGAGGGGCGACAAGCACTGAGGCACTGGACAAGGAGTATAGAAGAGTAAGAGACAGAGTGTGTCCTGCTGCTGCTGCTGCTGATGATGATGATGAAGGTGGTGAGGGTGAGGGTGATGACGATGATGAAAGTTGTGATGGAGATGATGATGATGAAGGCGGTGATGTTGACGATCAAGATGAAGGTGGTGAAGATCATGATAAAGGTATCAGTGATGATGATGATGTGGTTGATGAAGATCACACACTGTGTGTGTGTGTGTCCAGCTCCTGCAGGAGGTGATCCTGGAATGCCGTCAGATCCGGGCGAGGAACTTCCCTGCCACCGGCCCCAGGCCCTGGACAGACGTGAGTCCCGCGGCTCGGCTGCTCGTTAGCTGGGGGGGCCGCCCGTGAGAACGAGTGCGAGGGGGGGTCTCAGACCGCCGGGGCCGCGGTCGCTCACTCGCTCCCTCGCTCCGGAGCTGTGAGAAGATGGAGGGGCGGAGGGACTGAAACTATGGGTCTGCCCACAGATCCAGTCTCGGGACCCGGTCAGCGGAAAGATCCAGCATCGCTCGGCAAGAGAGGAGTGTCTGCACGTGAGTCTCCAGTGGCTCCATCGAGGAGGAGGAGGAGGAGGGAGGAGGGGGATGGGTGGAGATAGAGATCGCAACGGTGATGACTGTGATGATGATGGTGGTGGAGATGATGATGGTCATGATGGAGAAGCTGGTGATGATGGTGGTGGTGGTGGAGATGATGATGGTCATGATGGAGAAGCTGGTGATGATGGTGGTGGTGTTGGAGATGATGATGGTCATGATGGAGAAGCTGGTGATGATGGTGGTGGTGGTGGAGATGATGATGGTCATGATGGAGAAGCTGGTGATGATGGTGGTGGTGTTGGAGATGATGATGGTCATGATGGAGAAGCTGGTGATGATAGTGGACATGATGACGGTGATGGCGACGGTCATGATGGAGAAGGTGGTGAGAATGATGATGATGGTGTTGGAGATGATGATGATGGTGGTGGAGATGATGATGGTGGTAGTGGAGATGATGAAGAAGGTTTTAGTGATGATGTTGGAGATGATGATGGTCATGATGGAGAAGCTGGTGGTGATGGTGAAGAAGCTGGTGATGGTGATGGTGATGATGATGATCGTGACAGAGATGATGATGGTCCTGATGGTGAAGCTGGTGACGATGATGATAGTGCTGGAGATGATGATGATGATGGTGGTGGAGATGAGGAAGGTGACGCAGGCGTGCCTGTGTCAGTGTGTGACAGGAGAGGTGGGGTGGGGTCGCGTCTGCTGTCCTGTCTGACGGGACGGTTCTCTCCTCCTGCAGATCCTTCGGGAGATGATCGCGGACTGTCGCAGGAGGAGTGAGCAGACTGTCCCTGCGGCTCTGCCCAGGCTGCCCGGAGCTGTGAGTCTGTCGGCCTGGCCAATTGTGGTGCAGGCCCACTGGCCAGAACCCTCCTGGAGAATGCCCCCTCTGTGCCTCATGCCCCCTCTGCGCCCTCTTGCCCCCTCTGTGCCCTCATGCCCCTTCTCTCTCCTCTCTCTGTGCCCTCATGCCCTCTCTCTCCTCTCTCTGTGCCCTCATGCCCTCTCTCTCCTCTCTCTGTGCCCTCATGCCCTCTCTCTCCTCTCTTGCCCTCTCTCTCCTCTCTCTGTGCCCTCATGCCCTCTCTCTCCTCTCTCGCCCTCTCTCTCCTCTCTCTGTGCCCTCATGCCATCTCTCTCCCCTCTCTCTCTCCTCTCTCTCTCTCACCTCTCTCTCTCTCCTCTCTCTGTGCCCTCATGCCCTCTCTCTCCTCTCTCTCTCTCCTCTCTCCCCTCTCTCTCTCTCCTCTCTCTGTGCCCTCATGCCCCCTCTCTCTCTCCTCTCTCTGTGCCCTCATGCCCTCTCTCTCCTCTCTCCCCTCTCTCTGTGCCCTCATGCCCTCTCTCTCCTCTCTCTCTCTCCTCTCTCTCCTCTCTCTCCTCTCTCTCCTCTCTCTCCTCTCTCTCCTCTCTCACTCCTCTCTCTCTCCTCAGACCAGCCAGCTGATTGTCAGGCAGGAGCCCGAGGCCCAAGCCTGGCGGGAGCAGCTGAGCCCCCCTGCGCGGGTCGGCCCGCGGGGGGCAGAGGCGTGGGCCCCGTGGGGGGCAGAGGCGTGGGCCTGCCCCCCGGCGGCGCAGTGGCGGCAGCGGGAGGGCCTGCGGGTGGAGCTGGAGGCGCTGCTGCAGCAGGTGGAGGGCCGCCTGGGCGCCTGGGCTCGCAGCACCCTGTCCGGCCTGCAGCTGGGCTGCCTGGCGCTGTACGACCAGCTGCTGCCCGAGTTCGGGCCGCGGGCCGCGCTCGCCGGCCCGGTGAGTTCTTCGGGACCGCCCCCTGATCGCCACCGGGGGGGCGGGGGGGAGCGGTGGGTGGGGCTCACGGGCTGTCGTCGACGGCGATGGGAGCTGGGGCTCCTCCCCCTCTCTCTGTTGGCCTGCCGGCTGGCGATGATCTCGCGGGGATGTCACGATGATGTCATCTTGCCTGATTCCCTCTCCCTGCCTCCCCAGGACCTGCCCTTCCAGGGCCTGGGACACGCCAGGCTGGACGCCTACGAGGAGGCGAGGGAGAGGCTGAGGTCCTACTTCGAGCGCACGAAGGTCCGCTGCGACTTCTCCGCGGTGGACGTCTGCTTCCGCCGGGCCGCGGCCGAGCTGCGGCGCATCCTGCAGGCGTACCTGGGGGACGCGGCGGCCCAGGTCGGGGGGCTGGGGCCGGCAGGGCGGTCTGATCCCCCCGGGGGCAGGAGTCGGGCAGCAGCTGACAGGTCTGCTGTGTGTCTCCAGTCCCCACAGCCCAGCAGGCGCATGATCCAGGTGGGCGAGGCGTTCGGCCAGAACAAGCTGTCCATCCCTCCCTCTCCTGGCCCCCGGCGCCCCCGGCACCCCCCTCCTCCATCGCCCGGGTCCCTGTCCAGCTCGGAGAGGCCCCTGGCAACGGCGCCGGGTCGCCCCCATCACAGCCCTGAGGAGCCCCCCCCTCTGAGGACCTTCAGAGCCCCTGAGGCTCAGCAGCAGGTGAGGAGAGAACAAGCCTCTGTCCTTGTGTGGAGACACCTGTCCAGACTCTTACTGGACACACTGTACACACTCGCCTGTCCACACTCTTACTGGACACACTGGACACACTCACCTGTCCAGACTCTTACTGGAGACGCTGTCCAGACTCACCTGTCCAGACTCTTATTAAACACACTGTACACACCCACCTGTCCAGACTCTTACTGGACACACTGTAGAGACACACCCACCTCTCCAGACTCTTACTGGACACACTGTAGAGACACACCCACCTGTCCAGACTCTTACTGGACACACTGTACACACCCACCTCTCCAGACTCTTACTGGACACACTGTAGAGACACACCCACCTGTCCAGACTCTTACTGGAGACGCTGTCCAGACTCACCTGGTGTCCAGAGATGTATCAGAGGCTCAGTACAGGGGATCTAGAGCACATACAGAATCAGAAGTGGAGAGGGGCCCCATTATCAAGCTCTGCTGTGTGTCTCCAGTCCCCACAGCCCAGCAGGCGCATGATCCAGGTGGGCGAGGCGTTCGGCCAGAACAAGCTGTCCATCCCTCCCTCTCCTGGCCCCCGGCGCCCCCGGCACCCCCCTCCTCCATCACCCGGGTCCCTGTCCAGCTTGGAGAGGCCCCTGGCAACGGCGCCGGGTCGCCCCCATCACAGCCCTGAGGAGCCCCCCCCTCCGAGGACCTTCAGAGCCCCTGAGGCTCAGCAGCAGGTGAGGAGAGAACAAGCCTCTGTCCTTGTGTGGAGACACCTGTCCACACTCTCACTGGACACACTGTACACACTCACCTGTCCAGACTCTTACTGGAGACGCTGTCCAGACTCACCTGTCCAGACTCTTATTAAACACACTGTACACACCCACCTCTCCAGACTCTTACTGGACACACTGTACACACTCACCTGTCCACACTCTTACTGGACACACTGTACACACTCACCTGTCCACACTCTCACTGGACACACTGGACACACTCACCTGTCCAGACTCTTACTGGACACACTGTACACACTCACCTGTCCAGACTCTTACTGGACACGCTGTACAGACTCACCTGTCCACACTCTTACTGGACACACTGTACACACTCACCTGTCCGGACTCTTACTGGACACACTGTACACACTCACCTGTCCAGACTCTTACTGGACACACTGTACACACTCACCTGTCCAGACTCTTACTGGACACGCTGTACAGACTCACCTGTCCAGACTCTTATTAAACACACTGTACACACCCACCTGTCCAGACTCTTACTGGACACACTGTAGAGACACACTCACCTGTCCACACTCTTACTGGACACACTGTACACACTCACCTGTCCACACTCTCACTGGACACACTCACCTGTCCAGACTCTTACTGGACACACTGTACACACTCACCTGTCCAGACTCTTACTGGACACACTGTACACACTCACCTGTCCAGACTCTTACTGGACACGCTGTACAGACTCACCTGTCCAGACTCTTATTAAACACACTGTACACACCCACCTGTCCAGACTCTTACTGGACACACTGTAGAGACACACTCACCTGTCCACACTCTTACTGGACACACTGTACACACTCACCTGTCCACACTCTCACTGGACACACTCACCTGTCCAGACTCTTACTGGACACACTGTACACACTCACCTGTCCAGACTCTTACTGGACACACTGTAGAGACACACCCACCTGTCCAGACTCTTACTGGAGACGCTGTCCAGACTCACCTGGTGTCCAGAGATGTATCAGAGGCTCAGTACAGGGGATCTAGAGCACATACAGAATCAGAAGTGGAGAGGGGCCCCATTATCAAGCTCTGCTGTGTGTCTCCAGTCCCCACAGCCCAGCAGGCGCATGATCCAGGTGGGCGAGGCGTTCGGCCAGAACAAGCTGTCCATCCCTCCCTCTCCTGGCCCCCGGCGCCCCCGGCACCCCCCTCCTCCATCGCCCGGGTCCCTGTCCAGCTCAGAGAGGCCCCTGGCAACGGCGCCGGGTCGCCCCCATCACAGCCCTGAGGAGCCCCCCCCTCCGAGGACCTTCAGAGCCCCTGAGGCTCAGCAGCAGGTGAGGAGAGAACAAGCCTCTGTCCTTGTGTGGAGACACCTGTCCACACTCTCACTGGACACACTGTACACACTCACCTGTCCAGACTCTTACTGGACACACTGTACACACTCGCCTGTCCAGACTCTTACTGGACACACTGTACACACTCACCTGTCCAGACTCTCACTGGACACACTGTAGAGACACACTCACCTGTCCAGACTCTTACTGGACACACTGTAGAGACACACCCACCTGTCCAGACTCTTACTGGACACACTGTAGAGACACACCCACCTGTCCAGACTCTTACTGGAGACGCTGTCCAGACTCACCTGGTGTCCAGAGATGTATCAGAGGCTCAGTACAGGGGATCTAGAGCACATACAGAATCAGAAGTGGAGAGGGGCCCCATTATCAAGCTCTGCTGTGTGTCTCCAGTCCCCACAGCCCAGCAGGCGCATGATCCAGGTGGGCGAGGCGTTCGGCCAGAACAAGCTGTCCATCCCTCCCTCTCCTGGCCCCCGGCGCCCCCGGCACCCCCCTCCTCCATCGCCCGGGTCCCTGTCCAGCTCAGAGAGGCCCCTGGCAACGGCGCCGGGTCGCCCCCATCACAGCCCTGAGGAGCCCCCCCCTCTGAGGACCTTCAGAGCCCCTGAGGCTCAGCAGCAGGTGAGGAGAGAACAAGCCTCTGTCCTTGTGTGGAGACACCTGTCCACACTCTCACTGGACACACTGGACACACTCACCTGTCCACACTCTTACTGGACACACTGTACACACTCACCTGTCCAGACTCTTACTGGAGACGCTGTCCAGACTCACCTGTCCAGACTCTTATTAAACACACTGTACACACCCACCTGTCCAGACTCTTACTGGACACACTGTACACGCTCACCTGTCCAGACTCTTACTGGACACACTGTACACACTCACCTGTCCAGACTCTTACTGGAGACGCTGTCCAGACTCACCTGTCCAGACTCTTATTAAACACACTGTACACACCCACCTGTTCAGACTCTTACTGGACACACTGTACACACTCACCTGTCCAGACTCTTACTGGACACACTGTACACACTCACCTGTCCATACTCTTACTGGACACACTGTCCAGACTCACCTGTCCAGACTCTTACTGGACACACTGTACACACTCGCCTGTCCAGACTCTTACTGGACACACTGTACACACTCACCTGTCCACACTCTCACTGGACACACTCACCTGTCCAGACTCTTATTGGACACACTCACCTGTCCACACTTTTACTGGACACACTGTACACACTCACCTGTCCGGACTCTTACTGGACACGCTGTACACACTCACCTGTCCAGACTCTTACTGGACACACTGTACACACTCACCTGTCCAGACTCTGGACAGACTGGACACACTGTACACACTCACCTGTCCAGACTCTTACAGGACACACTGTACACACTCACCTGTCCAGACTCTGGACAGACTGGACACACAGGGTAGATTAAGAACAGGAACTCAAGAGCTCACAGTATCACCGAGGTCCTGTGTCTGTCTTCAGTGTCCAGTTGTGAAGAGGCGTGTTTTCCAAGTCAGCACGTCCACCTCCTCTCCGGACCCTGATCCGGCCCGGATCACGGCCCGCCCCCCCCGACGCCTCCCCCCCCTCCCACCCTGCCCCTCCCCAGAGAAGCCCCCGCTGAAGAAGACGACGAGGAGGCAGGAGAGCCAGGAGGAGTCGAGCCCTGAAGACACGACCCCGAAGCTGCTGAAGGTCCGAATAGAGGTGCTGAGACACCCAGAGGACCCCGAGACCCCCATGATTCTAGATGAGGTGAGGAGACAACCTGCCTCTCAGTGCAGCATCAGGGTGTCTGTGTGAACCCCTCTCTCTCTCAGTGCAGTGTTCATGTACTGGAGTGTCCAGTCAGTGTGTGTGTATGAACCCCTCTCTCTCTCTCAGTGCAGTGTTCATGTACTGGAGTGTCCAGTCAGTGTGTCTGTGTGAACCCCTCTCTCTCTCAGTGTAGTGTTCATGTACTGGAGTGTCCAGTCAGTGTGTCTGTGTGAACCCCTCTCTCTCTCAGTGCAGTGTTCATGTACTGGAGTGTCCAGTCAGTGTGTCTGTATGAACCCCTCTCTCTCTCAGTGCAGTGTTCATGTACTGGAGTGTCCAGTCAGTGTGTGTATGAACCCCTCTCTCTCTCAGTGCAGTGTTCATGTCCTGGAGTGTCCAGTCAGTGTGTCTGTATGAACCCCCCTCTCTCTCTCAGTGCAGTGTTCATGTACTGGAGTGTCCAGTCAGTGTGTCTGTATGAACCCCTCTCTCTCTCAGTGCAGTGTTCATGTCCTGGAGTGTCCAGTCAGTGTGTCTGTATGAACCCCTCTCTCTCTCAGTGCAGTGTTCATGTACTGGAGTGTCCAGTCAGTGTGTGTGTATGAACCCCTCTCTCTCTCAGTGCAGTGTTCATGTACTGGAGTGTCCAGTCAGTGTGTCTGTATGAACCCCTCTCTCTCTCAGTGCAGTGTTCATGTACTGGAGTGTCCAGTCAGTGTGTCTGTATGAACCCCTCTCTCTCTCAGTGCAGTGTTCATGTACTGGAGTGTCCAGTCAGGGTGTTAACTCCTCTCTCTCTGTGCAGGACAGCTGCTCTCTTTCCTACACCAGGATCCTGAGTTTCTCCGGGTCCAAGGAGGACGAGAGTGACGCCTCCGAGCCAGAGAGAGCGAGGGAGGAGGAGGAGGAGCAGGAGGAAGAGGAGGAGGAGGAGGAGGAGGAAGAGGAGGAGGAGGAGGAGGGGGAGGAAGGGAGGGGAGCTCAGGGCGAGGAGAGGAGGAAGGTGCTGAGCAAGAAGGAGAAGAAACGAGCAAAAAAAGAGGAGAAAAAGAGGAAAATCTTGGAAAAAAAGGAGGAGAAAAGGAGGAGAATCTTGGAAAAGAAGGAGGAGAAAAAGAGAAAAATCTTGAAAAAAAAGGAGGAGAAAAGGAGGAGAATCTTGGAAAAGAAGGAGGAGAAAAAGAGGAAAATCTTGGAAAAGAAGGAGGAGAAACAGCTGAAGAAGGAGGAGAAAAGATTGAAGAAAGAGGAGAAGAGGAGGAAAATCTTGGAAAAGGAGGAGGAGAAAAAGAGGAAAATCCTGGAAAAGGAGGAGGAGAAAAAGAGGAAAATCTTGGAAAAGGAGGAGGAGAAAAGATTGAAGAAAGAGGAGAAAAAGAGGAAAATCTTGGAAAAGGAGGAGGAGAAAAAGAGGAAAATCTTGGAAAAGGAGGAGGAGAAAAGATTGAAGAAAGAGAAGAAGAGGAGGAAAATCTTGGAAAAGAAGGAGGAGAAAAAGAGGAAAATCCTGGAAAAGGAGGAGGAGAAAAGGTTGAAGAAAGAGAAGAAGAGGAGAAAAATCTTGGAGAAGAAGGAGGAGAAAAAGAGGAAAATCTTGGAAAAGGAGGAGGAGAAAAGGAGGAAAATCTTGGAAAAGGAGGAGGAGAAAAGGAGGAAAATCCTGGAAAAGGAGGAGGAGAAACAGCTGAAGAAGGAGGAAAAAGAGCTGAAGAAAGAGGAGAAAAAGAGGAGAATCTTTGAGAAGGAGGAGGAGAAAAAGAGGAGAATCTTGGAAAAGGAGGAGGAGAAACAGCAGAAGGAGGAGGAGAAGAGGAGGAAAATCTTGGAAAAGAAGAAGGAGAAGGAGAGGAAAATCATGGAAAAGGAGGAGAAGAAACAGCAGAAGAAGGAGGAGAAACAGCTGAAGGAGGAGGAGAAGAAGAGGAGAATCTTGGAAAAGGAGGAGAAGAAACAGCTGAAGAAGGAGGAGAAGAAGAGGAGAATCTTGGAAAAGGAGGAGAAGAAACAGCTGAAGAAGGAGGAGAAACAGCTGAAGAAGGAGGAGAAGAAGAGGAGGATCTTGGAAAAGGAGGAGAAGAGGAGGAGACGGGAGACAGAGAGAGAGAAGGAACAGACCAGCTTCTAGGTGAGTCCAGACCGATTGAGTATTATTATTATTATTATTGTTATTATTATGATTATTGTTATTATTATTGGTGTTTCAGAAAGCAGAAGCTACTCGTGTATTATTATTATTATTATTATGATGATGATGATGATGATGATTTATTATTATTGGTGTTTCAGAAAGCAGAAGCTGCTGGTGTATTATGATTATTATGATGATGATGATGATGATGATGATTATTATTGTTTTTATTGGTGTTTCAGACAGCAGGAGCTGCTCAAGGTGCTGTTTGAAGCCAGACCTCCCCCCAGACCAGACACCGGAGAGGACAGAGGCTGCAGAGGCTCAGGCATCAGCTCGAGCACCGAGAGGAAAGAGTGTCCAGTCCGGGCAGTGTGGGACTGCTCTGGGACTCTGGCCTTCTTCACACAGCCCTGTGGCCTTCGAGCGATACTGCGCCTGTCAAACACAGTCTCTCTCTTAGATCTCATTTGCTTTCATTATACAGCAGCATGAACATGTTATCTCATCAACATCCTGATACAACTGCTGTTGAACTGACTCACATTCTGTACTTCTGTACGGCGCAGAATCCACTGCGCTTAGAAAGATGTCAAGTTAAAAAGATGTCAGGTTCCCTTCTTTCTAATAAAAGCGCCTGTCGGACTGAGCGAGAGGACGTTCTGGGTGGTTTTCTGACTTGAAGCTTGTGAAAAGTCCAGCAGTGAAGTGTCTGGATGCAATTCCACTCGAGTTTGTGTCTGTGGAAACGTGAGCGTTGGGGTGTGTTCAGCTGCAGGTTGTTCTCCAGCAGGGTTAATGGCTCTGCGGTGTTGTGAGCTGACACGCAGCCCAGTGTCTCCCCCGGAGACGAATCCTGCAGCAGCGCCCAGCGGAGTGGAAAGGAGTCGATCCTCCAGGAAGAGAGAACTGATCACTCAGAGTAGACCAGAAATAACGGGTGGAGAGAGGACATCCGGACTTGTCTCGAGTTTTGCTCTACAGGGTGTCTCTGTGGGCGCAGCAGTGCTGACACACAGCGCTGGGGCCCCGGGTTCAATTCTAGACCTGGGCTACTGTCTGTGGGGAGTTTGCATGTTCTCCCCGTGTTCACATGGGTTTCCTCCCACAGTCCAGAGACATGCTGGTGGGTCAACTGGCTTCTGGGAAAACTGGCCCTGGTGTGTGTGTGTGTGTGTGTCCTGTGATGGACTGGTGTCCTGTCCAGGGTCTGTGAGTGTTTGTGTGTGTGTGTCCTGTGATGGACTGGTGTCCTGTCCAGTGTGTGAGTGTTTGTGTGTGTCTTGTGATGGACTGGTGTCCTGTCCAGGGTGTGTGAGTGTTTGTGTGTGTCTTGTGATGCAGAGAGTAACTCATACAGTACACACAGAGACACACATACAGAGAGCAACAAACACACACTGAAAGAACTGCATCTCTTTAGTCTGAAGGGAGCGTCCCACACTGACAGGCTGGAGGAACTGAGTCTCTTCAGTCTGAGGGGAGGGTCCCACACTGACAGGCCGGAGGAACTGAGTCTCTTTAGTCTGAGGGGAGGGTCCCACACTGACAGGCCGGAAGAACTGAGTCTCTTCAGTCTGAAGGGAGGGTCCCACACTGACAGGCTGGAGGAACTGGTTCTCTTTAGTCCGAAGGGAGTGTCCCACACTGACAGGCCGGAGGAACTGGGTCTCTTTAGTCCGAAGGGAGTGTCCCACACTGACAGGCCGGAGGAACTGAGTCTCTTTAGTCCGAAGGGAGTGTCCCACACTGACAGGCCGGAGGAACCGAGTCTCTTTAGTCCGAAGGGCGTGTCCCACACTGACAGGCTGGAGGAACCGAGTCTCTTTAGTCTGAAGGGCGTGTCCCGTACCGACTGGGGTGTCACCATGTCTCTTGAACACAGAAACGCTGCGTCACGCTCCCGTCCCGTCAGGCACCCCGCGGGCTTTCAGTCAGCACCGCGCGCTCACGGAACGGAAGTGAAGTGAGTGCCCGCCCCCTCCCCCCCCTCCCATGCGTCACCGCCCCCCCTCCGCCAATCACCGGCCCCTGAGGAGCAACGGCGTCCCGGCCCCTCCCACGTCTAACGGTCGCCGCCCGGTCTGTCGCGGAGGGGGGGGGGAGCTCTGACCCGGTTCGGGTCCACAGGGCGACCCCAGCGGGTCACACAGGAAAAGCGAGCGGTCCCGGACTCCCGCCGCGTTTGTTGTCGTGAGGGGGAGCTGGCTGGCTTGGTGGGACCGTTACCGGTGTGGACGAGCCGAGCCAAGCCGAGCCGAGCCGGACTTGTCCGGACAGACCGCGGGCGAGCGCCGGGAACAGGTGGGGACCATTTATTATTATTATTTTTTTTTTTAAACAAAACGTATTTCGAGTTTCAATTGCTGTGCTTGGCGGGTTAAAGCGCGTTTCAAGTGTTTTTTAATTCGGGCCCAGTGTTTCTTTACACGGTACGTCCGCCGCGGGTTTCCTGACCACCGGCGAGCAGTAACCGACCGGTCTTCTTTCAGACACCTCGGACAGGAAGAAAACTTCCATGTCGAAGGGATGTTTCAGCGCCGCGTTGGATAAAAACGAACGATGATGACAGGGGAACCGCACGCTGAACAGGATAAACAGAGCCCTGGAGACGGACAGGAGTGCAAAGCGATCAGGAATCAGGTATACAGGGACGGTTCAGATGGAGGTTTTAGGTTCTCCGGCAGCGGTATCAACAGACTGGAGCCCCAGCAGTGTGAGAGCCCGGCCAGTACCTGGAGGGGAGACTCCTGGGAGAGCTGAGGCTGCTGCTGCTGCTGCTGGGAGAGGTGTTAGTGGGGCCAGCAGGGGGCGCTCTCACCCTGCGGTCTGTGTGGGTCCTGATGCCCCAGTATAGTGACGGGGGACACTGGACTGTAAACAGGCGCCGTCCTTCGGATGAGACGTCAAACCGAGGTCCTGACTCGGGGGTGCTGTCTGTGTGGAGTCTGCATGTTCTCCCTGTGTTGGTATGAGTTTCCTCCAGCTGCTCTGGTTTCCTCCCACAGTCCAGAGCCAGGCTGGTGGGTGACTTGACTTCTGGGAGAACTGGGCTCTGGTGGGAGTCTGTGTCTGTGATGGACTGGTGTGAGTGGGGCCAGCAGGGGGCGCTCTCACCCTGCGGTCTGTGTGGGTCCTGATGCCCCAGTATAGTGACGGGGGACACTGGACTGTAAGAAGGCGCCGTCCTTCAGATGAGACATCAAACCGAGGTCCTGACTCTCTGTGCTCATTAACAATCCCGGGGTGTTTCTGGAGAAGAGTAGGGGTGTTACCCCAGTGTCCTGGCCTAATTCCCCCCCTGGTCTTGACCCATCATGGCCTCCTAATCACCCCCCTCTCTGAACTGGCTCCATCCCTCTGCTCTCCTCCCCACTGAGAGCTGCTGTGTGCTGAGCGGACTGGAGCATCATCCAGGTGGGGGCTGCACACTGGGGGGGCTGGAGGGGATCCCCCTGACCTGGGAAGAGCTCTGAGGGGAGGGTCCAGGAAAGAGCTCTAGAAGCGTAAGGAGTTGTTATTATCATCATTATTAATATTATTATTATCCAACATGGCGCTATATAAGCATAAGGAGTTGTTATTATCATCACTTTTAATTTATTATTATCCAA
This sequence comes from Atractosteus spatula, assembly GCF_055471065.1. Taxonomy (NCBI): domain Eukaryota; kingdom Metazoa; phylum Chordata; class Actinopteri; order Semionotiformes; family Lepisosteidae; genus Atractosteus; species Atractosteus spatula. The sequence goes on from NW_028296612.1 coordinate 2,660,046, forward strand.
CATGGCGCTATATGAGTGTAAGGAGTTGTTATTATCATCATTATTAATAATATTATCCAACATGGTGCTATATAAGTGTAAGGAGTTGTTATTATCATCATTATAAATTTAATCGTTATTGCCCCTGTGCTGTGTGCGTCAGATCAGGCCAGCAGTTCCGTCGGCAGCCACAAGAGGGCGACAGCGGTCCAGAAATGCGGAGTCTAGTGGGGATACGTGTGAGATTTTAAAGTGTAGGGGTGTACATCCGTGGAGGATGAGTTTCTATCCGGACAGCAGTGAGCAGAAGTCACCTGGAAATCGTTTTACAGTGGGTTTTCTGCCAAACCAATCTCTCAAGGCTTTCAGCCTGGCTTAATGTTTTCCTTTAAGTAAAAGCACGATTTCTGTGTCGCCAAACCCTTGTGCGTGGTGACGAGCGGCTCAGACGTGACCGTGACGGAGAGGAGGACGGTGACAGCTGTGACGGTGTTCAGAAGTGCAGGGCCTCTGATGGGAGAAACGATGATGAAGACGATGGTGGCGGTGAGTGACAGTGTTGATAATTGCGACGACGAAGAACGGAAGGGTAACAGTGATAAAGATCGTGATGGCGATGACGAAGGTGACGAAGGTGGCTGCTGATGTGCTGCAGGTGAATTCAAGTCAGATAAACCCAAGCTGTAGGACAGAGCACCGCAGAGCAGCCACTGCCTGTCCTCTCAGTGAAAGAGACCACAAACCACAACTACAACTCGGTCACCACTGCAGTAAGAAGCAAAGCAGGTTTATTCATCAGTGTGTGGAGTTACAAAGAGAAAACTCTGACTTCAGACAATACCCGACGCTCAGGTGTCAGATACTGAGTGTTTAAAACGTGTCTCCGTTCCCAGATCACAAATTACAAGTCTCACCGTCTCACAGTGATAAAGAATCACTCCCTAACAACCTAAGACCACTGCAAAATATTATTATATGAAATAAAATTCCAAGTCCCCCCACCAAAAACATCAGTTATAATATTTTTCACATCACATGAGGAATCCATGACTTAGGAGATGCCAGGCTGCTGGTCTTCCAGATGTGTCGCTGGTGTGTGACAGTCAGGACTAACGCTGTTCACCCTACAAGAGACACACTGAGTGTCAGACAGGGGCGTGTCGCTGGTGTGTGACAGTCAGGACTCACAGTGTTCAGCCTACAAGAGAAACACTGAGAGTCAGACAGGGGCGTGTCGCTGGTGTGTGACAGTCAGGACTCACTGAGAGTCAGACAGGGGCGTGTCGCTGGTGTGTGACGGTCAGGACTCACACTGAGAGTCAGACAGGGGCATGTCGCTGGTGTGTGACAGTCAGGACTCACGCTGAGAGTCAGACAGGGGCATGTCGCTGGTGTGTGACAGTCAGGACTCACACTGAGAGTCAGACAGGGGCGTGTCGATGGTGTGCGACAGTCAGGACTCACGCTGAGAGTCAGACAGGGGCGTGTCGCTGGTGTGTGACAGTCAGGACTCACGCTGAGAGTCAGACAGGGGTGTGTCGCTGGTGTGTGACAGTCAGGACTCACGCTGAGAGTCAGACAGGGGCGTGTCGCTGGTGTGTGACGGTCAGGACTCACACTGAGAGTCAGACAGGGGCGTGTCGCTGGTGTGTGACGGTCAGGACTCACGCTGAGAGTCAGACGGGCGTGTCGCTGGTGTGTGACAGTCAGGATTCATGCTGGAGTCTCAGTACCTCTAGTAGCAGATGAAGCTGAGCTTCTCCTCACAGTCACGGTTAGTCCAGCTGCCCCCTCTGTCTCTGTCCAGGGCTCCACAGTAGCTCGTATTGCACTGATGGTGTCCTCCTGTACTCCAGTTCTGATAATTAAGCGGTTGTCCATTCACCCAGAACCAGAACCAGAAGTTCCGGCTCAGTCGCAGGCCCAGCCAGACCAGAGTACTGTTGGCAGCCCTGGCCTCTTCAACAGCGTAGCTCTGCTCCTGGTGTGACTGGATATCCGCCAGGCCAGTGTGGTGAGTCTGACAGTGATCCAGGGCCTCAGCCCAGGACTTCTTCTCTGTCTCCAGGACGAGCTCTCTGCTGTCTGGAAGAGAGAGACACAAATTAAAGCTGAATCTGTCTCTGTAGGGTCTCCAGACACCCCTTCAGGACACGAACTCAAGTGGAAAACAGCCGTCCTCACCCCGGTGACAGAAGAAGGGGCTGATCTCACTGCAGTCTGTCTCTGTCCATCTGCCTCTCAGCCTGCCCTGCAGGTCCACCTGCGCACATCTCTGTCCACCTGCTGACCCAGGCTGCCCTCCTGCCCAGTTCCTGAAGCTGGACGCCCCCTGGTCTGACCACTTCCAGGGCTCATTGTACAGGCCGATCCACACCCTGTGACCCCGCGCTGACCTCCGAACCTCCTCATTCTCACTCTGGCTCCTCACACTGACCAGCTCTGTGTGCTTCTGTCTGCAGAGACTCTGGGCTTCAGTCCAGTTCTGCTTGAGTTCAATCAGGGTGACGTTACTGCGCTCTGAGCAGACAAGACAATGTATCAGTGAGTCAAAATGTCTCTGAGATACTGGTGTGATGGACTGTCCTCTTACCTGTGTCGAGTGACAGTGGTGAAGTGTGTCTCTGATTCAGAGCAGAGAGACGTCAGTGAGACACTGGTGTGATGGACTGTCCTCTTACCTGTGTTGAGTGACAGTGGTGAAGTGTGTCTCTGATTCAGAGCAGAGAGACGTCAGTGAGACACTGGTGTGATGGACTGTCCTCTTACCTGTCTTGTTGAGACACATGAAGTAGTTTCTCTCCTGACAGTCTCTCTCTTCCCATCCTCCCTCAGAGTCCATCAGCACACAGACGCGCCCCTGGGGTTGAGTGTAGGGGCTCCCTGCAGCTCCCCCAGACCCCGGGACTCTCTGTGTGCTGTTATACAGACCAATCCAGGCTCCGTCTGCTTCACCAGTGTTTGTGAGGCTGAGAAGTTTATTCTGCTGCTCCTCAGTGAACACAGTGACCAGGTCTCTGTGATTGTGCCGGCAGTATTCCTGAGCTCGAACCCATGACAGTTTATAGCGTATGAAGTGGTACTGGTCAGAGGAGTTTGTAGCTGTGAATAAAATACAGATAGAAATAAGATTTCTGTACATTCTGAAATTGTCGTTTACTTGATGTTCTGTCTCTAAATTCATTATTTGCTCTTGATGTAGTTCTGTGCTGCTGCTGGGAGACCGAGGGCAGACGAGGGAGATACAGCTCTCTGCTGCTGTTCTCTCAAGCTGGATTCTCCTGAGACAAACTCAGCCCCCTGAGCTGCTGCCTGGGGCTCTGGGACACTCTGTCAGGGCTGGACTCACCAGTGTAGCAGAAGAAGGAGCTGGGATGGCTTGCACCTGCATCGTTCCAGCCGCCTCTTTTATTATTATTATCTTTTAAATAGATCTCAGTGCACTGGGCTCCTCCATTGGGCTGCCCAGGATTCCAGTTGCGAAACC